>NC_089846.1:3147186-3460936 GCF_035609145.1 Eleutherodactylus coqui | reverse complement strand
ATAGCGGGCAGTATTATAGTAGTTATATTCTTGTACATACGGGGCAGTATTATAGTAGTTATATTCTTGTACATACGGGGCAGTATTATAGTAGTTATATTCTTGTACATAGGAGGCAGTATTATAGTAGTTATATTCTTGTACATAGGGAGCAGTATTATAGTAGTTATATTCTCGTACATAGGGGTCAGTATTATAGTAGTTATATTCTTGTACATAGGGGGCAGTATTATAGTAGTTATATTTCTGTACATAGGAGCAGTATTATAGTAGTTATATTCTTGTACATAGGAGGCAGTATTATAGTAGTTATATTTCTGTACATAGGAGCAGTATTATAGTAGTTATATTCTTGTACATAGGACGCAGTATTATAGTAGTTATATTCTCGTACATAGGAGGCAGTATTATAGTAGTTATATTCTTGTACATAGGAGGCAGTATTATAGTAGTTATATTCTTGTACATAGGAGGCAGTATTATAGTAGTTATATTCTTGTACATAGGAGGCAGTATTATAGTAGTTATATTCTTGTACATAGGGAGCAGTATTATAGTAGTTATATTCTTGTACATAGGGAGCAGTATTATAGTAGTTATATTCTTGTACATAGGGGGCAGTATTATAGTAGTTATATTCTTGTACATAGGAGGCAGTATTATAGTAGTTATATTCTTGTACATAGGGGGCAACATTATAGTAGTTATATTCTTGTACATAGGGAGCAGTATTATAGTAGTTATATTCTTGTACATAGGAGGCAGTATTATAGTAGTTATATTCTTGTACATAGGGGGCAGTATTATAGTAGTTATATTTCTGAACATAGGAGCAGTATTATAGTAGTTATATTTCTGTATATAGGAGCAGTATTATAGTAGTTATATTCTTGTTCATAGGGGGCAGTATTATAGTAGTTATATTTCTGTACATAGGAGCAGTATTATAGCAGTTATATTCTTGTACATAGGACGCAGTATTATAGTAGTTATATTCTTGTACATAGGGGGCAGTATTATAGTAGTTATATTCTTGTACGTAGGGGCAGTATTATAGTAGTTATATTCTTGTACATAGGGGGCAGTATTATAGTAGTTATATTCTTGTACATAGGGGGCAGTATTCTAGTAGTTATATTCTTGTACATAGGGGGCAGTATTCTAGTAGTTATATTCTTGTACATAGGGGGCAGTATTCTAGTAGTTATATTCTTGTACATAGGGGGCAGTATTATAGTAGTTATATTCATGTACATAGGAGCAGTATTGTAGTAGTTATATTCTTGTACATAGGGGGCAGTATTATAGTAGTTAGATTCTTGTACATAGGGGGCAGTATTATAGTAGTTATATTCTTGTACATACGGGGCAGTATTATAGTAGTTATATTCTTGTACATACGGGGCAGTATTATAGTAGTTATATTCTTGTACATAGGGGGCAGTATTATAGTAGTTATATTCTTGTACATAGGGGGCAGTATTATAGTAGTTATATTCTTGTACATAGGGGACAGTATTATAGTAGTTATATTCTTGTACATAGCGGGCAGTATTATAGTAGTTATATTCTTGTACATAGGGGGCAGTATTATAGTAGTTATATTTTTGTACATAGGGGGCAGTATTATAGTAGTTATATTCTTTTACATACGGGGCAGTATTATAGTAGTTATATTCTTGTACATAGGGGCAGTATTATAGTAGTTATATTCTTGTACATAGAGGGCAATATTATAGTAGTTATATTCTTGTACATAGCGGGCAGTATTATAGTAGTTATATTCTTGTACATACGGGGCAGTATTATAGTAGTTATATTCTTGTACATACGGGGCAGTATTATAGTAGTTATATTCTTGTACATAGGAGGCAGTATTATAGTAGTTATATTCTTGTACATAGGGAGCAGTATTATAGTAGTTATATTCTCGTACATAGGGGTCAGTATTATAGTAGTTATATTCTTGTACATAGGGGGCAGTATTATAGTAGTTATATTTCTGTACATAGGAGCAGTATTATAGTAGTTATATTCTTGTACATAGGAGGCAGTATTATAGTAGTTATATTTCTGTACATAGGAGCAGTATTATAGTAGTTATATTCTTGTACATAGGACGCAGTATTATAGTAGTTATATTCTCGTACATAGGAGGCAGTATTATAGTAGTTATATTCTTGTACATAGGAGGCAGTATTATAGTAGTTATATTCTTGTACATAGGAGGCAGTATTATAGTAGTTATATTCCTGTACATAGGAGGCAGTATTATAGTAGTTATATTCTTGTACATAGGGAGCAGTATTATAGTAGTTATATTCTTGTACATAGGGAGAAGTATTATAGTAGTTATATTCTTGTACATAGGGGGCAGTATTATAGTAGTTATATTCTTGTACATAGGAGGCAGTATTATAGTAGTTATATTCTTGTACATAGGGGGCAATATTATAGTAGTTATATTCTAGTACATAGGGGGCAGTATTATAGTAGTTATATTCTTGTACATAGGGGGCAGTATTATAGTAGTTATATTCTTGTACATAGGAGGCAGTATTATAGTAGTTATATTCTTGTACATAGGGAGCAGTATTATAGTAGTTATATTCTTGTACATAGGAGGCAGTATTATAGTAGTTATATTTCTGTACATAGGAGCAGTATTATAGTAGTTATATTTCTGTATATAGGAGCAGTATTATAGCAGTTATATTCTTGTACATAGGACGCAGTATTATAGTAGTTATATTCTCGTACATAGGGGGCAGTATTATAGTAGTTATATTCTTGTACATAGGGGGCAGTATTATAGTAGCTATATTCTTGTACATACGGGGCAGTATTATAGTAGTTATATTCTTGTTCATAGGGGGCAGTATTATAGTAGTTATATTTCTGTACATAGGAGCAGTATTATAGCAGTTATATTCTTGTACATAGGACGCAGTATTATAGTAGTTATATTCTCGTACATAGGGGGCAGTATTATAGTAGCTATATTCTTGTACATAGGGGGAAGTATTATAGTAGTTATATTCTTGTACATAGGGGACAGTATTATAGTAGTTATATTCTTGCACATAGGCGGCAGTATTATAGTAGTTATATTCTTGTATATAGGAGGCAGTATTATAGTAGTTATATTCTTGTACATAGGGAGCAGTATTATAGTAGTTATATTCTTGTACATAGGGGGTAGTATTATAGTAGTTATATTCTTGTACATAGGAGGCAGTATTATAGTAGTTATATTCTTGTACATAGGGGGCAGTATTATAGTAGTTATATTCTTGTACATAGGGGGCTGTATTATAGTACTTTTATTACTATATATTCTTGTACATAGGGGGGGGGGGAGTGTTGCTGTAGTTACATTCTTGTATGTAGGGGGACAGTCTCATAGAACTAGTAATACCAGCCTGTTCTCATATAATGTATATCAGGGGACCCCCCCTTGCTCTGAATGCTGACATATGGATATATCGGGACTGCTGGTGTACAGCGAACATGTGAGGCCATCGCCATGTCATTGACGGGTCGTTGTTTTTGCTCTCGGTCCTGGGCTGCAGCTGTATATTTGATAGTGGTCTTTTTCTCCTTAGATATTGGCACCGATCTTCTGCCACAAGCGGTAAACAGTTGGGCAAATGTGTCTAAGCTGAAAGATTTACGTCAGACTATTAATAAGGTACAGTAGCTGTCTGTTTAATATCCAATTACTGTGCCGCATTCCTGCATCGGGATGGAAAATCAGACTGTTGATGCTTAGAAATAAGGACAGCGGTGAGTGAGGGAGCAAGGAGACCGTAATGAGCCCCTCGCAGCAGAGACCACCAGCTCGTTACATACTCACTGCATGTTTGGATGAAGGAACACTTCCTTTCATAATAGTCCCATCTTGCTGAGTATAGCAGGCCGGGATGAAGCCGCCTTGTGGAGTGTTGCGGTTCCTTCCTCTGTTTTCATGCATTATAAAGCTGTGGATGAGCAGCACATATGGCAGATGTAATGTATGGACGGCTGCAGGACCCGAGTAGTGGACAGGTTGACCTTGGTTGGCCATATAAGGCTGGTTTGTTACTTGTGAGTCAGCGGTTTCACCACCAGCGGCTCTTCCTCAGCCGTGACACCAGGCTCCCATAGTTCATTGGAAGTATGAATCACACCGTGTCTTCTGGTGAATCACATCTAAGCTCCGCGTCTGCACATCCGTCCTGGAACATATGTCTGGCACGTGTCTTTAGCCCCAGTACTCATCTGCTCACATCATGGGCAACGTCTTGGAGGAGAGTCAAACAATCAGTATAATTCTTTATTCACTGTAATTACAGACTTCCTCCTCTATACGATGTAGACCGTGAGGCCATGTCTGCAGCCATATTCAGGGGCGCCCCCATCATGAGGCCGCCAGGCAGTAGTCTGCAGGACCCCAGAGGGGCTGTGGGTTCCCACCGGGCCAGTGGTTATTTTTTTTTACCGGTCACATTAATTGCCAGCTGCGCTTGCTAGCCGGCCAGGCAGCAACCTGAAAAACATTCAACTCACTGGACCCATTGGCGGCATTCGATGGCGACAGCTGCTGCTACTGTGTTCAGAGTGATTCCTGCAGATAGTCACCAGGCAAAGAGGTCAGGGGTCACACCCAGATCACAGCAGCAGCAACCGCCACTGCCGGACAGGAGCAAGGGGGCCAGTGAGTTGAAAGCTTGTTGGGTTGCTGCCCAGCTGGAAGTAAACTTTGGGAGAAACTAATAATGCTGAGGTGAGTATGGGGATCATTATTACTATTGGGGGTGCTAGAGGGGTCACTACTACTGCTGCGACTGCTATGTGAGGCACTGCTACTACTGGAGATGATTTGGGGGTCATTTTTGCTACTGGGGCCACTATGGGAATACTGTTACTACTGGGGCCACTATGGTTGACTCTATTACTACTGTGGCATTATAGGGAGCATTGTTACTACTGGGGGGCACTATATGGGTCACTATTACTACTAGGGCCTATGGGTGTCACATTTACTACCTGGGGCCACTATAGGGAAGATGGATACTACTGGGGCCTCCAACGGTGTCACTATTTCTACTAGGCTCCTCAACAAGGTCTCTATTACTACTGAGGTCACTATGGGTGACACTACTGGGGACTCTAATAGAGTCACTATTTTTACTGGGGTCCCCAATGGGGTTATTAACACTACTGGGGGCCCCAATAGGGTCTCTGTTACTACTGAGGCCATTAAGGAGGGCACTTTCTATTGCAGCCACTACTGGGGGCACTATTACTCTGTCACTTTCAACAAGTCTCAGTAGTTCAGATATGTGTTGGGTAACTTGGGTTTTGGTGCTTCCAATGCCTATAAAATGGGTGGGGGCACTTCACACTTCGTCTCAGGCAGCGTAAAGGCTTGAGGCCCCCTCGGCCATATTATCATTTTTTTACTCATTCACATCCAAATCTGCATTTAATGTTATTGTTTCCCCTTAGACTGCAGGGAGGTAAAAATACAGAAGCTAAAGGCATCCTGCTAGCCCCCCATCAGATATACACGTAAAACCCAGCAGATAAGAGCGCCCCCTGCTGGTGGAGAGCGGCCGCAGGTTTTTTTTAGAATTATATTTTTCTTTTTTCTGTAAAATGTTTGTAAATAAACTTTAAACTTTTAATAGGTAGTTCTAAAAGATAACATTACTGTGAGCTGGGACTTGGAGTCAGCCGCCATCGCCCAGGAGGCCGCTCGGCTGCGCAGCACGCACTCTTACCGCCATGTTCAGAAAACACCGCCAGCTGTGAGAACGAAGCATTCAGATCCGAAGAAGAAAACCACAGATGAGAGCGCAGCGTGCCGAATGAAGCCCTTTAATGGAAAGACGGACGGATAGCTCGTCTCCAGGGCCAAAGAGGAAGCATCACGTAAGTGCATACCGATATACGGCCCACAGGGAGGCCAGGACCATCTATCCTAAAGCACAAGGGGCTGACTTTACCTACAGTGACCCCTTAATGTCTGGATGAGCAAGCAGGAAGCAGAGTCGGGGTCCCTCCATGACTTGTAAACCTGTTTGGCTGTATATGCATCATGTCAATCTTGTAGGAGTCTGTCTGCCTATCCTGAATGGTGTGATGTGATTGGTAGTTTGAGGATTGGGGGAGAAGCCTTGGAGGAGAGAAGGAGAGGGAGTTGGTGGTCAGTGAAGGAGGTGCACGCGGGAGAGATAGGCTTATGCTCCTGCTGGGGCTTAGCCGCGCTCACTGGCGTAACTATAGGGGATGCGGTTGCACCCGGGCCCAGGAGCCTTGGGGGGCCCATAAGGCCTCTCCTCTTTATATAGGGAGCCCAGTACTATGAATAAACCATTATAGTTGGGGGCCCTGTAACAGATTTTGCATTGGGGCCCAGAAGCTTCAAGTTCCGCCTCTGGACACGCTCATGCCTCTTCCGCTAGGAGGCTTGTGTCCCCCCAGGGACTGGAGCTCCGGAGATGCTTCCTAGGAGATGGAGTGGGTGTGCGAGTGCCACACACTCCCCCACTGAACCGCTTCTAGAGAGGGAATGCTAAGAAACGGCTACCGCTAGCATCAGTTGTAAGAGCCTGTGGAAGGACGTGTGACACAAGAGTGGTCGTCCCAAGAGAGAGTCCATCAGACAGCAGCGACTGACGACGTGTGTGCCTTGGGGAAAAGAACTTTGTTTTTTCAAGCGTATCAGGAAACGTCATCTAGTCTGTTGGGTTCCATATTCCGTGTTCTGGAAGTTGCAGTGTTTACCTCGAGCGCAACAAGACATCTAATGTGCAGCAACAGAATACATAGGAAGTCAGCATAATGCATGCACAGGCTGGCATCCGCGTGCAGGAACGCAGACACTGGGGGGGGGGGGGCTGTCTCTAGCTTGGATACAAGATGTGATATGGGCAGGCATGGAGGATGCCCCCCCCCCAGACCATCACACCAGCAGGGGGCAGGATTGGGGCACTCACCCCGAGGTCTCCAGACATAAACATGGCTGTTGTCAGCGCCCAAACTAAACCTGTATTTGTCACTGAAGACAACCCCGTTCCACTCACTAGCGTCCAGTTTCATCGCTCACAACTCCACTGCAAATGGGGGTGGCGGTGGGTGTCAGAGGTCGTACATGTAACGGGGGCCATGAGACCAAATGTGCTTCAGCCAAGGGTCTAGAGATGGTTCCGACAGACACCGGGGTATAATGATTGTGCCCACCTGTCTCTGAATGACAATGAGACAGTTGTAGCTGTGTTATGATCGTGTGGGCAACTAAGCATGGGGCCCACATGATCGTGACCAAAGAGTTGTACACACGGGTTTCAGAAAACTGACCCTGTGCTACAGGGAGGATGACCTGGCCCTACCTAAGTGGGGACATCGCCCCAATAAAGGGCGGCCCAGCAGTCTTTGGATCTGGGCCCTAACTGATCCTAGGAACCACGCACCAGAACAGGACACATTCACATGCCACATGTCAGGGACAGAACAACAGGACACACAGAGCCAGAATACACAGCATACAACAGCCAAAATGCAACCACTAGTAACAGATAAGCTATATATAAATACCAGGTATTAGTTGGTATTTTGATCAAAACATGGAAGCTAGCGGGCCACTTCACGGCTCCTGGTTATACCGCTAGTCCTTACACTAACCAGGAGTCCAGCAGCACTGGACACAGTTCACATCACAAGCTGCAACAGCACAGACAACAAAACACAAGTCATACAGCAAGCTGTACAGGACCGACTACAGGTTACTGACCTACTGGCGACTACAACGTATAGTGCAAATCCCTTGGACTCCACCCAGAGCTCACATGCACACAGATGAAACTCACAGCAAATCCAAGTGTCCTCATACAGGAGGAACGGTGGCTGACATAGGTAACTGTGTCAGGGATCCACCAACTGACACACAGGGCAAGACATAAGACGTTTGGAGGCCGCACCTGCCAGGGGAAGGGAAAAGGGAAGCTCAATGAGCTGCAGACTAAGACTACAGGTGTCTAAACTGTCTTTAGGGAAGTAGAGAGATACAACAGACCTACAAGCAAACACAGCTCTGAGTGGGAACAAAACAAATACATCCAAACAGTACAAGACCAGCATCAACTACTGACAGGAGCTGGGTTTATATGTGCTGCAGACTAAAGGGGATTGGCTGCTGGAGAATACCACACCCAGCCATCTCAATTAACCCTCATCTGTGGAGCTGTGCTGCTAGGAACCTCAGTACTACAGATCCCAGCAGCACACGTGACAAGCTGCTTGTGCTTGTCGGACGATCAGATGGTCCTCTCTACTGGTAGTCTTCAGGGGGCGTCCTGAGCCCGGTTGCCTTGTGTGCCCCCATCCACTGATCCCAAAACCTCCCAACAGTCTGGTCAGATGCTCCTCTCTACTGGTGGTCTGTAGGGAGCATCCTGAGCCTGGTCACCTTGTGTGCCCCCATCCACTGGTCCCAACACCTCCTAACAGTCTGGTCAGACGCTCCTCTCTACTGGTGGTCTGTAGGGGGTCCTGAGCCCAGTCACCTTGTGTGCCCCCATCCACTGGTCCCAACACCTCCTAACAGCCTGGACAGAATGGCTTGGTGGGGGATAATTCATCGATATGGTCATCCAGCTTCTCACATCCCAATAGTGCGCCCCCCTCTGGTAACGAGGTGAAATCTTTTCTCTGCGTCGTAGAGGCGTCTAGTGGTCAACCAGCTCTACACTAGCAGAAGAAGAGGTCACTACACACAAGGAGCCTTCGAGAGCCTCTTATAGGCCAAGGGGGGAACCCCTTATAGGGCCTCCACTGACAAGCTGTCCATCTAATCACCACAACTCTCAGCATCTACAGATCTGCCTGAGATGGAACCGCATGCTGAGTTTTACAGCAAAATGGCAACTTCTTCTTGGGGGAATGATTGTTTTTTGACAATGAGTGTACATGGTACCGAACGCACCCCGGTGGTGGTCATTAATCCTAGTCTTGACCTGGTTAGATATGTTGCAGATTATCATTTCCAAAGCCGTATGTGTGTGATGTGAATGCAGAAGTCATTATAACACAGTGTAGCGTTTAAGGTGCTAGATTGGAGTCGCGGGTGTAGTAGCTGTGCAGAACCGGAGTGTAACTGGGAGGAAGCTGAAGGCCTTTAACCGGTAGTTGCAATGAAGACACCTGGGTTTAACTCATTATACACCGGGAGCTTACTCTGGATGTCTTCTCTCTCTCCTTCTTTGTATTTATATCTCTTTATTTCTTTATCGCCCTCTGTCTCTCCTTCTCAGTTACTCACGGTTTCTCAGATTTCTCTCTTGTTTCTCTCGCTCTCTGTCATGGCTCACCTCTCTGTCTCTTTTCTCCTGTCGGGCACTTCATTTTCTTGTCCCTACTCTGTCTCCTGCGACCGTTGTCCGGCTATTTATCGTCTCTGTCACCTGACCAATCTGTCTGCAGCCAATCACAACTTATCTGGTTGCTAAGCGACCTGCATCATCTGACTCTGTGGGCATTTTTCTATCTTGTGCAGCTGAATAAAAACGACTAACTGGTTGTTAGGTTACCTGCATCAGCCGCGTAAAATGACTCAGATTAACCCCCTAGAGACAGTCATTATATTACCAGTCCCCATAGCTAAACAGCGCGATCTAGTGCCTTTTTTCAGACTACTACAGCAGATTTGCAGTACAAATGGAGGAGGTGGGTATCATTGTCAGAAGGAGAGCCAGAGGTCCTCAACAGGTAGTCACAGGTGAGGAGTAGATTGAGGATATTACACTTGATCAAGGCAGTGGAGCACAATAATCGCACACTGGAGGAGTGTCAGGGTCAGGCTTTTATAGTGAGCCTGATTAGATATAAGCAGGGCAGGGCCATGAAAGGAAGGCAGGAACTAGATACACAGGATCATGGAACAATGCTAGGTTCAAGAGGGGAGCTTGTGCAGCAAGCTCAATAGCTCACTGAGGAGAGACACCGTCCGGAGCACAGGAGGTCCCAGCTTTAAGTCCTGACAGTTGCCCCCTCCTTCCAGGATGAACTCCGGATGTCCCAGGGGCTGGTTTCCCTGAATACCTGCCATAGAATTCACTTGTCAGCCTAGGAGCATGAACATTGGAGGCCGGCTCCCAGGAATTTTTTTCTGAACCGTATCCCTGCCACTGAACCAGGTCCTGTAGTCTGCCCTTGTGCCTACAGTAGTCCAGGATCTTCTCCACAAGAAACTCTTCCTAAAAATCCAGAGCCATTTTAATGGCCAACAACTCCCGATACCTAGCTTGAAAAAGGTGCTAGGAAGCACCGAAATGCGTAGCCCTATTATATTTTATATATATATTACACCTGTGATGGCTAAATAAAGAAGAGGATTATCCTTTACCATTTGGCTTATTGGAATATCATTTGAGGCATCTGTAATAGGAGGGGGCTTCTGTTGACATCATATCCCCTTCCTACAAAATAAGTTTCCATCATTTGGCAGAAACACCATGAAATATTTATAAGTCTTTGGTGTACCCTATGAGTGCAGGGTATTTTATAACTAAGCTTATTCTTTTTTTTACCACAGAAATCTGGACACCAGACAGAACCAAGGTTACCGACGGATTCAACCAGGAAGAGGAGGCATGCTTGCCTAGAGCTGTCTTTCCAATGGATCCTAGATGGTGAAGTTTTCCAGGTCTGTGAGGACACTCGCCCACTTGATGGCCAGGCGCCACGTAATATAGGCACAAGCCACTACTTCGCCTACGCTCTTGCTCACTCTGAGACAGACTGAAGTGGTCAACCTGCTTGGGTTCAGGCTTGCTAGATTGGGCTGTCAGTAAGGAGGGTTGAAGTCTTCAAGCTCCAGAACTCGCCCGGCAGAGCTCTCATCCTCGCAAGGTCTCCCTGGACCTCTCCTGAAACTGCAGGTCTATTCTGGTAGCTAATGTGATCAGGGCCTCAAAGGAAGTGGGGACCTTGCGTCCTGCTAGTACATCCTTGATGTGACCGGAAGCCCCTCCCAGAACGCAGCTACTAGGGCTTCATTATTCCAGCCTAGCTCTGAGGCCAGTATGTGAAATCGGATAGCATACTGGTACACCATCAGACTCCCCTGACGGAGTCGTAGCAGTGCAGACGAGTTTGAACGCCCTGGCTCATCAAAGACTTAGTGAACAATCTGGTGCTGTTCATGGAGACTTTTCACCATGGGGTCATTCCACTCCCGTAGGGGGTTGATCCATGCCGATGCTTGACCAGAAAGATGTTATATGATGAAAGCAATCCTAGCGTAGTCAGACACGAAGAGATATGGAAGGAGCTTGAAATCTAGCGAACACTGGTTCAAAAAACCTCTGCATGTTCCGGGGTCTCCCTCATAGCAAGGCGGAGCCACCAAGCGGGGTCCGAGACCTGCAGCTCCTATGACCAAGACCAGTGCAGCAGCCACAGTAGCAGAGGGCTGTGATGACTCCAAGGCAGCTGATACACAATCGAGCCGAGCGCTTATTATATGCAAAAAAGTCAGAATCTGGCTTTGTCTCTGAGCAGTCAGTTCCAATAACTCTTCCGGCAGTCCTCTGGAAGGAGAGTCAGTGGGATCCATGGCCTGCTGTACTCTTATGAGTGTTGTGGATCCACTGTGTCTCCTTCCAAATGGAACCATCCGGCAGGAGAGACAGCTGACACCACAGCGAAGGCAGAACAAAATGAACTCGTTACAATAACAAGAGGGGCCTAGACTGAGAAGGATGAGGTGTCCCTGTCCTGGAGGTTCTCCTGAAGGAGGAGCGGTCCAGGCCGCCTTTCCTGACCCTGATTCCTAGACATCCCTGCCTACCTGATGAAGATGGGAATATGGGGTCAGGTGAACCGAGCCACGCAGCTATGCAGAAGTGAACATGAAGTGGAAACCAGAAGCCAACCTGAGCAGCGATCACATATACAAAGTGTAGACAGACAAACAGAACTCAGCAGCCAGCAGACAAGACGTTGGGAATACATTAAGACACCGAGTGCACTGGTCAGCGGGCACAAGGAACTGCATACATAGCAAAGAATTTGTAAGGTCCTGACACCAGGGCAAAGATGGCAAAATGGGAGAGAGTAACAAATAGTGCCCCTGCACACAGCATCACTGCGCCTTACACAACCGGCCTCAGTCACAGGAGCCTGCAAGGAAAAGTGCACCAGTCCAGAGGGGAAAGCATGGCAACCCTCCCTGCTGACATAACGTGCACAGGACTTATCCATACGGGCCGGATGCAGATGCCAGCTAGGAAAAGGGAACACACACAAGTACATATCACAGCGGGCTGGTTCAAACGGTAGTAGGCTGGTTATTACATTATGTCCGCTGGGCACACCTCGCCGCAGCACGGACAGACATAAACCATGACATTATGCATAACACTACATACCAACATAATATATGAACACCACTCAGAAGTCATGCATGCTACCAATACAACCACAAGCTCTATGAAGCCATCACACCCACCGTACAAGGGGAAGGGATGCCAGGCATCACCCATCTAGCATGCAAGGAACTCTGTGGCCGGCGTCTCCAGCCTGCACCATACACAAGAACATCTGATGTTTGGAGGCTGCAGCTGCCAAGTAAAAAGGAGAAACCTACGAGTGGAATGCACCTGTGTGGTCACCGTACCACACACTACTAGGTGCACCACCTCAAAAATGCCAGGAGGGGAGGAACAGCAGGTGTCCAAACCATCTTCAGGGAATACGGGGGAACTCGCTCCAAGAACTGCATGCAAAGATACCACATTATGAGCACCGCCAGAAACAAATGCATACCAACATAACAATATAATGCATACCAACATAATGCCTATTATGTTGTCCGTAGTATATTGGCCAAAATACTTAAGCCCGCAAGCCGCTATCAAGGCTCCTCGTTGTCTTGCAGGTCCCTACACTAGCAAGACAACTGACCCCAAACTGCAGGGAGAATGGCAGGACCCTACCTAATAAGCAAGGCAATCGCCTCGATAAAGGCGGACCCAATGCTGGAACCTCGGTCCTGACTATCCCTCAAGGGTTAATACACGGAACCAGAACAGACCGCCACAAAGAAACCATACGGCAACACACTAGGCTTGGCATGCCAGTCACACTACCACATAGAACACGACAGTTCACTCCTCATATGTAGCCACCAGCACAGACATATAGAACATGACGCTGTTCACACCATATACACAGAACAGGACTGTCCACACCAAATGTCTGGTCACCTGCACAAACGCTGGACAAGCCCCTGTTCAAACCCATAACACATCTGCAGGCATGCAAAACCAACAAACCCTAGAGTGAAGAGAAACCAGCTTCCTCTTGCAGAGGGAGGATATTTAACTGCAACGAGACCCGTGGTGATTGGCTAGCAGGAGAACACCACACCCAGCCAGCTCAATCATTCGACACCTGTGGGGCTGTGCTGCCAGCAACCTATGTGGTACAACAGATCCCAGCCAGCAAAACCCTAACATGTAGTTTTCTGGATCCACCTTCTTCCCTTTTTTGAAGATGGGGACAACATTTGCCCTTCTCCAATCTTCTGGGACTTCTCCTGTTCTCCAGGAATTTTCACAGATTATGGCGAGTGGTTCAGCAATTACCTCCGCTGCTTCCTTTAGTATCCTAGGATGTAATTCATCTGGACCTTCAGACTTGGATTCATCTAAGTTAGCTAAGTGTTCCCTCACCATCTCTCTGCTTATAGATAGCCTGCATTCTTTTATTCCCCCAATAGCACAGGGAAGATCAGCTGATGCTCCATCTACTTTCTGAGAGAAAACAGATACAAAATAAGAATTTAAAAGTTCGGCCTTCTTAGCATTATTCTTAACCAATTCACCATTTTCATCCTGTAAGCATTCATCAGCATCTTTGACTTTTCTTTTGCTTTTGACCACCCAAATCCTTTTTTATTGCTTTTGGCCTCTGTTACAAGCCTCAATTCATTATCAGCTTCAGCTTCTCTGACCCTTGCCCTACAGTTTCTGCAGACCCCATTATATTCTTCTTTAGAAATTCCCTCCTCTCTCTATTTGATAAACATATTTTTCTTCCTCTATAACATGTGTACAAGTTCTGTGTTCATCCATCCGGGTCTCTTTAAATGCTTCCCGTTCTTCCTTCTTTTAGGGATTGGTAACGATTGTGCTTTGAGGATCTCATTTCGCTACACACCTCCTCTCACAGTGATTAGTTAATCACAATTATCAACTGACTGTTTATATTTACTACGCCAAGTACTCGTGCCGGTGACATCATTGCCGCACACTCCAAAAGTGCTCTAATGAAAATCTGTACATGTGCAGCCGTGTAAGATAACCTGTCGGTATCCTCTATTCTTCTCCACCAGGAAGTCTGAATCAGATAGTGACCAGATAACCGTCCTCATCTGCTGCACCCCTGATATTCACATAGTTTCCTTTGATGGGGGGGGGGTAAAGTGTGGGGTATAGTCCAAACTCCCAACATACCATAGCGCGACAGGAATGTCGGGGGGGGGGGGGGGGTGACAAATACAGAAATTATCAACGAAAATCAGCTGTTTTTTAATTGCACTTCCTGCATAAAAAATGTCATTTACAAGGGAAATTGTTTCACATCCTTGTACATGGGTGGCAGTATTATAGTAGTTATATTCTTGTACATAGGGGACAGTATTATAGTAGTTATATTCTTGTACATAGGGAGCAGTATTATAGTAGTTATATTCTTGTACATAGGGGACAGTATTATAGTAGTTATATTCTTGTACATAGGGAGCAGTATTATAGTAGTTATATTCTTGTACATAGGAGCAGTATTATAGTAGTTATATTCTTGTACATGGGTGGCAGTATTATAGTAGTTATATTCTTGTACATGGGTGGCAGTATTATAGTAGTTATATTCTTGTACATAGGGGGCAGTATTATAGTAGTTATATTCTTGTACATAGGGGGCAGTATTATAGTAGTTATAGTCTTGTACATAGGAGCAGTATTATAGTAGTTATAGTCTTGTACATAGGGGGCAGTATTATAGTAGTTATATTCTTGTACATAAGGGCAGTATTATAGTAGTTATATTCTTGTACATAGGGGGCAGTATTATAGTAGTTATATTCTTGTACATAGGGGGCAGTATTATAGTAGTTATATTCTTGTACATAGGTGGCAGTATTATAGTAGTTATATTCTTGTACATAGGAGCAGTATTATAGTAGTTATATTCTTGTACATAGGGGGCAGTATTATAGTAGTTATATTCTTGTACATAGGAGCAGTATTATAGTAGTTATATTCTTGTACATAGGGGGCAGTATTATAGTAGTTATATTCTTGTACATAGGTGGCAGTATTATAGTAGTTATATTCTTGTACATAGGAACAGTATTATAGTAGTTATATTCTTGTACATAGGAACAGTATTATAGTAGTTATATTCTTGTACATAGGGAGCAGTATTATAGTAGTTATATTCTTGTACATAGGGGGCAGTATTATAGTAGTTATATTCCTGTACATAGGAGGCAGTATTATAGTAGTTATATTCTTGTACATAGGAGGCAGTATTATAGTAGTTATATTCTTGTACATAGGGGGCAGTATTATAGTAGTTATATTCTTGTACATAAGGGCAGTATTATAGTAGTTATATTCTTGTACATAGGGGGCAGTATTATAGTAGTTATATTCTTGTACATAGGGGGCAGTATTATAGTAGTTATATTCCTGTACATAGGAGCAGTATTATAGTAGTTATATTCTTGTACATAGGGGGCAGTATTATAGTAGTTATATTCTTGTACATAGGTGGCAGTATTATAGTAGTTATATTCTTGTACATAGGGGGCAGTATTATAGTAGTTATATTCTTGTACATAGGGGGCAGTATTATAGTAGTTATATTCTTGTACATAGGGGCAGTATTATAGTAGTTATATTATTGTACATGGGTGGCAGTATTATAGTAGTTATATTCTTGTACATAGGGGGCAGTATTATAGTAGTTATATTCTTGTACATAGGGGGCAGTATTATAGTAGTTATATTCTTGTACATAGGGGGCAATATTATAGTAGTTATATTCTTGTACATAGGGGGCAGTATTATAGTAGTTATATTCTTGTACATAGGGAGCAGTATTATAGTAGTTATATTCTTGTACATAGGGGGCAGTATTATAGTAGTTATATTCTTGTACATAGGAGGCAGTATTATAGTAGTTATATTCTTGTACATAGGGGGCAGTATTATAGTAGTTATATTCTTGTACATAGGGGGCAGTATTATAGTAGTTATATTCTTGTATATAAAGAGCAGTATTATAGTAGTTATATTCTTGAACATAGGGGCAGTATTATAGTAGTTATATTCTTGTACATAGGGAGCAGTATTATAGTAGTTATATTCTTGTACATAGGAGCAGTATTATAGTAGTTATATTCTTGTACATAGGAGGCAGTATTATAGTAGTTATTTTCTTGTACATAGGGGACAGTATTATAGTAGTTATATTCTTGTACATAGGGAGCAGTATTATAGTAGTTATATTCTTGTACATAGGGGGCAGTATTATAGTAGTTATATTCTTGTAAATGGGGGGGGGCAGTATTATAGTAGTTATATTCTTGTACATGGGGGGGGGGCAGTATTATAGTAGTTATATTCTTGTACAGGGTTCTTATCCAGATTCTCTTCCATCTCTGACACCTGAGCCTGAAGTGTTGCAATCTGCTCTGACTGACTGCTCTTTGTTTCTGCATCTTTCTCTTGAGAAACACATCTCTCTCATCTTGCATTGTCTTCAAGTGTGCACTAAGACCAAGCCTCTGCTGCATCTCTTCTTGAACTAGCCTCCGAGACTCTTTCCCCTGAGCTTCCAGCTCTACCTGCAGTCGGTTCACCTTCTCAGACAGCCCTGTCTGCACTCTGTTATTTTCAGTGATTTTTACTTGTAGCTCTTGAAGCTGCGTCTTTACTGCATTTTGTCTTGCATTCTGATTCATGTTTGTCTTCCAACAACCCCTTCACTTTTTGGGTCAGCTCAGTACACTCAGTTTTCAACTTTTCTTTCACCTTTTTAGTTTGCTCCAACTGCTTGGACAGTTCCCCCACAACTAGAGCATGACTCCATTCAAGCTCCTGGATCTGGGTTTCGTATAGTTTAGCTTTATCATCCAAGCTCGTCTGTAGCTGGGACACCAGTCTCTCATGGAGTGCTTCCTGGTTTTCCTTGTAACTCAGTCTTTCAAGATCTCTGCTTGCTTCTCTGCCTGACTGCAAGCAGCTTTCTATATTTCCAGCTTTTCCTTGAGCCAACTTATCTTGCACTCCAGTTCACTATTTTTTTTGCTAACTGTCTTTTCAACTTGATTCTGCAAACCTGTAGTTTGATTCTGTGCATCTGTAGAATCTCTTTCTAACTTGCAACACGTCATCTCCAACTCTTGGGTTTTCATTTGCAGTTTCCAACATTCCTATTCATACTGTGCCTCCAGACCTACTCTGCAATCAGCCTTATCTCTGGCTGAATTTGTGAGGTTTTGTATCTCTTCAAGGGCTGTTGAAAGATATCCCTCATATTTCTTTTTCTCACTTTCCAAGTCTTCTAAGACTTGTTCACACTGAACGGTTTTCTGTTCCAGCCACAACCTGTGATTAGTTTTAATTTTAGCTAAGCTCATGGCACGCTCATTCTCCTCAGCCCTGACTGACTGTCAGTGCAGTCATCTGCTTAATTAGGAACAGCTTTGTCTCCCGCTCCTGGGCTTGGCTCTGAATCAACTGTTCTAGTAGTTCCTCCATGCTTGTGGGGTCCATTTGCAACTTTTTACTTTTGTTCTGATTTTGGACCTCAGGCTCCACACTGACTGCCTCTTCTATCCCTCTAGAAGCAGTCTTTTTCTTTCTCTTCTTTTTTACACTTTTAGCACTATCTGTTGTCCTAACAGACTTCTGGTTGCTACTAGCTACTTTCTCTAGGATTGCCGCACTTCTGGTCTTATACACACTACTTTCACCATTTCTCCTCTCTTTCACTAGAGGCATATTTGCACCGACTCCCACACGGGCATAGGCTGCACTCCGATTCCATCTGGGAAACATTCCTGGCAGCAAAATGCAACTTTTCTTTTTCCTGCAGCTGAACTAAAGTGTCAAAACCTAAAGTGTTAATCTCATTAACTCTCTGGGTGCAACACAGCACCTTTTAATGGTTATCAGCTGGTCTAACCACATTTGAGCACTTCCCCACACATGCATTTTTAGACATCAGTTCACATTGTGCAGATCTCCTGCACCGACCCGCAACAAAGACGCATTATGCATTGTATCTGACTTTGCATTATTATGTTTGCCCCGTCCTGCAAGGAAAGCGCATTATCAGCACCACATTTCTTAGACGGATCTTCATTTAATGTCCCTGCACAGAAAACATTACATTGTGCAAAGATTTAAGCACCTTTGCGTCAGTTCTTTTCAGTCCATACTGCATACACCCACAACAAGGCTCTTTAGGTAGTGTCCCCCAACTACCACCATCTTGTCTACACAGTCCAACAATGCCAAAAACCCAAGTTCACCAACTTGGTCTTACTGCTGTCCTCGGTCTCGGGCCTCCTGGCCCTTTAAGCCCCCAGCAACAACTGCAAACTTCGGCCTCCTGGCCCTTTTAATTGCAGCTAGCAGACTTTTGTTGCTCCTCACAGCAACCGAAGTTGGCCCTTTAAACTCTGTCTGCAGCTTTTGCCACTCAGCCTCACGGCTCTTTATACTTTGCCTGCTCACGGTGGACATCCACTTGCACGCGTTGCTCTCTGCATCTCTTTGTGCCATTCCTTTTGTGCCAGCGCATCCTCCACCATATGTGGCAAGTTGGGGGTCACTCGCCTGCGGATCGCCGACCTCTCGGACCAGACATGGCGCACCTCACATAAAAATAGGCTCCAAGAGACTTGCTTTTTTTATAATCTGGCGCCTGCCAGCATTTATCAGCACAGCAACGTCACAGCATATCGTATAGTCCATTTACAATGTTCAGGGTTCACAAAACCACAGGGTACCGTCATTAACCCTGCCTGGGATGTCTGGAGGGCGTCCTCCTCTGTCAGAAAGGCGACAGGCCCAACTGGTCCGCACCGGACCTCAGGCTCCAAGTCCCTGATGCAGCTCCTTCACCACCTCACTCTGGTACACACTGGACCTCTGGCTCTCTCAGCCAACTTCTCTCTGATGTCTGCCAGGAACAAACTTTTATTGCTTCCTGCCACACCCAGCAGGTGTTAACCCTTTCAGGTAGGCTCCACAAAAGCTGTAATCTGCACACTGAGGCCCTCTACAGGCCACATTTGCTACTGCCTTGCCCGCAGCAGTTAAAGATACATTATCCCATTCTGTAGTGTAGTAAGAGAGTGGAGCTGCTGGCTCAGTGGGGAGATAGAAATAGCCAAGTGCAATGTTTGGCCATGTGGGTGCGCCATTGAGAGGATGTCCAATCAGCGGCTCCATTTCCCCACTACACTACAAAAATGGGATGATGCATCTTCACCTGTGAGATGAGGGGGGGACAGCTCTCCTATTCTTGTGATGAGTAGGGGTCCCAGCAGTTGGACCCCACCGATCTACCAGTTTTCACCCATCAAGTCAATGGGTGAAAACTTGTATAAGCATTCGATAGCCAAAATACCCCTCAAAAGTAACGTTAGAGCAGTTTCGTGAATCTGTAGAGGATATTCACAATCTTTGTATTGTTCTTGGTAAATATACCAAAAATAATGTAATCCATGTTTTGTAGAGGTTTGGTACTGAAAAGGTTAACACCGGTTGCCGAAGTCCAAAAATAAGCAGGGACAAGACGGTTCAGTGTAGCTTGGGGGATTCCAGGCATGCCTGACATGCTTTCTGGCAGCAGGAGAAGTCAAGGAACCTGCTGTGTCTTCTAGACCCCTCAGATGGTGACTCTCCAGCAGCTGAGGGCAACAAGGAGGAAAACGAAGCGTGAAGCACAGGAAGAAAAATAATCAGCTCTGTGCAACTTATCACCTTGGGGTTCAAGAGAGCTGCAATGTAGCGAGCTGTAAGGATGTGGTTGGAATGTGGATGCACAGAGTGTATATTTAGATATACATTTCTATATATACCCGCCCTTCCATGTCTGTATTTTGCTTGTGCTTTCCCATTGGGGAAGGGGCAGAGTCGCTGGGATTGTTCTGCAGCCCTGGAAGTGACTGTATCCATCTGTATGTAAGGGAAGTCAGGCTTCCGATGGGGATGCAGTGATGTAGATACGTCTCAGCAGACCGTGTCATACCTGATAGGTTTAGATACACGAGGAAATGTTATACATGGAAATATATACTTGAGCTCAGAAAAGCGTATCACACATAATAGGCTTAGGTACAGGCATGGTCGGCCTTAGCTATGTGTAAGTCGTGCAGTTGGAGCACCTACTACATCACTGGTATCAGGTGGGTATCTCCACTGGGGGACGCTGGGCCCTGGGCCATGCTGAGCTGCAGGCTGGAGGCCTCGGTCACAGGTGGGGAACCCCTCGCCCGGGCATCGATGGTCTGGCGTTCAGGATCGGATAAGGAACTTCTAGGAGTGCACTCCATACTTGCAAATTACAGCGATGACTGTATTCAAACTTCTCCAGTTATTTCTGGGGTACCTTATATGGTTCTTAAATGTTTAAATTGACAACTTATCGTTGTGCTACAGTCAATGCGAAGGCGTCTGACCAGCCGAAAGCTCACTGCTATTATAACAACTCAGTGATAACTGGGACCGTTCCGATCCAGTGAAGTCTACAGTCTCTGTGGCGGCACCCCCGTAGGCCAGGGGCTATTATAGAACCAGGACAGACGTTCCTGTATATCAGTCTTTTGGGCAGCACAGCCCATAGGTCCAGGGACTGTTGCATACACAATTTACCTCTGCATGAAGGGAGAGGAACCATTGCTGCTAATGACATTGCCAGAAAGATAAAGCTGATCACTCACTGCCAGTAAGCTGTTACAAGCTTTTACCGTGGGCAAAGTGATGACTCTAGTATTCTGGTTCCTCAGAGAAGTTGTGATGCCACCATACAATTTCTGGATTCCCCTTAGGAGAACCAGATTCACATGTCTGACTTAAAGGGTGCTCAGGTCCACGCTGGTAAGATGACGCCACTTAGTCCCACCTGGCAACAATTGCACCGCTCCTCCCTGAAAGTGACCACCACATATCTCATGCAAAAGCATATTCCAGAACAAAGACAACAATGGGTAAAGAAATACAAGAGGGACTGCTAACAACACATCACCCCCTAACAGGGTCGCACAGAGCGCCGGCTACCAGCTTGTATGGGGGAAAGGGGTGGGGGCAAGTATATAGAGGCTATGAGTGATTACTCTATTTAGATCTACCTGGGCACATGATCTTCTTCCCCTGTGCGGCAGAGTCCTGAGGAGCTACATAAATCATCATCCTCCTGGCTCTGTCTCCTTCTTTTTGATGCCCCAAGGTGCCGCTGCTGTAGTGACCTGGACTGGCACCTAATAGAAGTACTTTACCTGCAAGTTAAGAGCAACTGTTCTAACTACCAGTTCATTTAACAAAGGATAGTTATGCTGGACTTCATTTAATAAAAAGAGGGAGTCAGGATAGGGAACTAAAAAGTTAAGGTTGTTTAGACAGTTCACCATCTTAAATCACGTAGCTGGAGCTAAGACAAGCCCTGAAGGGAGGGGCTTTCAGGCTCATTTCAAGTGAAGCAGTTAGAAATTATAACATATAGCAGTTAGAATGATAATTTCCGCTAGGAGGCAGAAGTCAGTATGGAGGGAGTGAGGAGTCAAGACGGACAGGACACAGAGGAAAGTGACAGCCATGTGAAGCCGTAGCACACAGTTTTTCCCCCTCCTCTGTCCTGTAATTGAAGAAGCTTAATTACAGATTCCAGAAAGCCTGTGTGACGCTCATTAATGATCCACAATGCAGAGAGCAGCATCTGGCCTCCAGACTTGAAATACTTTCCAAGCAGTGTTCATCCAGACGTCTACTGACACTGACCCAGTATCGCTCGCTGCCGAGATTACGGAATTCCCAGAGGGTCCTATTTCGTGAGTACTGGAGAATCTTTAGCTCAGTGTTTCAGCTTGGCAAAAACTGTTAGTCAGATTACAGGGGTTATTTCCTCATCCTCTCCACAGCTAGCCTTCCCTTATCTCAGGTGCCTCCTCAAAGTTTGATTATCTGTGTATAAAGCTTTGTATATGAAATTTCTCGAGCTTAATATTAATGCCTAATTAATATTCAGACTGCCACATGCCTGAAAGTAAATGGTGTGCCTGTCGTTTACCTACATACATGTGTATTTCCCTATCAAGAGCTTTTGAACCCAGGCACTGACGTCACGATCACTTAATTCTAGTAGTCATCCAGGTCCTGTTGTATACCTTCAATGGTGCGTAAAATTACAAAGAGCTCCTCAGCCACTTCTTAGAAAATGCTCAGAGAACGAAGGCCTCTACCTGCTTCTCGCACGTTGCACTGCAAGCCCCATCAGGGCCCCCGTATTTATGTTCTGATGTTGGTTCTGGTGTTGTATTTATGTTATTGGTTTGTTTCTGGTGCTGTATTTACATGCTAAGATTGGTTTCAGTTCTGTACTTATGTGCATAGCTTGGTTCTTGTATTGTATTGGTGTCAGGACTCAAACCCGGGACCTCTTGCGCTCCAGTCAGCAGCTCTTGGGCTATCCAGGGTTTGGACAGTTCCTTGCTGAAACCCAGACTTGTTCTATGTTTCCTTGATCCTGCTAAATCCACTATCTGTCTCCCTGTTCTGGCTACGCCCTATACTAATTAGGACTTCCTATAAAAGCCTGACCGTGCCTCAGATCCAGTGCGTGATTATTGTGCTCCACCACCTTGATCAAGCCCCTCTTCCTCCTGCTCACCTGCAATTGTATTGATACCTACTGCTGCTGACCTCTGGCTTCCATTTGACTATGTTTCCGTCTCATCCAATTGTACTGCATACTGAGACTTCCCGATAATGACTCCCGGCTATCTTGACTATTCTCTGGTGACCGGCACGGCTACTACACCTGTGGCTTCAATCCAGCGTCGGTAAGACTTAACAATTATGTTATGATCTTGAGTCTGGTGCTGTCTTTATGTTATGGGCTAACTTCTGGTGCTGTATGAATTAATGTACTAAGATTGCTTCTGGTGTTGTATGTTTGTTATGAGCTTGGTACTGGGACTATATTTATGTATTAAGGTTTGTTCTCGTGTTGTATGTGTTGAACTTGGTTCTGGTGTTGTATCTGTGTACTTGTAAGGTTGGTTCATGCTGTATTATGTTATAATCCTGTTCTGGTACTGTATTCATGTTATGACTTGGTCATGGTGCTCCATTCAGTCACTGGGATGTTCTGGTATGGATAAGCTTCAATCTATGTCATTTGTTTTCTTCAAGAGCACCAACAGAAGTTCCACACAGGGTGCCATCTAACCTAAGGCTGGCACTGAGTACAGGGGTGTCATTGTGAAACAGTTGCACCCTGGACCTTGCTTAGCCCTGCGCTCTTAAAACAGCCCCCTGCCACTTTCATTTGTATCTGCGTCCTCATGCTTGTATACTATGGTGGAACATGGGGCTGTCAACTCCTTGGCGCACAGTTCATTTTTTTAGGCCTCAGGCTACTTTTGATCTGTGGGCTACAAGGTGCTGGGACCTCAGTGCAGCGACATCATCGTGCCCACCTGCACCATACCTCTGACAACACAGGTGGGCACTTTTACTATATGGAGGTAAACTATTTTTCGGTGTCTTCACTGATATCCCCCCCATTTCTTCCACTTAAGAGGCATCAGTGCTCCAAAGAAAAAACGTGGACCTCCATTTCTCTTCCAAGGTGCCTCTTTTGATAAGCAGCAGCGCAGGTCACCTGGACACGGCGTGATGTGTTCTCGCTCCTCAGCAGATTCGCTCTTTAAATATACAAAGCGATGAGTGATGAAGAGTGAAGAGTCCCAGTGATTCGCAGATATTTTTGGAAGATTATTTTTGTTACAGTCTTACAAAATGAAGAGTTTTCTTTGTGCCTGGAATAAAATTAGCGCAGAACGTGCTGTACGGTCTAGAATTTGGGAAATAGGTCTTAACGGTTTCAGTGCCATCCTTCGATGAGCGCCTCACATTTACAAAGCTATCGGCCCTGTGGGAGTCATTTCCTTAACTGCTGCCGTAGGTCTAGTGAGTCCTACATCATGTTGAACTGAAGAGCCATCTGATAGACCACCACCCAAGGACAGCCATCAATACTCTAGTCCCAGAAAACCAACAGGGGCATGCTGGGAATGGTGGTTTCCCAGTAGCAGGAGAGCCTAAGTGATCCTAACTATATGTCAGTTTTTAGGACAGACCAAATCAGCAAAATGGTTCCCATGAAGGCTGGCTCCAGGATTATGTGCACCCTTGGGCGGTCAAGCCACATTGGGCCCCCTTATTGTGGCCCCTCTGTTGCCCCCCACCAAGTATCTGTGTTCTCTCAGTGGTCATCTCTGCAGCTTAACTGCTTCCCCCCTTCCTAAACACAAACAGAAAGTTACTGTGGACCCCTCTACAAAATAATTTTACCTCTTTGCCACAAAATGTGGCCCTTCCACAAAGCTAATTAGCCTCCAGTATGGCCTCCCACAGCATAATTGTGGCCCCTCTGTTGTTCCAAACAGCGGCCGTCTCCATCCAGGGGCCGTGTCCATATACAGCCGGTGCAGAAGTCTCTATCACACTGATGCACTGAAGGCTGGAGAAGTCAGGTTGGGTCCAGTATACAGTGCTGCTTCCAATGGCAGTCCCCAGCATCTGCCCCACCTTGCTGCCTGCTGACACCAGCCCTGGTTCTCATGCACATCCTGGATTACTTGCACCAAACGCCAGATAAGCTGAATCTAAATTTCAGACTTCATTTTTAAAACTTGTATAGGCATTTGGGGAGGTGCAATTCCGCCGTTGCCCCTCCCTCCAGCCCCCTTATCAGTACCGTTATGAATCTCTCCATGCTAGCTAAAGCAAAGTTTCAAAATGTAATGACAAATGTAAAAATGGTAGGAAAAAGGGAACAAAAATATATTATTATTTCGGCCAGAAAAGAAAAAAAAATGTACTCTCTGGCCTATTTCCAAATTCGGCACAGAACTCTGATGAAGAATCCTGTCTGTTTTCCTGGGGATCATCCTTAGCAGCTAAATGGTTAACGCCGTAGGTGGACCAACCAAACAAACCTTCTACCCTTCCTCAAAAATGCCTGCGAGAGATTCCAGTAAAGGGTAAACATAACATTCATTTCAAGAAAACCGCAAGGCTGCGAGGAAGTGGGAAAACATTGTCCAGACGCATAAATACTGCTCACATTTAGAGTCTCGTAATGCAGGAAGGATCTGGAGGATCCTCGAGCAGGAAGAAGAAAAGTGGAAGCACCGCGGTCCTGGAGTTTCACAATCGAGTAAACTATGGCGGGTAATTTGGGTCTACACGATGATGTGACGTCATGATGGTGTGGTGCTTCACCCGGCAAAGCCGAGAAGAAGAGGAGGGTCACTAATTATTCAACTGTAGAAGGAACCTAAGAAATGTGAGAATCCGTGATGAATAGTCGTTACCTCGACCTCCCCACCACTGTCAAAACGCAAAGTCCAAAGCGTCCATGAACCGTTGGGCTGACGATGCCCTGCTGGAAGCCGGCACACAACATGATTGTTGACTGGTCCATGACTGGTGGTCCACGACTGGTTCGGTGATTGTTCGGCTGACCTGCAGCTCAGGGACGCGCAAATTACAGCCTGGAGAAAAGCACCCAGCACTGTTTTATGAGCAGCGGCTCATCCATAACCCATCTACCTCCGTCTCCCATAAGATAAGTGCAGAGTTACAACTAACCTGTGGAAAAATCTGCACCCAAATCTGCAGCATCTGACCCGGATGCACAGCAGACTTCATTCTGAATGCTGCAGATTTTCACACAGACTTTCTGTACGGAACATCCATGCCAAAACCGCTATGTATAACCGCACCGCAGGAGTATATATCATCACAGCGGATTCTGCTGCTGAATTATCTATGCAAAATCCGGACTGAGGCAGAAATCAGGAACTCTTCTGCTGCAGTTCCACAGGCGGACTTAACCCTGTTAGGGTGACTACCCACTACAGTTTTTTTTCACTGTGAAATTCGCAGTGTTTTTTTTTCTGCAGGGGTCTATGGGACTTGTAATGTTAAAATCGCAATCGCGCAAAATTGCGATTTTGCAGTAAATCATGTAGTGTGCAAGGCGAAACCTGTAAACACAACTCCCGTGTTCGGTTGCTACTTGAAGCTTAACCCATTTTAAGTGTACTTAAACTACTTATGAACGTCACTTTCTATATGTAGTGTAATATTATGACAGCATGTAGGAAATAGCGTTACTGGCTTGAGACAAATATCTGTTAGGCTAGACGGAATCCAGAATACACTAACATAGCTATGAGGCACATACATAACTCTTCTCCCCAAAGACAAAAATAAGAGATGCACCACTGTAACTACATATGAGAATAGAGAAGGGGTGATTGGTAGCTTAGGACATAATGAGGAGTAAGTGGAATGACCATCACTTCCAAAAATATCTTGTGTGGGGTGGTAACCCGAGGTATATACCCCCAGTCCAATTTGACTAACAAAGAAAAGTTTTAACAAGGCTGCATTTTCTGGGACAACAAAATTACAGGCTGATGCTAGAACAGTTTTGAAAATTGTAGGGTGGCGACTCCCTACTGACACTACTGAGAAGCTCACACACCATAGGTACTGCAATCAGACATATGCATACTTCAAGTGCAAAAGTATATGATGACTTTTACTTCTTCTGCCTCCTGCACAACACATTAAACAGCTTTAAATGTTGCATAATACTAAATGAAATATTATCAAGCAAAATAAACGGTTTTAGATCCTCTTTGACTTATAACGATAAAAGAAACATACGGAAAAATGTCTCTCAATACTGGAGTCATTTCTGCTAGCACCAAGTGCTTCTGGTGGGAACAACACTCCTGGCAAGAATATGGTCCTCAGATTCAGAATCCGTGGTACAGCCAGTAGAAGT
Organism: Eleutherodactylus coqui; assembly: GCF_035609145.1. Lineage (NCBI taxonomy): Eukaryota > Metazoa > Chordata > Amphibia > Anura > Eleutherodactylidae > Eleutherodactylus > Eleutherodactylus coqui. The sequence continues at coordinate 3,433,786 of NC_089846.1, read as the reverse complement.
GGGCATGCTGGACCAAGAGCTGGCTTCCAGAGAGGCTAGGGACAGGGGGCTGTAAGGATCTCTCATCCTTATGTCCCGGTGATGATAAGGGGACAGCATTCTCTCCCGACGGCGACCTTGCAATTGTCGGATGATAGTCCAATTGGAGACTTTTTGAGAGTCCTCCACAGAAGCCGACAACACAGGCCTCAGAAATAATAGTGACCCCCACAGTGGCCTCAGTAGTAATAGTGACCCCCACAGTGGCCTCAGTAGTAATAGTGTCCCCTATATTGGCCTCAGTAGTAATAGTGACCCCCACAGTGGCGTCAGTAGTAATAGTGACCCCCACAGTGGCCTCAGTAGTGATAGTGTCCCCAGCAGAGTGGTCTTAGTAGTAATAGTGTCCCCCGTAGTGGTCCCAGTAGTAATAGTGACCCCCACAGTGGCCTCAGTAGTAATAGTGTCCCCTATATTGACCTCAGTAGTAATAGTGACTCCCACAGTGGCCTCAGTAGTAATAGTGACCCCCACAGTGGCCTCAGTAGTGATAGTGTCCCCAGCAGAGTGGTCTCAGTAGTAATAGTGTCCCCCGCAGTGGTCTCAGTAGTAATAGTGTCCCCCACAGTGGTCCCAGTACTAATAGTGTTCCCCGCAGTGGCCTCAGTAGTAATAGTGACCCCCGCAGTGGCCTTAGTAGTAATAGTGTCCCCCACAGTGGCTTTCAGTAGTAATAGTGTTCTCCACAGTGGCCTCAATAGTAATACTGTCCTCCACGGTGGCATCAGTGGTAATAATGTAGTGGCCCGACGGGTCCTTAGGAACAGTCACATCAACACCTGTCCGGTGGCGCCTGTCTATGCACCTGCCTTGGACATAGAAGGTGCTGTATGTTGGAGAAACCCTGTTTCTTCCCCTCTTCTAAGCCTAGAGCTTGGTTCTGGCGTTAGCTGGTTGCCTATTGGCTAATTGTCAAGTTCACAATGATTGGAGCAGAGTCTAGGGTTGGAAGAGTTGATAGATAGTCACTATGCAGGGCGGGAGGAGAGAAGGAAAGTGCGGGAACTGAAAAAAAGATAAAAGGGGGAGGATAGCGAGTGGGGGGGACTTTGAGTTAAGGTGTTGGAGGAGAGAGGTTGTGAGAGAGTTGGCTGCAGCAAGTTGTGTTGGAAATGGGAGGAGGTGTTTGTGCAGGAGAGAAAGCAGCATCTTTACCAGTCTTCCCGAGGGTTAGGGCTAATTCCCATGGGCGGATTTCCGCCATGTGATACGCGCCATAAATCTGTGGCGTTGCCCCGCAGCTATTAGGTTCTATTGAAGCTAATAGTGCAATGCTCCATCCCGTGAATTCACCCGTTCTCACCCGTGACATGTTCTATTTGCCGCGGGCATGCGCGTTGACGGCTTCTATTGCAGTCAATGGAAGTTGTCCGTCACGCTATCTTCCGCTCTAGCACAGAGGAAGATAGCATAAAAATGCATCCCCGCCTACCGCCGGCCGCGTCATATGACACTGTGGGCATGTCATATGATGCGCTGGCCGCGTCATGCGCTCTACTGTGCATGCGGGACGTCGGGCGGCGGATCCAGAGGTAAGTATGGGGGTCTCTAGGGGGGGTGCCGTGACAGGCTCCGCTGAGGAATTCCGCTTGCAGAGCCCATCACGGCCGTGGGCACTAGGCCTTAGCGAGGACCCTTTCCGCTTACTTAGAGTTCCACAGCAGAGAGGAGGGGAGAGTATCCGAGGTCGATCTTTCACTAAAACAGTGAGTCAAGAGCTACCAGGTGAACTTAAAGCCAGGATTAGTCTAGCGACCACCTAACCCTCTGCTTCATCTACACTCCGTCTAGATCTACAAATGCAGATAGATAAACTAGTGGGGAATTGTCTTAAGTCAACTTCAGTGAAAGTAAAGGAGAGAGCATTAAATTCAATTGCTATTCAAATCAGTATTGCTGTAGTCTTATCATGGTAGTCAATTCACTGCATTCTGCTATTTCTGACTGTTTCATCACCAAGTGCTGCATTGAAAGTGTTGTGTGTTCTACTTTACAAATACCAGTTTAGTAAATCTGTGTGCTTCCAGATTACTACCACAAGCTACCGGACTCGTCTCAATTATTTCATCGACATTCCATCCCGAGGGTCCAGGTTGGAGTACTGGCGTCACCCGTGACAAGACAGGCCTTCCTGTTAAGCGTACCACAGTATGTTATTTTGGCCACTGTGTGTTATCAGCACTGTGAGGAGAGGTTACAGAGCCACCCGTGACAACCTGTCCTACAAACTCCGTGGTCTCCCCCACTTTGGCGCGCTCAGCTTGGCCGTTGCATACCCACCGCTTTGGTGTCCTACGAACAGGATAGTTCCTTCTGTGCCCCCTTACCCGTGGTTGCAGTAATGGAAGTCTCAACAACAAGCACCACCATTTGCAAAAATTCAAGGATACAAGTAATCCTCTTTTCAAAATGGCAGTTAATGGAAATAACCCCGCTGACAACCCGGCAGTCAAAGCAAATGCTCCAGTAGTTCCTCCAGTTGTTGTAGTGCCTGCAGGTGCAGACCAGGTAACTTCCAACACCTCTATTTTTGCGCCACTCGCCATGGCATACTGTCTAGGAGCGGCATGGCTACCCAACTATAGTGGCGAGCGACGCACTCTAAGAGAATTAGAGGAAAAATGGGAGCTGTGTTCCACTTATATCCGTTGGCAACGGAACAAAAAATAGAAATTCTCATGGGTCAATTAGAAAGTGCCGCTGCCAGAGAAGTAAAAGCATGGCTGCGCGAACACAAAAAGACGGTAGAGGACATGTTTGATAGGATGCATATTGAAGATAGTTTGCAGCCTATGTCTGAGGGAAACGTTAAGGGGGTATGCGTTGTCCCTGCAGGAAGACATGAAGGCCGTAATAAGGGCTGATCCTAAGAAGGCCGCTGGTGCTGATCTTAGGAGTCTAAGACTGGAATGAATCTCTTGGATGATGAAAGCTTGTCCCGCCCTCGTAAGCGCGACGTCTACAGTCCAAGCAATGCAGCGACGATATGTTCGCCCCGCTGCTGGACATGCAGAGACAGATGATGGAGCTGACTCGCAGAGTTGCCGCACTATGTAGAAAAGTTTGTGAGCCTGAAAGCCCATGTCCGGTGCCTCAGCCTTCACTACCCAAGCGCCAGTTACCGCCAGGACCGCCTCGGGCAGCCGGAAGTTACCCATGCCCCTGGCGGACATTTTGTGAAAATTGCCACCAGTATGGACACAAAGTAAATGCTGACGTTTAAATGGGCAACCCCTGGGAAGAAGGACCATACCCCAAGAGGACAAACACTAGGTCCGCACACCCCGAAAGGGATTTCTAAGTATGTAGGGCCCGTCCAGAAGTCATGCTGTATGTGGACGGTATGCCCCTACCTGCGTTAATTGATACCGCTTCACAAGTAACTACTATCCAGAAATCTGTCTTCGAAAAATACTGATCCCCTGAAGTCCTCAGCTGTCCGCCTAAACAATTAATCCACATTGTGGCGAGTAACGGCCTACCCATACCAATAGTTGGGTACTGGGAGCCGACTGTTATAGCTGGGAAAGCTGAGCTACGCCACCAAGGGATTCTGGTTGTAGATGTGCCAGATAATGCACCAATTATCACGCTGGGTATTAACATCCTCAGGAACGGCTATGCGGAAATGTTAGAGGCGCTGCAGAGTCATGTACCCGCAGCATCCCCGGCCCAGCGAGCGGTGGTAAAAACAACCATTAAAGCACTCACAGCTCCGCAGCGCTTTACTAACCCGCAGGGCCATGTGGGTAGCGCCCGTGAAAGATGTCAGGTTCTAGTTCCACTGCAATCTGAATTTATCTTTTGGTGCCAGACACATCCAGGTCTACACGGCTGTGCTTATGAGGCTATAGTGGAGCCCATACCAATAGACGGCTACCCATTCCTGATGGCTGCCCAGAGCCTGGCTATCGTAACCAATGGGAAGGTGCTGATCCGTCTCATTAATATTGGGAATGTCCCCATGCAATTAAAGAAGTATACTGCCGTGGCACAAGTGTCCCTGCTTGCTCCTGAAGACATCCTCGAGAACGAGACTGACAGTGTCCTACAGAGAGCGCAATCCGTACAGTCAGGTTCCGCTGAATCTCCCTTATGGCTTTCTGACCTACATATTGGAGATGCTCAGACCTCTCTAGTCCAGGTACAAGGAATAAAGGAGGTAGCCACCAAAAGACAGGATGCTTTCAGTCTGCATAGTTTTGACTTTGGGCAGGTCAAAAACATCTGCCATTCTATCCCTACTAATGGTCATGCAACACCCCAGAGGGGTGACCCCGGACACTTGACTACTGTGCAGAGCTGGGAGGGTTAAGTGCTGTGTTGTCACGCTGGCACTTACCAGGCTCTGGTTCCGGAGGGATGACACATAGCCAAGGCCAGTGTAGGACTGCGGGCCAGCTTTGACACTCCATTGGCAGAGAGTGCCAATAAACAGGATGGGGGGGGGGTAGTAGTTGTCACTCGTGATGCCACCATTCCCACACACCGGTATGCTATTATTTCTACTACACGTTTTCATTTTCAGGACGTACATGCAAATGTGGCCTTGTCGCCACAAGTCAAGAAATGTTATGTGATTGTTGCTTAACACAAGAATTCCCTTTGTAGTGGCCTAGAGGGTCCTCCAGAAACCAATCACACACTCTGGTCCTACAGCACCGTCCTATGTGCTAACCGAGGCATAGAAGGTGCCGTACGTTAAAGAAACCCTTGGCAGACAACTGGCCACTGGTTGGCTGCATGTCATGCCCCCACTGATTGGCTAGGGGGTGTGCCTGTTGCTCCAGAGCGGGAAATATCACTATGGTCCTCTATGTGAAGGGGGAGTGGAGGTAGAGAAAGTGTGGGAAAGAAACAGGAAGAGAAGGAGGAGTTGGACAGTATGCAGTGTCCTGTCCTCAGGAGCAGTCATGTAGGAGGGAGCCAGCGTCAATATGACTTGGGAAGCCAGGATCTTCCGTACCCTCAAGTCCTGCTTACAGTGAGGAGCAAGGAGGGTGAAGCTGTCCCACAAAACAGTGAGCTACAAGAATCACCCGGTGAAGTTTCAGCCAGGGCTAGTAAAGTGGCCATCTTAACTCTAGTATACTCTCTGCATAAGTCAGTTCTAGTATTCCCAGAGGAAATGAGAAGAGGAATGTTTGTAGTTACTCAGAAAAAGTATATATCTCCGTCTGTGCTATTCATCTGCCTCAGTTCCATTGTACAAAGAACTGTTCTGTTGTTTACAACGCTGTCTAAATCAAGTTACTGAAAGTAAACTGCACACTCCCAGTTTATTTGCAAAATCTAATCCAGGACTCATGTCACGTTATTTACCGCCATTGATTACCTTAGTCCCGAATCGGAGTGTCGGTGTCACTGTGACAACCCTGTTTATTGCACAACGTAACATTGCTGGGCAATCTGTGTCAGGCTACTACTTCTGAGTGGAATACCTTTGCCGCCATAGTCGGGAGAGATTGTAGAGCCACCTGTGACTACCATCTTGAGATCCCCGCTGTCTCCCCCGCTTTGGTGCCTTCCGCTCGGGTGTTGCACCTTTCTAACAGGCTGTCTACCATACAGTACATTTCCTTAAAATGTCAATTATCGTTTGCATTAATGTTTATGCATATTCTGTTTGCCTTTGGGGAGAAGAACTATGTAGGTGTCCCATAGCTAGCTGGGACTTAGGATTCTGTCCTAACCTAACGAGATTACACAAAACTCTAAATTTTATGTATGGTCACACATTCAGTAGGCACACCTTTCCGCCCCTTGCAGCTCAGTACAGCCAAGGGTGGCTGTGTTTTTAAGTAGGGGGGAACTGTAGTGCCCTGGTGGGTCCTCCAGAATAGTCACATCAACACTTGCCCTGCTTCACCTGTCTATGCACCTGCCTTGGCATACAATGTGTCGTATGGAGAGGACTCAGGGGAGGAGAATCCCGGATACACACTGATGTCATAGTGTGCGCCGGGATCAGCGTTGCAGCGAGCTGTGGCACCCCACTGGTAATCGCTACAGTGGTGAGCAGCCTTGACATGTGTGCCATAGGTTTGCCACCATGGACCTTTGGTCGGAGCCCCTGATTGTCGCTCGCGGAGCCCTAAGAACTCTGCAGAGTGGTATAAATTGCCCCGATCTTCAAAGTGTGCGCCCAGCACTGTTCCACCAGTAACCAGTCTACACTGTTGGCACCAACCAGGATGGATCTTCGATAAACTAGGTATTCTGATTCTTTATCATTGGAGGCGGAAGAATTGATATGCCCTGTAGCCAACTCAATTGGCAATAGGTTTGACCACAACTTGCCCTAATCCATCCATTGTAAAGATTAACTATCCGTTAAATAAATTCACTCCACCATATCACACTTTTACCGCTTTAGCTTTTTCTTTCCTCATTAAAAGTTAGACTCTCTATTAACACAGGAGGCTAATTTCCTCTTTTGCTCCTCTTCAGCTTCACCTGGAACATAGGTGTCCTTCTGCCAGGTCCCTGTGGTAGACCACAGACATGCTAGGCATCCAGGCTGGGAGTCATAGCTCCATCCCCATAGGAAAGCGGTAGACCACCAGTGCCCCTCATACGGCCGACGGGGCCTCATATTAGTGACTTGTGAAGGTTTAACAAGCTCATCTGTTTGCGGTTGCATCTAATCGGTTTTAGAGACACACATTCTGCAGTTATGTGAACCCCGCAATGTTCCAATTTCTCAGAACCTGATAGCTAGGCATTGAAAGCGCCAATACACAAGATGCCCAACATGTTTGAAGCATTAATGTCACCCAGTGCGGCCTACTCTGGAGATACAGGGTGACCCAATGTTATATGAGTGAGAGTTGTTATCCTGTATGGTGGGGCGCACCCATCTTCGGCCGGCCTCTGCTATCATTCTGAGGATGTTTGTTCTAACTGGGATACTATTCCAAAGGTTGATGTCCAGGTCGCAAAGGTAGCAAAAAATACTTCCCTTCCCTTTGAGGATGCGGCTCACCTGAAGGATCTGCTGAGAGCCTCCTGAAAAGGACTTGGGTGGCAGCCGTGTGGCTTCTTAGGCCTGGCTTGGCAGCCACTTGTGTAGAAAGAACACCGGGTTTTTGGCCGAGACATGTTAGTCACCAGATATGCAGCTCTATCTATGCACAATAATACAACCACTATAATACTGCCCCCATGTGTACAAGTATATAACTACTATAATACTGCCCCCCTATGTACAAGAATATAACTACTATAATACTGCCCCCCTATGTACAAGAATATAACTACTATAATACTGCCCTCTATGTACAAGAATATAACTTCTATAATACTGCCTCCTATGTACAAGAATATAACTACTATAATACTGCCCCCTATGTACAAGAATATAACCACTATAATACTGCCCCCTATGTACAAGAATGTAACAACTATAATACTGCTCCCTATGTACAAGAATATAACTAGTATAATACTGCCCCTATGTACAAGAATATAACTACTATAATACTGCCCCCTATCTACAAGAATATAACTACTATAATACTGCCCCCTATCTACAAGAATATAACTACTATAATACTGCCCCCTATCTACAAGAATATAACACCTATAATACTGCCCCCCTATGTACAAGAATATAACTACTATAATACTGCCCCCTATGTACAAGAATATAACTACTATAATACTGCCCCCTATGTACAAGAATATAACTACTATAATACTACCTACTATGTACAAGAATATAACTACTATAATACTGCCCCCTATGTACAGGAATATAACTACTATAATACTGCCCCCTATGTACAGGAATATAACTACTATAATACTACCTACTATGTACAAGAATATAACTACTATAATACTGCCCCCTATGTACAAGAATATAACTACTATAATACTGCCCACTATGTACAAGAATATAACTACTATAATACTGCCCACTATGTACAAGAATATAACTACTATAATACTACCCACTATGTACAAGAATATAACTACTATAATACTGCCCCTATGTACAAGTATATAACTACTATAATACTGCCCCCTATGTACAAGAATATAACTACTATAATACTGCCCCCTATGTACAAGAATATAACTACTATAATACTGCCCCCTATATACAAGAATATAACTACTATAATACTGCCCCCTATGTGCAAGAATATAACTACTATAATACTGCCCCGTATGTACAAGAATATAACTACTATAATACTGTCCCCTATGTACAAGAATAAAACTACTATAATACTGCCCCCTATGTACAAGAATAAAACTACTATAATACTGCCCCCTATGTACAAGTATATAACTACTATAACACTGCCCCCTATGTACAAGTATATAACTACTATAACACTGCCCTCTATGTACAAGAATATAACTACTATAATACTGCCCCCTATGTACAAGAATATAACTACTATAATACTGCCCCTATGTACAAGAATAAAACTACTATAATACTGCCCCCTATGTACAAGAATATAACTACTATAATACTGCCCCTATGTACAAGAATATAACTACTATAATACTGCCCCCTATGTACAAGAATATAACTACTATAATACTGCTCTCTATGTACAAGAATATAACTACTATAATACTGCCTCCTATGTACAAGAATATAACTACTATAATACTGCCCCCTATGTACAAGAATATAACTACTATAATACTGCCTCCTATGTACAAGAATATAACTACTATAATACTGCCTCCTTTTTACAAGAATATAACTACTATAATACTGCCCCCTATGTACAAGAATATAACTACTATAATACTGCTCCCCTATGTACAAGAATATAACTACTATAATACTGCCCCCTATGTACAAGAATATAACTACTATAATACTGCCTCCTATGTACAAGAATATAACTACTATAATACTGCCCCCCTATGTACAAGAATATAACTACTATAATACTGCTCCCCATGTACAAGAATATAACTACTATAATACTGCCCCCTATGTACAAGAATATAACTACTATAATACTGCCCCCTATGTCCAAGAATATAACTACTATAATACTGCTCCCTATGTACAAGAATATAACTACTATAATACTGCCCCCTATGTACAAGAATATAACTACTATAATACAGCCCCCTATGTACAAGAATATAACTACTATAATACTGCCTCCTATGTACAAGAATATAACTACTATAATACTGCCCCCTATGTACAAGAATATAACTACTATAATACTGCCCCCTATGTACAAGAATATAACTACTATAATACTGCCTCCTATGTACAAGAATATAACTACTATAATACTGCCCCCTATGTACAAGAATATAACTACTATAATACTGCCCCCTATGTACAAGAATATAACTACTGTAATACTGCCCCCTATGTACAAGAATATAACTACTATAATACTGCTCCTATGTACAAGAATATAACTACTATAATACTGCTCCCTATGTACAGGAATATAACTACTATAATACTGCCCCCTATGTACAAGAATATAACTACTATAATACTGCCCCCTATGTACAAATATATAACTACTATAGTATTTTTATTAGAACCTTTGCACTGGAGTTGGTTTGGCGCTTTTCTCTGCTGTACAGGCCACTTGTCTCTTACACGTTGGCGCGCTGACATGTGTATACTGGATATGTCAGCTCTGGCACCATGTGGGCACAAATATGTCTGGGGCTTCAAAAATACGAGATAAGAACTTGATGTGGCTTCCAGAATAAATATTGGTAGACATGAGCTGTCCGGCCGGATCTCGGGTGAGCAACTGCTGAGCACTGATTTCATGAGTGAGTGTAGTAGGACTATTAACGTGCCGCTTTGATGGAGATTGCAGAGCTCCATATCTTGGTCACATGCGATGGCACCGGGCCTCCTCTATTAGCACATAAGGAGAGAATTCAGGAACCCCATGATGTCATGGCCTATGAATGAGCACCGGCTGCTGTGACTATACGGTCCCCCAAACATTCGCTGCAGTCGCCTCGCATGAAGGTCCGGGCTGCTTTGCATTAACCTCACAGTGATGCAACCAAGAGGGACGGTTGTTGGTTGTTGGCCCCTGACTACAAGACTCCGGGGTGACACACAACACCCAATAGTTTGACGTAGGATGCCCTAAGTAGGGCTTGACCTATGGGCACCACTTCAATCATCATGGTAGGAGCGGGTGACCTCGACTTCTCTGACAAAGCTGTGAGACACTGTGGAGCTGCATGTAGAGTCCATTCATTCACCTATATGTGTATGTTCAGCGGGACTGGAGATGGGCGTTGGCAGGGAATGTCTGCCAACCATAATGGATTTAGCAGGACGGTCCCATAGCTCATGGGCTGTCCCACCATCCCAGGAGGCAGGAAATATGTCCCGCAGGGGCGGCCAGAAGTAAAGTAAAATTAATAAAAACCCCTCACCCCTCTTATCTCCCTTGCCTCGCCCCTCTGTGCGGCTCCAGTCCCCCACTCATTTATGGATGGCTTGATCACCAGCTATCTAAAACATGATCACCGTGCCCAATCATTGGCTTCAGCTATATCAGCACCGAGGCCATGGATTGGCTACAACAGACATGTGATCGTGTTCCCCGGCGGTGTGCAGACAGGGCAGTGGAGGAGAAGGATGTGAGGACAGGTTGTTATTCACTTTACTGCATAAAAGAGGGCACAATTCAGCGGGACATATGGGGCATTATTACTGAGGGGGCATATAGGAGAGGGACACTAAGAGGCACTATAACTGTAAGGAGGGTCACTGAAGGGCACTGTCACTGTGAGGTGGGGATACTGAGGGGAACAATTAATGTTCATTAAGGGACACTGCTAATGGGCACTAATACTATGTGTGGGAAGGGGTCGTTGAGGACCACTAATTCTGTGTGTATGGAGGTCACTGAGGACCACTATGACAAAGAGGAGGGTCCACTAAGAGACACTAATACTATGTGTGGGAAGGGGTCGCTGAGGACCACTATTACAGTAAAAAGGGACACTGCCAGGCACTATTACTGTACAGAATCACTGAGAGGCAGTATTTCTATAAGGGGTTACTGAAGGGCACTATTACTTTGAGGGGGAACACTGAGGGGCACTATTACTGTGAGAGGGTCTTTCAGGGGCATTATAACTGCGAGGGGGGTTTCGAAAGGGCACTATTATTGTGAGGGGTCACTGAGGGGCACTATTACTATGAGAGGGATCACTGATGGGCACTATTACTGTGAGGGGGTCACTGAGGAGCACTATTACTGTGAGGGGGTCACTGAGGAGCACTATTACTGTGAGGGAGTCACTGAGGGGCACTATTACAGTGAGGGAGTCACTGAGGAGAACTATTACTGTGAGGGGTCACTGATGGGCACTATTACTGTGAGGGGATCACTGAGGAGCACTATTACTGTGAGGGAGTCACTGAGGAGCACTATTACAGAGAGGGAGTCACTGAGGAGAACTATTACTGTGAGGGGGCCATTGAGGAGCACTATTACTGTAGGGGAGTCACTGAGGGGCACTATTACTGTGATTGAGTCACTGAGGAGCACTATTACTGTGAGGGGCCACTGAGGGGCACTATTACTGTGAGGGGCCACTGAGGGGCACTATTACTGTGAGGGGCCACTGAGGGACACTATTACTGTAGGGGAGTCACTGAGGGGCACTATTACTGTGAGGGGGTCACTGAGGAGCACTATTACAGTGAGGAGGTCACTGAGGGGCACTATTACTGTGAGGGGCCACTGAGGGACACTATTACTGTGGGGGTTCACTGAGGAGCACTAATACTGTGAGGGGGGTCACTGAGGGTCACTATTACTGTGAGGGAGTCACTGTGGAGCACTATTACTGTGAGGGAGTCACTTAGGAGCACTATTAATGTGAGGGAGTCACTGAGGGGCACTATTATTGTGAGGGGTCACTGAGGGGCACTATTACTGTGAGGGGTCACTGAGGAGCACTATTACTGTGAGGAGTCACTGAGGAGCACTATTACTGCGAGGGAGTCACTTAGGAGCACTAAAACTGTGAGGGAGTCACTGAGGAGCACTATTACTGTGAGGGAGTCACTGAGGAGCACTATTACTGTAGGGGAGTCACTGAGGGGCACTATTACTGTGAGGGGTCACTGAGGAGCACTATTACTGTGAGGGAGTCACTGAGGGGCACTATTACTGTGAGGGGCCACTGAGGGACACTATTACTGTGGGGGGTCACTGAGGAGCACTAATACTGTGAGGGGGGTCACTGAGGGACACTATTACTGTGAGGGAGTCACTGTGGAGCACTATTACTGTGAGGGAGTCACTTAGGAGCACTATTAATGTGAGGGAGTCACTGAGGGGCACTATTATTGTGAGGGGTCACTGAGGGGCATTATTACTGTGAGGGAGTCACTGAGGAGCACTATTACTGTGAGGGGTCACTGAGGAGCACTATTACTGTGAGGAGTCACTGAGGAGCACTATTACTGTGAGGGAGTAACTGAGGAGCACTATTACTGTGAGGGAGTCACTGAGGAGCACTATTACTGTAGGGGAGTCACTGAGGAGCACTATTACTGTAGGGGAGTCACTGAGGGGCACTATTACTGTGAGGGGTCACTGAGGAGCACTATTACTGTGAGGGAGTCACTGAGGGACACTATTACTGTGAGGGGCCACTGAGGGACACTATTACTGTGGGGGGTCACAGAGGAGCACTAATACTGTGAGGGGGGTCACTGAGGGACACTATTACTGTGAGGGAGTCACTGTGGAGCACTATTACTGTGAGGGAGTCACTTAGGAGCACTATTAATGTGAGGGAGTCACTGAGGGGCACTATTATTGTGAGGGGTCACTGAGGGGCATTATTAATGTGAGGGAGTCACTGAGGAGCACTATTACTGTGAGGGGTCACTTAGGAGCACTATTACTGTGAGTAGTCACTGAGGAGCACTATTACTGTGAGGGAGTCACTTAGGAGCACTATAACTGTGAGGGAGTCACTGAGGAGCACTATTACTGTGAGTGAGTCACTGAGGAGCACTATTACTGTGAGGGAGTCACTGAGGAGCACTATTACTGTGAGGGAGTCACTGAGGAGCACTATTACTGTAGGGGAGTCAGTGAGGGGCACTATTACTGTGAGGGGTCACTGAGGGGCACTATTACTGTCAGAAAGTCATTGAGGAGCACTATTACTGTGAGGGACTTACTGAGGGGCACTATTCCTGTGAGGGACTCACTGAGGGGCACTATTATTGTGAGGGGGTCACTGAGGGGCACTATTACTGTGAGAAAGTCACTGAGGAGCACTATTACTGTGAGGGACTCACTGAGGGGCACTATTATTGTGAGGGGGGTCACTGAGGGGCACTATTACTGTGAGAGAGTCACTGAGGAGCACTATTACTATGAGGGACTCACTGAGGGGCACTATTACTGTGAGGGGTCACTGAGGAGCACTATTACTGTGAGGAGGTCACTGAGGGGCACCATTACTGTGAGGAGTCACTGAGGAGCACTATGACTGTGAGGGCTCACTGAGGGGCACTATTACTGTGAGGGGTCACTGAGGAGCACTATTACTGTGAGGAGGTCACTGAGGGGCACCATTACTGTGAGGAGGTCACTGAGGGGCACCATTACTGTGAGGGATCACTGAGGGGCACTATTACTGTGATGGACTCACTGAGGGGCACTATTCCTGTGAGGGACTCACTGAGGAGCACTATTATTGTGAGGGGGGTCACTGAGGGCTACTTTTATTGGGAGGAGGTAACTGAGAGACACTATTATTGGGAAAAGGCCTTTTCAGGGGCATTATTACTGAGAGGGGGTTGCTAACGGGAACTATTATAATAAGGGGTCCCTGAGGAGCACTATTACTATGAGGGGGGCTGTTAACAGTCACTATTATTGTGAGGAGATCACTGTGGGGCACTATTACTGGGAGGGGTCACTGAGGGCTACTGTTATTGTGAGGGGTTCACTGAGGGGCACTATTACTGTGAGGGGTCACTGAGGGCTACTGTTATTGTGAGGGGTTCACTGAGGGGCACTATTAGTGGGAGAATGCCATTTAGTGGCATTATTACTGTGAGGGAGTAACGGAGGAGCACTATTACTGTTAGGGGGTCACTGAGGGCTACTTTTATTGTGAAGGAGTCACTGAGGGGCACTATTACTGTGAGAGGATCACTGAGGAGAACTATTATTGTTAGGGGGTCACTGAGGGCTACTTTTATTGTGAAGGAGTCACTGAGGGGCACTATTACTGTAAGGGAGTCACTGAGGGGCACTGTTACTGGGAGGGAGTCACTGAGGGGCACTATAACTGTGAGGAGGTCACTGTGGAGCACTATTACTGTGAGGTGTCACTGAGGAGCACTATTACTGTGAGGTGTCACTGAGGAGCGCTATTACTGGGAGGGGGTAACTAAGGGCTACTTTTATTGTGAGGGAGTCACTGGGAAGCACTATTATCGTTGGGGGGTCACTGAGGGCTACTTTTATTGTGAAGGAGTCACTGAGGGCTACTTTTATTGTGAAGGAGTCACTGAGGGGCACTATTACTGTGAGGGGTCACTGAGGAGCACTATTACTGTGAGGGAGTCACTGAGGGGCACTATTACTGTGAGTGGTCACTGAGGAGCACTATTACTGTGAGGGGGTCACTGAGGAGCACTATTACTGTGAGGGGTCACTGAGGAGCACTATTACTGTGAGGGAGTCACTGAGGAGCACTATTACTGTGAGTGGTCACTGAGGAGCACTATTACTGTGAGGGGGTCACTGAGGAGCACTATTACTGTGAGGGAGTCACTGAGGAGCACTATTACTGTGAGTGGTCACTGAGGAGCACTATTACTGTGAGGGAGTCACTGAGGAGCACTATTACTGTGAGTGGTCACTGAGGAGCACTATTACTGTGAGTGGTCACTGAGGAGCACTATTACTGTGAGGGGGTCACTGAGGAGCACTATTACTGTGAGGGGGTCACTGAGGGGCACTATTACTGTAAGGTGTCACTGAGGAGCACTATTAGTGTGATGGAGTCACTGAGGGGCACTATTACTGTGAGGGAGTCACTGAGGAGCACTATTACTGTGAGTGGTCACTGAGGAGCACTATTACTGTGAGTGGTCACTGAGGGGCACTATTACTGTAAGGTGTCACTGAGGAGTACTATTACTGTGATGGAGTCACTGAGGGGCACTATTACTGTGAGGAGGTTACTGAGGAGCACTATTACTGTGAGTGGTCACTGAGGAGCACTATTACTGTGAGGGAGTCACTGAGGGGCACTATTACTGTGAGGGGTCACTGAGGAGCACTATTACTGTGAGGCAGTCACTGAGGAGCACTATTACTGTGAGGGGTCACTGAGAGGCACTATCACTGTGAGGGAGTCACTGAGGAGCACTATTACTGTGAGGGAGTCACTGAGGAGCACTATTACTGTGAGGGGTCACTGAGGGGCACTATTACTGTGAGGGAGTCACTGAGGAGCACTATTACTTTGAGGGGGTCACTGAGGAGCACTATTACTGTGAGGGAGTTACTGAGGGGCACTGTTACTGGGAGGGAGTTACTGAGGGGCACTGTTACTGGGAGGGAGTCACTGAGGAGCACTATTACTGTGAGGGGTCACTGAGGAGCACTATTACTGTGAGGGAGTCACTGAGGGGCACTATTACTGTGAGGAGGTCACTGAGAGGCACTGTTACAGTGAAGGAGTCACTGAGGGCTACTTTTATTGTGAAGGAGTCACTGAGGGGCACTATTACTGTGAGGGGTCACTGAGGAGCACTATTACTGTGAGGGAGTCACTGAGGGGCACTATTACTGTGAGTGGTCACTGAGGAGCGCTATTACTGTGAGGGGGTCACTGAGGAGCACTATTACTGTGAGGGGTCACTGAGGAGCACTATTACTGTGAGGGGTCACTGAGGAGCACTATGACTGTGAGGGGTCACTGAGGGGCACTATTACTGTGAGGGGTCACTGAGGGGCACTATTACTGTGAGGGAGTCACTGAGGAGCACTATTACTGTGAGGGAGTCACTGAGGAGCACTATTACTGTGAGGGGGTCACTGAGGAGCACTATTACTGTGAGGGAGTCACTGAGGAGCACTATTACTGTGAGTGGTCACTGAGGAGCACTATTACTGTGAGGGGGTCACTGAGGAGCACTATTACTGTGAGCGGGTCACTGAGGAGCACTATTACTGTGAGGGAGTCACTGAGGAGCACTATTACTGTGAGTGGTCACTGAGGAGCACTATTACTGTGAGGGGGTCACTGAGGAGCACTATTACTGTGAGGGAGTCACTGAGGAGCACTATTACTGTGAGTGGTCACTGAGGAGCACTATTACTGTGAGGGAGTCACTGAGGAGCACTATTACTGTGAGTGGTCACTGAGGAGCACTATTACTGTGAGTGGTCACTGAGGAGCACTATTACTGTGAGGGGGTCACTGAGGGGCACTATTACTGTGATGGAGTCACTGAGGGGCACTACTACTGTGAGGGAGTCACTGAGGAGCACTATTACTGTGAGGGAGTCACTGAGGGGCACTATTACTGTAAGGGGTCACTGAGGGGCACTATTACTGTGAGTGGTCACTGAGGAGCACTATTACTGTGAGGGGGTCACTGAGGGGCACTATTACTGTGAGGGGGTCACTGAGGGGCACTATTACTGTGATGGAGTCACTGAGGGGCACTACTACTGTGAGGGAGTCACTGAGGAGCACTATTACTGTGAGGGAGTCACTGAGGGGCACTATTACTGTAAGGGGTCACTGAGGGGCACTATTACTGTGAGGTGATCACTGAGGGGCACTATAATTGTGAGGGAGTCACTGAGGGGCACTATTACTGTGAGGGAGTCACTGAGGGCACTATTACTGTGAGGGAGTCACTGAGGGGCACTATTACTGTGAGGGGTCACTGAGGGGCACTATAATTGTGAGGGAGTCACTGAGGGGCACTATTACTGTAAGGGGGTCACTGAGGGGCACTATTACTGTGAGGGGTCACTGAGGGCACTATTACTGTGAGGGGGTCACTAAGGGGCACTGTTACTGGGAGGGAGTCACTGAGGGGCACTATTACTGGGGTCACTATTATTGCTGAGGCCACTATAGTGGCACTATTACAATTAGGGTCACTACTGTGGACATTTAGTTTTGAGGCTAGAATTACTATTGGGGCCACTACTAAAGGGACTGTTACTGTTGGGGCCACAACTGAGGGCATTGTTACTATTTGCACCATTACAGGCTTCACTATTACTATTAAGGCCACTAATATGGATGCTATTACTATTGGGGCCAGTGCTAGGGATGCTATTACTATTAGGGCCACTACTAGGGATGCTATTACTATTGGGGCCACTGCTAGGGATGCTATTACTATTGGGGCCACTGCTAGGGATGTTATTACTATTAGGGCCACTACTAGGGATGCTATTACTATTGGGGCCACTGCTAGGGATGCTATTACTATTGGGGCCACTGCTAGGGATGCTATTACTATTAGGGCCACTACTAGGGATGCTATTACTATTGGGGCCACTACTAGGGATGCTATTACTATTGGGGCCACTACTAGGGATGCTATTACTATTGGGGCCACTGCTAGGGTTAGAAGAAGAAGAAGAAGCTGATGTAACGTCTGTAGCGCTGAAGAAGAGGCTGATGTGACGTCTGTAGCGCTGAAGAAGAAGAGGCTGATGTGACGTCTGTAGCGCTGAAGAAGAAGAGGCTGATGTGACGTCTGTAGCGCTGAAGAAGAAGAGGCTGATGTGACGCCTGTAGCGCTGAAGTCCAGGTAAAGAAGGTAGTAACTGGCAGCAATCAGCAATGTAGAAAGATGCAAAATTTATTTCCCCATTACAAAGTTCGGCAACGTTTCGGTCCTAATAGACCTTCCTCAAGCAAATACATCTTACATAAAGTGCACCATATATATAGGAAATGTGAAAACCACCAACCAATAACATACAAACATACACAGGAGTATCTCATCACTGATTACCTCGTCCCACACGTCCCAGCCGCTGTCTGGCGCATCGCTAGTGACGTCATCTCTAATCGGCCTCCTCTCATGTTACTGTGTCCATCTATACTGCACCGCGCTATCTGCGCATGTGCCGAGCATCTGCTATCGCGAGAACGCGCTCCCGGACACATCAGGGCGCAGGGGCCATATTGTTCGTGGGCAAAATATGCCAATAGTGCGTCTGCGCATGCGCCGGTCATCTGTCATCGCGAGAGTCGATACTCGGCTCTATCAAAGCGCATGAACTTGACTTCCGCATTCCATGTCTATGCTGTCTTCTCAAATACATTATCAATATGTCAATCACTGCAGCATTGCAATGAAGCGTACCAAGGTCGCACAATCGGTCCTGCGTTTTTATAACTAACGCCGGACACAACCCATGTAACCTCTGACCCCCATTCAATGAATGTTAGTATACATACCTATCTATTGATATCATGTATGGAGAGATACGTAAATGTGGTAAGGGGTAGATCAATTCTCCCTCAATCATACTAACCACAGAGAGAATATATCTGTCTAATCAGAGTGCATCTTGGTATATTAAAGGTAACATTTAAACCATTATTGTGTTGTTCTATATCAAGTACACAAGGGTACAATAACAACCTTCCGGTTATACTATATTATATCCCTATATTCATCGAGGAAGTCAACACATCCTACTGCATCTATATTGACAAAGGCTATTAAGCCCAACGATATAAGTTCTCACCCATAGCATGTAGTCAATAGACCATAATATCCCATTATACCAACTAGATGAGGAAAGACAGAACAAGAAATGTTATCTGCCTAATCAAATTGTGATTTTATTGATAATGTATATCCAATTTTAGGAGTGCATGCATATATTTTTTTTTCTTTTTTTCTTCTTGATGACATAATATTAGACAGTCATGTCTCAGACGTGTGGCGAGGGAACCAGCGAGAGAAAAAACCTGTGTGAATAAATCAAAAATAAAATTACACATATACCCATAACATAAATAATCAATAAAATATATGCACAATTCATATACTGATGTGTGTAACAAGATTTACAAAAACGGCTGGAAAATGTATTCCTGGTTAAGCCCCTTTGGGTGCATGGTGTCCAACTCGTATATCCATTTCAACTCACATTTTTTTAATAAGAATTCTCTGTCGCCACCCCGTGGGGGCACGGGGACATGGTCAATGACCCTAAATTTGAATTGGCTGATGTTATGTTTAGCCTCCAAAAAATGTCGTGACACAGGTAGTTGACGATTTTCCGTTCGGATTGTGCTCTTGTGCTTCACGTGATCTCACCTCCATTGTGGTTTCACCCACATAACCAAGGCCACACGGGCAGGTGATGAGGTAGATCACGTATGATGAAGCACAAGTGTATCTCCCATGTATCTTGTACCTATTGCCCCTAAGGGGATGCCGAAATTCGTCACCCCTAACCAAATTGTTACAACAACTACAGGCAAGGCATGGGAAATTCCCCTTCCTGGGGGGCTTAAAGACCTTCTGGACGGCCGGTTTGCGTAAAACAAAGTGTGAGTGGACCAGGTGGTCACCTATGCTTCTACTTCTTCTGTACGCTTTTAAAGGGTTATTTTTAAATTCAGGTATTGCAGATCCATCCAATGTCAACAGTGGCCAGTGTTTTTTGATGATATTACCAACGGTGCCACTGAGGCTGTTAAAGGTACTTACAAATGGAATCCTATCCATTGTTTGTCTTTTTAATTTTGGTGTCAAAAGATCTTGTTGTGGTATTGCCCTAGCTCGTAAAGCGGCCTTTCTGATGATTTGCGCAGGATATCCCCTATCCAGGAATCTCCTACACATCTCATCCAATCTTAAATCAATGGTTTGGTCATGTGCTATTCTTCTTACTCGTAGGAGTTGGCTCCATGGGAGTGAGTCCTTCATGGCAACCGGATGATTGCTGCTATAGAGCAATAAACTGTTCCGATCGTTTTTTTTTTGTGTAAAGAATAAAGATCCGTTACCAATCTCATTCCTTGTCTTTTGATCAAAACATCAAGGAATTGGATTTCCACAATTGAGTAAGACATAGTGAAATGAAGTTCTGGATAAACAGAATTTAGAAAGGTATGGAATTCCTGTAATGTTTGGAGCGAACCCTTCCATATAGCAAACACGTCATCGATGTACCGACCCCAGTACATCAACGACGCTGCATACATGGAGGTGTGAATGTAATTCTCCTCAAATTGGCGCACAAAAATGTTGGCGCCATATTGGAGCCCATAGCAGTGCCCTGTCGCTGTCTGTAGTACACCCCCCTAAACAAAAAGTAATTGTTGCGGAGGATGTACTCCAGCAGCGACAGGGCAAACTGCATGCACTCAGAGGACATATCAGACACCAACAGAAACTGTCTGACGGCCTCTATCCCTTTATTGTGACTGATGAAGGTGTATAGTGCAGTCACATCAAAGGTGACCAAGACAACGTCTTCGGTCATCTCGAACGATGCAATTTTCTTCAAAAAGTCAGATGTATCCTGAAGAAGCGCTGAAGAAGAGGCTGATGTGACATCTGAAGCGCTGAAGAAGAGGCTGATGTGACATCTGAAGCGCTGAAGAAGAGGCTGATGTGACGTCTGTAGACTCTTTTTCAGCACTACAAATCTTGCATCAGCCTCTTCTTCTTCAGCGCTACAGACGTCACA
Source organism: Eleutherodactylus coqui (assembly GCF_035609145.1). Taxonomy (NCBI): domain Eukaryota; kingdom Metazoa; phylum Chordata; class Amphibia; order Anura; family Eleutherodactylidae; genus Eleutherodactylus; species Eleutherodactylus coqui. Next base: position 3,413,030 of record NC_089846.1, on the reverse strand, counting down.
TCAGCCTCTTCTTCTTCTTCTAACCCTAGTAGTGGCCCCAATAGTAAAAGCATCCCACTTAGTGGCCCCAATAGTAATAGTATCCCTAATAGTGGCCCCAATAGTAATAGCATCCTTGAAGAAAAGGCTAATGTGACGTGTCTAGCGCTGAAGAAGAGGCTGATGTGACATCTGCAGCACTGAAGAAGAGGCTGATGTGACATCTGCAGCACTGAAGAAGAGGCTGATGTGACATCTGTAGCACTGAAGAACAGGTTGATGTGACATCTGTAGCACTGAAGAAGAGGCTGATGTGACGCCTGTAGCACTGAAGAAGAGGCTGATGTGACGCCTGTAGCACTGAAGAAGAGGCTGATGTGACATCTGTAGCACTGAAGAAGAGGCTGATGTGACGCCTGTAGCACTGAAGAAGAGGCTGATGTGACGCCTGTAGCACTGAAGAAGAGGCTGATGTGACATCTGTAGCACTGAAGAAGAGGTTGATGTGACATCTGTAGCACTGAAGAAGAGGTTGATGTGACATCTGTAGCACTGAAGAAGAGGCTGATGTGACGCCTGTAGCACTGAAGAAGAGGCTGATGTGACGCCTGTAGCACTGAAGAAGAGGTTGATGTGACGCCTGTAGCACTGAAGAAGAGGCTGATGTGACATCTGTAGCACTGAAGAAGAGGCTGATGTGACATCTGTAGCACTGAAGAAGAGGCTGATGTGACATCTGTAGCACTGAAGAAGAGGCTGATGTGACGCCTGTAGCACTGAAGAAGAGGCTGATGTGACATCTGTAGCACTGAAGAAGAGGTTGATGTGAGGTCTGTAGCACTGAAGAAGAGGCTGTTGTGACGCCTGTAGCACTGAAGAAGAGGCTGATGTGATGACTGTAGCGCTGAAGAAGAGGCTGATGTGACGCCTGTAGCACTGAAGAAGAGGCTGATGTGATGACTGTAGCGCTGAAGAAGAGGCTGATGTGACGTCTGTAGCGCTGAAGAAGAGGCTGATGTGATGACTGTAGTGCTGAAGAAGAGGCTGATGAGACGCCTGTAGCGCTGAAGAAGAGGCTGATGTGACGCCTGTAGCACTGAAGAAGAGGCTGATGTGATGACTGTAGCGCTGAAGAAGAGGCTGATGTGACGTCTGTAGCGCTGAAGAAGAGGCTGATGTGATGACTGTAGTGCTGAAGAAGAGGCTGATGAGACGCCTGTAGCACTGAAGAAGAGGCTGATGTGACGCCTGTAGCACTGAAGAAGAGGCTGATGTGACGCCTGTAGCACTGAAGAAGAGGCTGATGTGACATCTGTAGCACTGAAGAAGAGGCTGATGTGACGCCTGTAGCACTGAAGAAGAGGCTGATGTGACGCCTGTAGCACTGAAGAAGAGGCTGATGTGACATCTGTAGCACTGAAGAAGAGGTTGATGTGACATCTGTAGCACTGAAGAAGAGGCTGATGTGACGCCTGTAGCACTGAAGAAGAGGCTGATGTGACGCCTGTAGCACTGAAGAAGAGGTTGATGTGACGCCTGTAGCACTGAAGAAGAGGCTGATGTGACATCTGTAGCACTGAAGAAGAGGCTGATGTGACATCTGTAGCACTGAAGAAGAGGCTGATGTGACATCTGTAGCACTGAAGAAGAGGCTGATGTGACGCCTGTAGCACTGAAGAAGAGGCTGATGTGACATCTGTAGCACTGAAGAAGAGGTTGATGTGAGGTCTGTAGCACTGAAGAAGAGGCTGTTGTGACGCCTGTAGCACTGAAGAAGAGGCTGATGTGATGACTGTAGCGCTGAAGAAGAGGCTGATGTGACGCCTGTAGCACTGAAGAAGAGGCTGATGTGATGACTGTAGCGCTGAAGAAGAGGCTGATGTGACGTCTGTAGCGCTGAAGAAGAGGCTGATGTGATGACTGTAGTGCTGAAGAAGAGGCTGATGAGACGCCTGTAGCACTGAAGAAGAGGCTGATGTGACATCTGTAGCGCTGAAGAGCAGGCTGATGTGACGTCTGTAGCGCTGAAGAGGAGGCTGATGTGAGGTCTGTAGCGCTGAAGAAGAGGCTGATGTGACGCCTGTAGCACTGAAGAAGAGGCTGATGTGATGACTGTAGCGCTGAAGAAGAGGCTGATGTGACGTCTGTAGCGCTGAAGAAGAGGCTGATGTGATGACTGTAGTGCTGAAGAAGAGGCTGATGAGACGTCTGTAGCGCTGAAGAAGAAGAGGCTGATGTAACGTCTGTAGCGCTGAAGAAGAGGCTGATGTGACGTCTGTAGCGCTGAAGAAGAGGCTGATGTGACGTCTGTAGCGCTGAAGAAGAGGCTGATGTGACGCCTGTAGCACTGAAGAAGAGGCTGATGTGATGACTGTAGCGCTGAAGAAGAGGCTGATGTGACGTCTGTAGCGCTGAAGAAGAGGCTGATGTGATGACTGTAGTGCTGAAGAAGAGGCTGATGAGACGTCTGTAGCGCTGAAGAAGAAGAGGCTGATGTAACGTCTGTAGCACTGAAGAAGAGGCTGATGTGACGTCTGTAGCGCTGAAGAAGAGGCTGATGTAACGTCTGTAGCGCTAAAGAAGAGGCTGATGTGACGTCTGTAGCGCTGAAGAAGAGGCTGATGTGACGTCTGTAGCGCTGAAGAAGAGGCTGATGTGACGCCTGTAGCGCTGAAGAAGAGGCTGATGTGACGCCTGTAGCGCTGAAGAAGAGGCTGATGTGACGTCTGTAGCGCTGAAGAAGAGGCTGATGTGACGCCTGTAGCGCTGAAGAAGAGGCTGATGTGACGCCTGTAGCGCTGAAGAAGAGGCTGATGTGACGTCTGTAGCGCTGAAGAAGAGGCTGATGTGACGCCTTTAGCGCTGAAGAAGAGGCTGATGTGATGACTGTAGACTCTTTTTCAGCACTACAAATGTTGCATCAGCCTCTTCTTCTTCAGCGCTACAACAAATAAGAACAATGATTAAGAGGACAGAGAATGAAGGGCAAAAGGAATATAAAAGGGGAATGAGGAAAAGATCGGGCATGTAATGAGTGAACTAGGAGAAATGGAGTATTGTAAAACAGTGAGCAGAGAATGAGAAAAAAGGATGGAGGAAGAATAAACAAGAAAATGAATGAGGGGAAAGTAGGGATTGTGATGGAATGAACAGAGTATGAATTACAAGAAAGTAGGGACTGTGATGGAATTAACAGAAGTTGAATAAGGAAACAGTAGGGATTGTAGTAGGTAACCCAGGAGAAACAGAGTATTGTAAGACAGTGAACAGAAGACGGGTAAGCGGAAGGATGGAGAGTGAATGAGGAGAAAGTAGGGACAATGCTGGAATGAACCGAGATTGAATTAGGATACTGTAAGGATTGTGTTAGAATAAATGGAAGATGAATGAAGAGGCAGTAAGGAATGAAAGACCAGGTAATGAATGAGGAGAAGGGAATGAACTGAAAAATGAATGAGGTTGATGTACTTTCTCTGCACAGCGCTGTGGAATATGTCAGAGCTATACACGGCTAATATGCTAGCTATGACACACCTGTTCACAGCCTGCAGGGGGCGCTGCCACTACACAAGTCTATAGGTCGCAGTACATACGCACATGGCATCTTCACAGATCCTTGAGACACTTCAGAGCTGATCATCATCCGCAGCGTCTGCACCCGACAACCTGTGGAGCACCAATACAGCCTGACGGGTTGTCACCCAGCTCTCCCAGACGCAGATGTCACATGGCCATCCACAAGCACCCACATCATACATCTACCTGCCTTGGCCGTGAAAGCATGCTGGGACTTGTAGTTTACAGCAACTGATCTACATGGAGGGGCACTGCTTACACCTGCCACTAGAGGGAGCTCACTACATATAGATCAGGGGTGTCAAACTCATTGTCACCAACAGCCACATCAGCCTTATGGCTGCTTCAAAGGGCCGATTGTAAGACTGTATAGTAATAGTCACCCCCATAGTGGCTGCCGTAATGATAGAGTCCCCCATAGCGATCCCAGTAGTAATAGTGAACCCCAGTAGTGGCCCCAGTAATAATAGTGGTCCCAGTAGTACAAGTGACCCTGATATTTACCCCAGTAATAGTAGGATCCTCCATAGTGGCTGCAGTAATAATAGGATCCCCCATAGTGGCTGCAGTAATAATAGGATCCCCCATAGTGGCTGCAGTAATAGTAGGATCCCCCATAGTGGCTCTAGTAGTAAGTGTCCCCTATGTTTGTAGCCTCAGTAGTAATAATGCCCCCCATGGTGGATCTAGTAGTAGTGACCCCCATAGTAGTCCCAGTACGTCCCCTATTGGCCACTTCCCAGCATCCCTACAGACATTCCACTTACCCAGCCTGCAGCTCTGGTCCGGATGGGGGGTGGGGCAGCAGTCACTTTTGACCCTTGGCATCCGCGCAGGATGCTGCACACAGACACCAGGGGGGAGGTCAGCCAACTGTGCACTGCCTTCGCTGGACCACGTCTGCAGGCAGGCCACATAAAATATTGTGGTGGGCCAAATTCAACCCACAGGCCTTGTGTGATATACATAATACAACGCCCACTGGTTATGTAAGTCCATAGATAACAGTTCTGGCTGTATATATCTGTATGTAGTGAGCTCCCCCTAGTGGTGGCTGTATATATCTGTATGTAGTGAGCTCCCCCTAGTGGTGGCTGTATACATCTGTATGTAGTGAGCTCTCCCTAGTGGTGGCTGTATATATCTGTATGTAGTGAGCTCCCCCTAGTGGTAGCTGTATATATCTGTATGTAGTGAGCTCCCCCTAGTGGTAGCTGTAAATTTCTGTATGTAGTGAGCTCCCCCTAGTGGTGGCTGTATATATCTGTATGTAGTGAGCTCTCCGTAGTGGTGGCTGTATATATCTGTATGCAGTAAGCTTCCCTTAGTGGTGGCTGTATATATCTGTATGCAGTAAGCTCCCCCTAGTGGTAGCTGTATATATCTGTATGTAGTGAGCTCCTCCTAGTGGTGGCTGTATATGTCTGTATGTAGTGAGCTCCCCCTAGTGGTGGCTGTATATATCTGTGTGTAGTGAGCTCCCCCTAGTGGTGGCTGTATATATCTATGTGTAGTGAGCTCCCCCTAGTGGTGGCTGTATATATCTGTGTGTAGTGAGCTCCCCCTAGTGGTGGCTGTATATATCTATATGTAGTGAGCTCCCCCTAGTGGTGGCTGTATATATCTGTATGTAGTGAGCTCTCCCTAGTGGTGGCTGTATATATCTGTATGTAGTGAGCTCCCCCTAGTGGGGGCTGCATATATCTATATGCAGTAAGCTCCCCCTAGTGGTGGCTGTATATATCTGTATGCAGTAAGCTCCCCCTAGTGGTAGCTGTATATATCTGTATGTAGTGAGCTCCCCCTAGTGGTGGCTGTATATATCTTTATGTAGTGAGCTCCCCCTAGTGGTGGCTGTATATATCTGTATGTAGTGAGCTCCCCCCTAGTGGTGGCTGTATATATCTGTATGTAGTAAGCTCCACCTAGTGGTGGCTGTATATATCCGTATGTAGTGAGCTCCCCCTAGTGCTGGCTGTATATATCTGTATGTAGTGAGCTCCCCCTAGTGGTGGCTGTATATATCTTTATGTAGTGAGCTCCCCCATGGTGGATCTAGTAGTAGTGACCCCCATAGTAGTCCCAGTACCTCCCCTATTGGCCACTTCCCAGCATCCCTACAGACATTCCACTTACCCAGCCTGCAGCTCTGGTCCGGATGGGGGGTGGGGCAGCAGTCGCTTTTGACCCTTGGCATCCGCGCAGGATGCTGCACACAGACACCAGGGGGGAGGTCAGCCAACTGTGCACTGCCTTCGCTGGACCACGTCTGCAGGCAGGCCACATAAAATAATGTGGTGGGCCAAATTCAACCCACAGGCCTTGTGTGATATACATAATACAACGCCCACTGGTTATGTAAGTCCATAGATAACAGTTCTGGCTGTATATATCTGTATGCAGTGAGCTCCTCCTAGTGGTGGCTGTATATATCTGTATGTAGTGAGCTCCCCCTAGTGGTGGCTGTATATATCTGTATGCAGTGAGCTCCTCCTAGTGGTGGCTGTATATATCTGTATGTAGTGAGCTCCCCCTAGTGGTAGCTGTATAAATCTGTATGTAGTGAGCTCCCCTAGTGGTGGCTGTATATATCTGTGTGTAGTGAGCTCCCCCTAGTGTTGGCTGTATATAGCTATATGTAGTGAGCTCCCCCTAGTGGTGGCTGTATATATCTGTATGTAGTGAGCTCCCCCTAGTGGTGGCTGTATATATCTGTATGTAGTGAGCTCCCCCTAGTGGTGGCTTTATATATCTGTATGTAGTGAGCTCTCCGTAGTGGTGGCTGTGTATATCTGTATGTAGTGAGCTCCCCCTAGTGGTGGCTGTATATATCTATATGTAGTGAGCTCCCCCTAGTGGTGGCTATATATATCTGTATGTAGTGAGCTCCCCCTAGTGGCAGCTTTAAATTTCTGCATGTAGTAAGCTCCCCCTATTGGTGGCAGTATATATCTGTATGTAGTGAGCTCCCCCTAGCGATGGCTGTATATATCTGTATGGAGGGAGCTCCCCCTAGTGATGGCTGTATATATCTGTATGTAGTGAGCTCCCCCTAGTGGTGGCTGTATATATCTGTATGTAGGGAGCTCCCCCTAGTGATGGCTGTATATATCTGTATGTAGGGAGCTCCCCCTAGTGGTGGCTGTATATATCTATATGTAGTAAGCTCCCCATAGTGGTGCCTGTATATATCTGTGTGTAGTGAGCTCCCCCTAGTGGTGGCTGTGTATTTCTGTATGTAGTGAGCTCCCCCTAGTGGTGGCTGTATATATCTATATGTATTGAGCTCCCCCTTGCTCATGGCTATATATGTGTGTATAAAGTGAGCTCCCCCTAGTGATGGCTGTATATATGTGTATGTAGGGAGCCCCCCTATTGTTGACTGTATATATCTGTATGTAGGGAGCTCCCCCTAGTGGTAGTTGTATAGATCTGTATGTAGGGAGCTCCCCCTAGTGGTAGTTGTATAGATCTGTATGTAGGGAGCTCCCCCTAGTGTTGGCTGTATATATCTGAATGTAGGGAGCTCCCCCTAGTGGTGGCTGTATAGATCTGTATGTAGGGAGCTCCCCCTAGTGGTGGCTGTATAGATCTGTATGTAGTGAGCTCCCACTAGTTGTGGCTATATATATCTGTATGTAGGGAGCTCCTCCTAGTGGTGGCTGTATACATGTGTATGTAGTGAGCTCCCCCTAGTGGTAGCTGTATAGATGTGTATGTAGTGAGCTCCCCCTAGTGGTGGCTCTATAAATATGTTTGTAGTGAGCTCCCCCTAGTGGTGGCTGTATATATCTGTATGTAGTGAGCTCCCCCTAGTGGTGGCTGTATATATCTGTATGTAGTGAGCTCTCCCTAGTGGTGGTTGTATCTGTCTGTATGTAGTGAGCTCCCCCTAGTGTTGGCTGTATATATATATGTACGTAGGGAGCTTCCCCCTAGTGGTGGCTGTATATATCTGTATGTATCTGTATGTAGGGAGCTCCCCCTAGTGGTGGCTGTATATATCTGTATATAGTGAGCTCCCCCTAGTGGTGGCTGTATATGTCTGTATGTAATGAGCTCCCCCTAGTGGTTGCTGTATATATCTGTATGTAGTGAGCTCCCCCTACTGGTAGCTGCATATATCTGTATGTAATGAGCTCCCCCTAGTGATGACTGTATATATCTGTATGCAGTGAGCCCCCCTACTATTGGCTGTATATATATTTGCATATAGTGAGCTCTCCCTAGTGGTGGCTGTATATATCTGTATGTAGTGAGCTCTCCCTAGTGGTGGCTGTATATATCTGTATGTAGTGAGCTCCCCCTAGTGGTGACTGTATTTATTTGTATGTAGTGAGCTCCCCCTAGTTGTCACTGTATATATCTGTATGCAGTGAGCTCCCCCTAGTGGTGGCTGTATATATCTGTATGTAGTGAGCTCCCCCTAGTGTTGACTGTATATGTCTGTATGTAGTGAGCTCCCCCTAGTGGTGGCTGTATATATCTGTATGTAGTGAGCTCCCCCTAGTGGTAGTTGTATATATCTATATGTATTGAGCTCCCCCTTTCTCATGGCTATATATATGTGTATAAAGTGAGCTCCCTCTAGTGATGGCTGTATATATGTGTTTGTAGGGAGCCCCCTTATTGTTGACTGTATATATCTGTATATAGGGAGCTCCCCCTAGTGGTGGCTGTATAGATCTGTATGTAGGGAGCTCCCCCTAGTGGTGGCTGTATATATCTGTATGTAGGGAGCTCCCCCTAGTGGTGGCTGTATAGATCTGTATGTAGGGAGCTCCCCCTAGTGGTGGCTTTATATATCTGTATGTAGTGAGCTCCCCCTACTGGTAGCTGCATATATCTGTATATAGTGAGCTCCCCCTAGTGGTGGCTGTACATATCTGTATGTAATGAGCTCCCCCTAGTGATGACTGTATATATCTGTATGCAGTGAGCCCCCCTACTATTGGCTGTATATATATTTGCATATAGTGAGCTCTCCCTAGTGGTCGCTGTATATATCTGTATGTAGTGAGCTCCCCCTAGTGGTGACTGTATTTGTTTGTATGTAGTGAGCTCCCCCTAGTGGTCACTGTATATATCTGTATGCAGTGAGCTCCCCCTAGTGGTGGCTGTATATATCTGTATGTAGTGAGCTCCCCCTAGTGTTGACTGTATATGTCTGTATGTAGTGAGCTCCCCCTAGTGGTGGCTGTATATATCTGTATGTAGTGAGCACCCCCTAGTGGTAGTTGTATATATCTATATGTATTGAGCTCCCCCTTTCTCATGGCTATATATATGTGTATAAAGTGAGCTCCCTCTAGTGATGGCTGTATATATGTGCTTGTAGGGAGCCCCCTTATTGTTGACTGTATATATCTGTATATAGGGAGCTCCCCCTAGTGGTGGCTGTATAGATCTGTATGTAGGGAGCTCCCCCTAGTGGTGGCTGTATATATCTGTATGTAGTGAGCTCCCCCTAGTGGTGGCTGTATAGATCTGTATGTAGGGAGCTCCCCCTAGTGGTGGCTGTATATATCTGTATGTAGGGAGCTCCCCCCAGTGGTGGCTGTATAGATCTGTATGTAGTGAGCTCCCCCTAGTGTTGGCTGTATATATATGTACGTAGGGAGCTTCCCCTAGTGGTGGCTGTATATATCTGTATGTATCTGTATGTAGGGAGCTCCCCCTAGTGGTGGCTGTATATATCTTTATGCAGTGAACCCCCACCTACTGGTGGCTTTATATATCTGTATGTAGTGAGGTCCCCCTACTGGGTGCTGCATATATCTGTATATAGTGAACTCCCCCTAGTGGTGGCTGTACATATCTGTATGTAATGAGCTCCCCCTATTGGTGACTGTATATATCTGTATGCAGTGAGCCCCCCTACTGTTGGCTGTATATATATTTGTATATAGTGAGCTCTCTCTAGTTGTGGCTGTATATATCTGTATGTAGTGAGCTCCCCCTAGTGGTCACTGTATATATCTGTATGTAGTGAGCTCCCCCTAGTGGTGACTGTATATGTCTGTATGTAGTGAGCTCCCCCTAGTGGTCGCTGTATATATCTGTATGTAGTGAGCAACCCCTAGTGGTGGCTGTATATATCTGTATATAGTAACCCCCCCCCCCCTTACTGGTAGCTGCATATATCTGTATATAGTGAGCTCCCCCTAGTGGTGGCTGTATATATCTGTATATAGTGAGCCCCCCCTACTGGTAGCTGTATATATCTGTATGTAGTGAGATCCCCCTACTGGTAGCTGTACATATCTGTATATAATGAGCTTCCCCTAGTGTTGGCTGTGTATATATGTACGTAGGGAGCTTCCCCCTAGTGATGGCCGTATATATCTGTATATAGTGAGCTCCCCCTAGTGGTGGCTGTATATATATGTATGTAATGAGCTCCCCCTAGTGGTGGCTGTATATATCTTTATACAGTGAACCCCCACCTACTGGCGGTTGTATATATCTGTATATACTGAGCTCTCCCTAGTGGTGGCTGTATATATCTGTATGTAGTGAGCTCCCCCTGGTGATGGCTGTATATATCTGTATATAATGAGCCCCCCCCCCCCCACACACACACACACACACACTGGTAGCTGCATATATCTGTATATAGTGAGCTCCCCCTAGTGGTGACTGTATATATCTGTATGCAGTGAGCCCCCCCCCCCCCCATCCTACTGTTGGCTTTATATATATTTGTATATAGTGAGCTCTCCCTAGTGGTGGCTGTATATATCTGTATGTAGTGAGCTCCCCCTAGTGGTGGCTGTATATATCTGTATGTAGTGAGCTCCCCCTAGTGGTGACTGTATATATTTGTATGTAGTGAGCTCCCCCTAGTGGTAGCTGTATATATCTGTATGTAGTGAGCTCCCCCTAGTGGTGACTGTATATACCTGTATGTAGTGAGCTCCCCCTAGTGGTGGCTGTATATATCTGTATGTAGTGAGCTCCCCCTAGTGGTGGCTGTATATATCTGTATATAGTGACCTCCCCCCCCTTACTGGTAGCCGCATATATCTGTATATAGTGAGCTTCCCCTAGTGGTAACTGTATATATCTGTATGTAGTGAGCTTCCCCCAATGGTGGCTGTATATATCTGTATATAGTGAGCCCCCCCCCCTACTGGTAGCTGTATATATCTGTATGTAGTGAGCTCTCCCTAGTGGTGGCTGTATATATCTGTATGTAGTGAGCTCCCCCTAGTGCTGGCTGTACATATCTGTATGTAGTGAGCTCCCCCTACTGGTGGCTGTATATATCTGTATGTAGTGAGCTCCCCCTAGTGCTGGCTGTATATATCTGTATGTAGTGAGCTCCCCCTAGTGGTGGCTGTATATATCTGTATGTAGTGAGCTCCCCCTAGTGGTGGCTGTATATATCTGTATGTAGGGAGCTCCCCCTACTGGTGACTGTATATATCTGTATGTAGTGAGCCCCCCTACTGGTAGCTGTACATATCTGTATATAGTGAGCTCCCCCTAGTGGTGGCAATATATATCTGTATATAGTCGCTCCCCCTAGTGGTGGCTGTATATATCTTTATACAGTGAACCCCCACCTTCTGGTGGTTGTATATATCTGTATATACTGAGCTCTCCCTAGTGGTGGCTGTATATATCTGTATGTAGGGAGCTCCCCCTAGTGGTGGCTGTATATATCTGTATATAGTGAGCCCCCCATACTGGTAGCTGTACATATCTGTATATAGTGAGCTCCCCCTAGTGGTGGCTATATATATCTGTATATAGTCGCTCCCCCTACTGGTAGCTGTATATCAGTATATAGTGAGCTCCCCCTGGTGGTGATTGTATATAGTGAGCTCCCCCTGGTGGTGATTGTATATAGTGAGCTCCCCCTGGTGGTGATTGTATATAGTGAGCTCCCCCTGGTGGTGATTGTATATAGTGAGCTCCCACTATTAGCTGCAGTATTTATGCATATGCAGAGAGATGCCCCTAGTGGTGGATGCAGGTAGACAGATTGCTATGGTTTATTTCTGTGCCCAAGCTCATCATTTCTGTGCATGGTCTCTCTCACACTTTATAGTCTGACAGTCCCTACAAGATGCCTATGGGACTAGATAGCAGGGTGGCATGTGCCCACACTGCCAGCAGGCCTCCTGAGCTCTTCATGATCTCCAGCAGGACTCTCAGGAATCCGGGGCTGACAGCTGCTACTATTCTGGGTGATGGAATGTGCCGCAGTTCTCCCAGTGGCCTGCCTGGGGCAGCACTGAGACTTGTTCTACAGGTTCTCTCAGTAGGTGCCAGGAGCAGTGACGTCACGGGGGCAGGGCTGAGCCTGTATATAAGCCAGAGGCTGGCAGAGTTTTCTCAATGAACAGCTGAGACTCGCAGGTGTTTTGAGTCTCCTGGCAGCCAAGCTCCAGCTGAGGATCCCTGGTCCTGTGCCCCACAGCTGGCACCCCTCTACCTGCTGCAGTGTGTGACTGAGGATCCCTGGTCCTGTGCCCCACAGCTGGCACCCCTCTACCTGCTGCAGTGTATAACTGAGGATCCCTGGTCCTGTACCCCCACAGCTGGCACCCCTCTACCTGCTGCAGTGTGTGACTGAGGATCCCTGGTCCTGTGCCCCCGCAGCTGGCACCCCTCTACCTGCTGCAGTGTGTGACTGAGGATCCCTGGTCCTGTGCCCCACAGCTGGCACCCCTCTACCTGCTGCATTGTATGACTGAGGATCCCTGGTCCTGTGCCCCACAGCTGGCACCCCTCTACCTGCTGCAGTGTGTGACTGAGGATCCCTGGTCCTGTGCCCCACAGCTGGCACCCCTCTACCTGCTGCAGTGTATGACTGAGGATCCCTGGTCCTGTGCCCCACAGCTGGCACCCCTCTACCTGCTGCAGTGTATGACTGAGGATCCCTCCCTGGTCCTGTGCCCCACAGCTGGCACCCCTCTACCTGCTGCACTGTTTGACTGAGGATCCCTGGTCCTGTACCCCCGCAGCTGGCACCCCTCTACCTGCTGCACTGTTTGACTGAGGATCCCTGGTCCTGTACCCCCACAGCTGGCACCCCTCTACCTTCTGCAGTGTATGACTGAGGATCCCTGGTCCTGTACCCCCACAGCTGGCACCCCTCTACCTTCTGCAGTGTATGACTGAGGATCCCTGGTCCTGTGCCCCCCACAGCTGGCACCCCTCTACCTGCTGCAGTATATGACTGAGGATCTCTGATTCTGTGCCCCCCATAGCTGGCACACCTCTACCTGCTGCATTGTGTGACTGAGAATCCCTGGTCTTGTGCCCCCCACAGCTGGCACCCCTCTACCTGCTGCATTAAGTGTACCACAGCTGGCACACCTCTACCTGCTGCATTGTATGACTTGGGATCCCTAGTCCTGTGCCCCCACGGCTGGCACACCTCTACCTGCTGCATTAAGTGTACCACAGCTGGCACACCTCTACCTGCTGCATTGTATGACTGAGGATACCTGGTCCTGTGCCCCCACTAGTGGCACACCTCTGCTGCATTAACTGTACCCGAGGATCCCTGGTCCTGTGCCCAACAGCTGGCACCCCTCTACCTGCTGCATTGTGTGACTGAGGATCTCCGGTCCTGTGCCCCCACAGCTGGCACCCATTTACCTCTTGCATTACCTTAGACTGAGGACCATGTTGGCTGCCTGGTGCCCTGGATCGTTGCTGCTGGCTGCCCTTCTGGGCATTGCCTGCTCTGTGCAGATGGTGAGTGTCGATTGGGTATTTGGGGGGGTTGGTGCCATGCATGCCATGATTATATTGTCATATGGTACATCTATGGGACTATGTATTGTCTTTCTATGCCAGCTGCATGGGCATGCTGGGAGTTGTAGTTCCTGAACAGCATGGCAGCTGAAGTGTCATTGTGTGTGTTTCAGAACTACTGATTACTCTGTATCCAGCTGCATGGGCATTCTGGGAGTTGTAGTTCCTTAACATATGATATTAGACTGGACATGCTGGGAGTTGTAGTGCAGATGGGCACAAATGGGCTGATTACTATTTTATTAGACTTCAGTAACTGTAGCCGGATGTTGAAGGACTACAACTCCCATTATATCCTAAACCATCTGCTCCTTTAATCTGTGCCTTGGCTTCGGCAGGCTGGTAGTTGTGGTTTTAAGGGAAGGGGGGGTGGGGGGTGTTGGCAGTTGGGTACTGGTCTGCAGAGCTTGCACTCTAGTATAGTGGGATCGCCCCCCCCCCCCCCCCCCCCCCCCCGGGGGGAACAATCGTCTCTTTCTGGTCGTCCATTAGCGATTTCCTCTGGAGACGTCTTATAATAATGACTTTGTTGTGATGCAGAGATCAAAGTCTCCTTATTACAGCCGCTGATTGGCCCAAGGCTGGCGGAGCGCTGGCATCCAGAATGGTGCCCATTAACCCTTTGTAGGCCACGCCATCTGCAGAAAATGGAAACTGTCTGTACCTGGAAAGCTAGGTGGCAGCCAAAATAGCTGCAACTACAACTCCCAGTCTCCAGCATGGTACCAGCAGGGGGCGTATTACTGCATAACTGGACAGGGGGCTGGAAAAGGTGGCTGATGCCCCCCCTGTGGGAGATGTGGTGGGCAGCGATGGCATTGTGTATCATTATTACTGATGGGCAAGTAACTTGTTGGTTTGGAACCACAAGTGCCAGCATGCCCTACCAGCTGCAGAGATTGCCAGCCTATGAAGAAGCCAGATGGGCATTGTGTGCATCTTAGGGCTATGTTTACTAAACAGTGATATCCTCTCCTGCTGTGACAGGTTACCACTGTGCCAGCTGGGGAGGAGGCGATGTGCCAGTTTGTACACGATGGTGGCATATAGGAAGGGTGGCATTTGTCGTGGGCACATCCTGTGGTTAGACTATACAAGATGCCCCAGTAACCCGTTAGTTTGTTCCTCACCCTCCTCCTGGCCCAACCTAAAGCCAGGCGTCTGCCCCTTTAAGGAGGGCTCGCTGCTTCCTGACTGATCCATGCCCACTATAAATACCCGGTGTCAGGTTTGTAAACAGTGGGTGCCCGCTCGCCATCCACCTCCCTGTTGCTGCCAGTATCACATTTCTAGGGACTTGGCGTGACGCTTCAGGACTCTGAAGGAAAACATCCCATCTGCGGACCCCGTACTCCTGACTGAGGGGCTCCATAACAACTGCCCTATATCTGCTGCGGAGAGCGCCCCCCAGGGTCAGACCGGTGGGTCCGAAACTGCAGTCTGGAGCAAAAAGTTCACCTCAGCTGCTACTTGTTATATCTGGTTCTGGGAAAGCTGAGTGACAACCAATATGGCTGCCATTACAGCTTCCACCAGCGGGGGCATCGGCACAGCTGGGTTACCCATTACAGCTCCATCACCCACCTTCTCCAGTCGCCAGAATGGTGACATAAGCATCTGATCCAGCAGTTTGGAAAGGCGCGGTGAGACCCCGAGTGGGGGGTAGTGGCGGCCATGTTGGTTGTCGCTCAGGACCGGACCTTTTTGGAACACTTTTTTTGTTTAAAGAATATTTCCCATCTGTTTTTGAGAAAGCTGTGTGGCTGTCCAGGTAGCCAACACCCCCCCCCCTCCCCCCTCTAAGGTAGCCAACACCCCCCCCCCTCCCCCCTCTAAGGTAGCCAAATCCACCCGGTTATACTGTAATACTCAGTACTGCAGCACACATGCCGCTCGGAGGCCTGGGAAAGCTGGGTGCTAACTCCTATTGGAGCTCCTAACAGTGAACGCCCCTCTTCTAGGGTCCTCTAGGAGTGACCCCTGACTACCTCCTGTACTGGCTGTCTGGCTGCGCTCCGGGCGTCCTGCATGGCGGCATCGTGCTGCTCGCTGGGAGTTCAGCTCTGGAGGTCTTATAACCTGACGTTTCATCAGAGGTTACACATCCATATACTCCTGCCCTCCTACAACCACTACTGGCAGCCTCTTCCCATAGACCCCGGAGGGCCTACAGATTGACAGCGTTACCGCCGCTCCCTCTCGCCAGCCGGTGTAACATGGCGCAGCGCCGCTACTGCAGACAGGAGCCGCGTGGAAAGGCAGCGAGGCAGATGGGTGCGATAAGGCGGCGCTCACACCAGCGGGTTCACTCTAGATTCTTCTGTGGACTGCAGCGTTCACAGTCCAGCGGCGCACGCGGCCTCAGTCACACGGGGGGCGCTAATACACCGCGTGGTCTAATGGGTGTAATACGCAGGAATAGAAGCCGTTGATTTCAAGGCGTCCGGTTCCATCTGTATGTTTGTCGCTACTTTCCGTCACGTGAAGAGCTGTCCCGTCTGCCGCTGCCGCAGCTGTGGAGGAGGCCGGGCAGCGCAGGTACGCCGTGGAGGAGCTGCGTGTTTAGGAGGGCCGCCATACCGGATTTTCGGTCTGTGAATTCGCTGCGTTTTTATAGACCATGAACCGCTTCTGGCCCGTCAGTCAGCCCTTCGTGTCGGTCTCCACTGCGGCTCTCGCATTCTTCTCTGCCTCCGAACTGTACCGAGCTGTAGGGGGCGCTGCAGAACACAGGATTCTGGGAGAGCGGATTAAGCTAAATATTGGCCTCCGGGGCGTCGTTGTGCTTATCATGTCTGCGCTGAATGATGGCGGCATTGTGCAGCTTGGGGGGCCGCGGTAGATGTGGCAGGAGACCCCTGGAGCAGCTCCACATTCCTGGGGAGGCGGGTTTGGATGATGCCCAGCGGGTGTCACGGCCGTCCTCATTCATGGCAGCTCGTGGACAATACGGCTGGCAGGACTGCGTTGGCACGGTACGTGATGCCACGTGGTCCTACTGGGCGCTGTTGTGTGCGATGTTGTTGTTAACAGGCCTCACTCTGATTGGTTGCTCAGAGCAGCCAATCACATCACACACTTTGGCCTCATTTAGTAAAACTGTCTAAACAGAACTGTATCCGTTGCCGCTAGCAACCAGTCATAGCGCAGCTTTCATTTTACCACAGCAGCTCATGACGCGAGGGCGGAGCTGTGACTGGTTGCCTTGGGCAACGAGGAGACGCGAGGGCGGAGCTGTGACTGGTTGCCTTGAGCAACGAGGAGACGCGAGGGCGGAGCTGTGACTGGTTGCCTTGGGCAACGAGGAGACGCGAGGGCGGAGCTGTGACTGGCTGCTCGGGGCAACGAGGAGACGCGAGGGCGGAGCTGTGACTGGCTGCTCGGGGCAACGAGGAGACGCGAGGGCGGAGCTGTGACTGGCTGCTCGGGGCAATGAGGAGACGCGAGGGCGGAGCTGTGACTGGCTGCCTGGGGCAACGAGGAGAGGCGAGGGCGGAGCTGTGACTGGTTGCCTGGGGCAACGAGGAGAGGCGAGGGCGGAGCTGTGACTGGTTGCCTGGGGCAACGAGAAGACGCGAGGGCGGAGCTGTGACTGGTTGCCTGGGGCAACGAGGAGACGCGAGGGCGGAGCTGTGACTGGTTGCCTGGGGCAACGAGGAGACGCGAGGGCGGAGCTGTGACTGGTTGCCTGGGGCAACGAGGAGACGCGAGGGCGGAGCTGTGACTGGTTGCCCGGGGCAACGAGGAGACGCGAGGGCGGAGCTGTGACTGGTTGCCCGGGGCAACGAGGAGACGCGAGGGCGGAGCTGTGACTGGTTGCCTGGGGCAACGAGGAGACGCGAGGGCGGAGCTGTGACTGGTTGCCTGGGGCAACGAGGAGACGCGAGGGCGGAGCTGTGACTGGTTGCCTGGGGCAACGAGGAGACGCGAGGGCGGAGCTGTGACTGGCTACGAGGAGAGGCGAGGGCGGAGCTGTGACTGGCTACGAGGAGAGGCGAGGGCGGAGCTGTGACTGGCTACGAGGAGAGGCGAGGGCGGAGCTGTGACTGGCTACGAGGAGAGGCGAGGGCGGAGCTGTGACTGGCTACGAGGAGAGGCGAGGGCGGAGCTGTGACTGGCTACGAGGAGAGGCGAGGGCGGAGCTGTGACTGGCTACGAGGAGAGGCGAGGGCGGAGCTGTGACTGGCTACGAGGAGAGGCGAGGGCGGAGCTGTGACTAGCTACGAGGAGAGGCGAGGGCGGAGCTGTGACTGGCTACGAGGAGAGGCGAGGGCGGAGCTGTGACTGGCTACGAGGAGAGGCGAGGGCGGAGCTGTGACTCGCACTAATTCTAGACAAGCGATTATTTTATGTAGAAGGAGGAGACTCCCCGCAGCGTCCGTGTCAGTGCGAGCGCTAATATGGCGCCATCCGCAGGGCAGAAGTGCAGTTTGTAGGACAAGCCACAGGGGATGCTGGAAGCCAGACGGACCGACAGCCGCAGCGCGTCCGATCTTAGGACTGCCCCAAACAGATCCACTGACTATAGTGTAAACCCTGTCTTAGATACACGGCTCAGCAGACAGTATCACACAGGATAGGATTAGATACACGGCTCAGCAGACAGTATCACACAGGATAGGATTAGATACACGGCTCAGCAGACAGTATCACACAGGATAGGATTAGATACACGGCTCAGCAGACAGTATCACACAGGATAGGATTAGATACACGGCTCAGCAGACAGTATCACACAGGATAGGATTAGATACACGGCTCAGCAGACAGTATCACACAGGATGGGATTAGATACACGGCTCAGCAGACGGTATCACACAGGATGGGATTAGATACACGGCTCAGCAGACGGTATCACACAGGATGGGATTAGATACACGGCTCAGCAGACGGTATCACACAGGATAGGATTAGATACACGGCTCAGCAGACGGTATCACACAGGATAGGATTAGATACGCGGCTCAGCAGACGGTATCACACAGGATAGGATTAGATACGCGGCTCAGCAGACGGTATCACACAGGATAGGATTAGATACGCGGCTCAGCAGACGGTATCACACAGGATAGGATTAGATACGCGGCTCAGCAGACGGTATCACACAGGATAGGATTAGATACGCGGCTCAGCAGACGGTATCACACAGGATAGGATTAGATACGCGGCTCAGCAGACGGTATCACACAGGATAGGATTAGATACGCGGCTCAGCAGACGGTATCACACAGGATAGGATTAGATACGCGGCTCAGCAGACGGTATCACACAGGATAGGATTAGATACGCGGCTCAGCAGACAGTATCACACAGGATAGGATTAGATACACGGCTCAGCAGACAGTATCACACAGGATAGGATTAGATACACAGCTCAGCAGACAGTATCACACAGGATAGGATTAGATACACGGCTCAGCAGACAGTATCACACAGGATAGGATTAGATACACGGCTCAGCAGACAGTATCACACAGGATAGGATTAGATACACGGCTCAGCAGACAGTATCACACAGGATAGGATTAGATACACGGCTCAGCAGACGGTATCACACAG
The DNA here is from genome assembly GCF_035609145.1 of Eleutherodactylus coqui. Classification (NCBI taxonomy): domain Eukaryota; kingdom Metazoa; phylum Chordata; class Amphibia; order Anura; family Eleutherodactylidae; genus Eleutherodactylus; species Eleutherodactylus coqui. Next base: position 3,394,142 of record NC_089846.1, on the reverse strand, counting down.
GATGGGATTAGATACACGGCTCAGCAGACGGTATCACACAGGATGGGATTAGATACACGGCTCAGCAGACGGTATCACACAGGATGGGATTAGATACACGGCTCAGCAGACGGTATCACACAGGATAGGATTAGATACGCGGCTCAGCAGACGGTATCACACAGGATAGGATTAGATACGCGGCTCAGCAGACGGTATCACACAGGATAGGATTAGATACGCGGCTCAGCAGACGGTATCACACAGGATAGGATTAGATACGCGGCTCAGCAGACGGTATTACACAGGATAGGATTAGATACGCGGCTCAGCAGACGGTATCACACAGGATAGGATTAGATACGCGGCTCAGCAGACGGTATCACACAGGATAGGATTAGATACGCGGCACAGCAGACGGTATCACACAGGATAGGATTAGATACGCGGCTCAGCAGACGGTATCACACAGGATAGGATTAGATACGCGGCTCAGCAGACGGTATCACACAGGATAGGATTAGATACGCGGCTCAGCAGACGGTATCACACAGGATAGGATTAGATACGCGGCTCAGCAGACGGTATCACACAGGATAGGATTAGATACGCGGCTCAGCAGACGGTATCACACAGGATAGGATTAGATACGCGGCTCAGCAGACGGTATCACACAGGATAGGATTAGATACGCGGCTCAGCAGACGGTATCACACAGGATAGGATTAGATACGCGGCTCAGCAGACAGTATCACACAGGATAGGATTAGATACACGGCTCAGCAGACAGTATCACACAGGATAGGATTAGATACACAGCTCAGCAGACAGTATCACACAGGATAGGATTAGATACACGGCTCAGCAGACAGTATCACACAGGATAGGATTAGATACACGGCTCAGCAGACAGTATCACACAGGATAGGATTAGATACACGGCTCAGCAGACAGTATCACACAGGATAGGATTAGATACACGGCTCAGCAGACGGTATCACACAGGATGGGATTAGATACACGGCTCAGCAGACGGTATCACACAGGATGGGATTAGATACACGGCTCAGCAGACGGTATCACACAGGATGGGATTAGATACACGGCTCAGCAGACGGTATCACACAGGATAGGATTAGATACGCGGCTCAGCAGACGGTATCACACAGGATAGGATTAGATACGCGGCTCAGCAGACGGTATCACACAGGATAGGATTAGATACGCGGCTCAGCAGACGGTATCACACAGGATAGGATTAGATACGCGGCTCAGCAGACGGTATTACACAGGATAGGATTAGATACGCGGCTCAGCAGACGGTATCACACAGGATAGGATTAGATACGCGGCTCAGCAGACGGTATCACACAGGATAGGATTAGATACGCGGCACAGCAGACGGTATCACACAGGATAGGATTAGATACGCGGCTCAGCAGACGGTATCACACAGGATAGGATTAGATACGCGGCACAGCAGACGGTATCACACAGGATAGGATTAGATACGCGGCTCAGCAGACGGTATCACACAGGATAGGATTAGATACGCGGCTCAGCAGACGGTATCACACAGGATAGGATTAGATACGCGGCACAGCAGACGGTATCACACAGGATAGGATTAGATACGCGGCACAGCAGACGGTATCACACAGGATAGGATTAGATACGCGGCACAGCAGACGGTATCACACAGGATAGGATTAGATACGCGGCACAGCAGACGGTATCACACAGGATAGGATTAGATACGCGGCACAGCAGGCGGTATCCCACAGTATGGGATTAGATATGCGGCACAGCAGGCGGTATCCCACAGTATGGGATTAGATACACGGCTCAGCAGATAGTATCACACAGGATAGGATTAGATACGCGGCACAGCAGACAGTATCCCACAGTATGGGATTAGATACACGGCTCAGCAGACGGTATCCCACAGTATGGGATTAGATACACGGCTCAGCACATAGTATCACACAGGATAGGATTAGATACGCGGCTCAGCAGTGTGGGTATATATCCGTAATGTTGTATCTGCTGGGAAGCGCTGGCTGCTATTATTAATAATCGGATCGCTGTGCGGTCGGAGTAAATATTTTCCCGCTTTGGACCGTTTTTCCAGTCCTGAACTGGTTATGATAACAGGAGTAGTAAAGTGGCGCTCTGTTAATCCCCGAGTCGCAGTTCCTGCCCTGTGAGTGATGCCAGGTCCAGGGCGGAGCTGCCATGACTCAGCGGCTCACGTGCCCGTTGTTTATGCCAGTCCTGGCTGCTGCGCAGGAATTAACTGTAATTTGAGGATTAACATGAGAGAATTTACAGATTTCACATTAACTAAATCCGCAACCGCCACAGCGGCGAACCGCAAACTGGAGGTAAAAATTCCTTGCGGAGTCCATTTTTATGGCATTGCTTTCCCAGAATGCTCTCCTGCCTGAGCTGCCATCTACAACATTTCATCCTGACTGACTCTATTATAAAGTTAGAGTCCTTCCAGAGCCGAATGTTGTCAAAGTGCGAAACGCCAAACTACAACTACACCGCCACCGAACAGCAGGGAAATCTACTTCTTTAATTCCTTTTTTTTTTCAAAAGTTCACTCCCATCATACCTCACAGAGCACAGACGTCAAACTCTAATTACACTGGCAGGAGGCTACTTCAGTAGTCATCGGAGCCCCCAATTAGTAATCAGGAGAGTCCCCACCGCTCTGTGAACAACTAATGTACTGGCAAGTTAACAGAGTAAGAACCAACTACTATAATACTGCCCCCTATGTACAGGAATATAACTACTATAATACTGCCCCTATGTACAAGAATATAACTACTATAATACTGCCCCCTATGTACAAGAATATAACTACTATAATACTGCCCCCTATGTACAAGAATATAACTACTATAATACTGCCCCCTATGTACAAGAATATAACTACTATAATACTGCCTCCTATGTACAAGAATATAACTACTATAATACTGCCCCCTATGTACAAGAATATAACTACTATAATACTGCCCCCTATGTACAAGAATATAACTACTATAATACTGCCTCCTATGTACAAGAATATAACTACTATAATACTGCCTCCTATGTACAAGAATATAACTACTATAATACTGCCTCCTATGTACAAGAATATATCTACTGTAATACTGCCCCCTATGTACAAGAATATAACTACTATAACACTGCCCCCTATGTACAAGAATATAACTACTATAATACTGCCCCCTATGTACAAGAATATAACTACTATAATACTGCTCCCTATATACAAGTATATAACTACTATAATACTGCTCCTATGTACAAGAATATAACTACTATAATACTGCCCCTACGTACAAGAATATAACTACTATAATACTGCCCCTACGTACAAGAATATAACTACTATAATACTGCCCCTACGTACAAGAATATAACTACTATAATACTGCCCCCTATGTACAAGAATATAACTACTATAATACTGCTCCCTATATACAAGTATATAACTACTATAATACTGCTCCCTATATACAAGTATATAACTACTATAATACTGCCCCTACGTACAAGAATATAACTACTATAATACTGCCCCTACGTACAAGAATATAACTACTATAATACTGTCCCTATGTACAAGAATATAACTACTATAATACTGCTCCCTATGTACAAGAATATAACTACTATAATACTGCTCCCTATGTACAAGAATATAACTACTATAATACTGCTCCTATGTACAAGAATATAACTACTATAATACTGCCCCCTATGTACAAGAATATAACTACTATAATACTGCCCCCCTATGTACAAGAATATAACTACTATAATACTGCCCCGATGTACAAGAATATAACTACTATAATACTGCCCCCTATGTACAGGAATATAACTACTATAATACTGCCCCCTATGTACAGGAATATAACTACTATAATACTGCCTCCTATGTACAAGAATATATCTACTGTAATACTGCCCCCTATGTACAAGAATATAACTACTATAACACTGCCCCCTATGTACAAGAATATAACTACTATAACACTGCCCCCTATGTACAAGAATATAACTACTATAATACTGCCCCCTATGTACAAGAATATAACTACTATAATACTGCCTCCTATGTACAAGAATATAACTACTATAATACTGCCCCCTATGTACAAGAATATAACTACTATAATACCGCCCCCTATGTACAAGAATATAACTACTATAATACTGCCTCCTATGTACAAGAATATAACTACTATAATACTGCCTCCTATGTACAAGAATATAACTACTATAATACTGCCCCCTATGTACAAGAATATAACTACTATAATACTGCCTCCTATGTACAAGAATATAACTACTATAATACTGCCTCCTATGTACAAGAATATAACTACTATAATACTGCCTCCTATGTACAAGAATATATCTACTGTAATACTGCCCCCTATGTACAAGAATATAACTACTATAACACTGCCCCCTATGTACAAGAATATAACTACTATAATACTGCCCCCTATGTACAAGAATATAACTACTATAATACTGCTCCCTATATACAAGTATATAACTACTATAATACTGCCCCTACGTACAAGAATATAACTACTATAATACTGCCCCTACGTACAAGAATATAACTACTATAATACTGCCCCCTATGTACAAGAATATAACTACTATAATACTGCTCCCTATATACAAGTATATAACTACTATAATACTGCCCCTACGTACAAGAATATAACTACTATAATACTGCCCCTACGTACAAGAATATAACTACTATAATACTGTCCCTATGTACAAGAATATAACTACTATAATACTGCTCCCTATGTACAAGAATATAACTACTATAATACTGCTCCCTATGTACAAGAATATAACTACTATAATACTGCTCCTATGTACAAGAATATAACTACTATAATACTGCCCCCTATGTACAAGAATATAACTACTATAATACTGCCCCCCTATGTACAAGAATATAACTACTATAATACTGCCCCGATGTACAAGAATATAACTACTATAATACTGCCCCCTATGTACAGGAATATAACTACTATAATACTGCCCCCTATGTACAGGAATATAACTACTATAATACTGCCCCCTATGTACAGGAATATAACTACTATAATACTGCCTCCTATGTACAAGAATATATCTACTGTAATACTGCCCCCTATGTACAAGAATATAACTACTATAACACTGCCCCCTATGTACAAGAATATAACTACTATAATACTGCCCCCTATGTACAAGAATATAACTACTATAATACTGCCTCCTATGTACAAGAATATAACTACTATAATACTGCCCCCTATGTACAAGAATATAACTACTATAATACTGCCCCCTATGTACAAGAATATAACTACTATAATACTGCCTCCTATGTACAAGAATATAACTACTATAATACTGCCTCCTATGTACAAGAATATAACTACTATAATACTGCCTCCTATGTACAAGAATATATCTACTGTAATACTGCCCCCTATGTACAAGAATATAACTACTATAACACTGCCCCCTATGTACAAGAATATAACTACTATAATACTGCCCCCTATGTACAAGAATATAACTACTATAATACGGCCCCCTATGTACAAGAATATAACTACTATAATACTGCAGCCTATGTACAAGAATATAACTACTATAATACTGCAGCCTATGTACAAGAATATAACTACTATAATACTGCAGCCTATGTACAAGAATATAACTACTATAATACTGCCCCCTATGTACAAGAATATAATTACTATAATACTGTCCCCTGTGTACAAGAATATAACTACTATAATACTGTCCCCTATGTACAAGAATATAACTACTATAATACTGCCCCATATGTACAAGAATATAACTACTATAATACTGCCCCCTATATACAAGACTATAACTACTATAATACTGCCCCCTATGGACAAGAATATAACTACTATAATACTGCCTCCTGTGTACAAGAATATAACTACTATAATACTGCCCCTATGTACAAGAATATAACTACTATAATACTGCCCCCTATGTACAAGAATATAACTACTATAATACTGCCCCTATGTACAAGAATATAACTACTATAATACTGCCCCCTATGTACAAGGATATAACTACTATAATACTGTCCCCTATGTACAAGAATATAACTACTATAATACTGCCCCTATGTACAAGAATATAACTACTATAATACTGCCCCCTATGTACAAGGATATAACTACTATAATACTGCCTCCTATGTACAAGAATATAACTACTATAATACTGCCCCCTATGTACAAGAATATAACTACTATAATACTGCCTCCTATGTACAAGAATATAACTACTATAATACTGCCCCCTATGTACAAGGATATAACTACTATAATACTGCCTCCTATGTACAAGAATATAACTACTATAATACTGCCCCCTATGTACAAGAATATAACTACTATAATACTGCCTCCTATGTACAAGAATATAACTGCTATAATACTGCCCCCTATGTACAAGAATATAACTACTATAATACTGCCTCCTATGTACAAGAATATAACTACTATAATACTACCCCCTATGTACAAGAATATAACTACTATAATACTGCCTCCTATGTACAAGAATATAACTACTATAATACTGCCTCCTATGTACAAGAATATAACTACTATAATACTGCCCCCTATGTACAAGAATATAACTACTATAATACTGCCCCCTATGTACAAGAATATAACTACTATAATACTGCCCCCTATATTCTCACGGGTGAGCGAAGTATGAATCAGGGCCACATATCTCGCTCCCCACCATGTGAAGACCCCGTGGATGTGAGGTGCATATATCTTAATACCTCCCCGTCTCCCAGCGTGGCTGTTAGTTGCAGCGGAGGATCGCGGAGTTTCATTGCTTTCCCTGCAGACCGCCCATCGTGCGCACATGGCATACGGTGCGATGCTGCCTCCGACCCCATTAGAGATAATGTGCGATACGCTGCAGCAGCAGAAGGATTGGACGGGTTTCCTGCAGCACGTCGCTCATCAGTATGATGCTGTTTAAATGAATGCGGTTTGTATTTGTGCGTGTTGCACGATTTTATTGGCTGATTGACGGCCGTCAGTCACCCGTCAGTCACCAGTCAGTTAGTCACCCGTCAGTCACCCGTCAGTCACCAGCAGCTTTGAAGAATCTGCTGCAGCAAACTGTGAGATTCTTCTGCTGCGTTGCATTGTAGGAGATGTATTTGTCTTCTGCATCGCACTACTGTACTGTCGGCTTGAATATTCCTGCTCACCCAATAGTGCAGCATGCTGAGAACACGTGGCATGCGCAGGGGCGGCAGGCAGCTGTGACATCCTGCAGCTGGACTGCTAACAAGAAGGCAGAACACTTTTGAATGCAGCTTTGGTTGTGAATGGAGTCTGTCATTATGTAACTCAAGGTCTTATGCCCTTTCTATAGGGGGAAGCATCGTGCCCAGCGACGTGTGTGTGCCCCAAGGAATCTTTTACATGTGCCCCTGGCATCAGTCTTGTCATGGACAGCTGCGGATGCTGCAAGGTCTGCGCCCGTCAGTATAACCAGGACTGTGATCTGAGGCACCCCTGTGATCATATCAAGGGGCTACACTGTGACTTTGGAGCTGACCCCTCATCTACCAAGGGCATCTGCCGTGGTAAGTAGTCACCCCATTCCCTACCCTATATACAGAAGTGCTGCCTGGTAGAGGATCCCATGATGCTGTGCAAGTTGTTAAAGGATCGGAGATGAGCAGCGCCAACAGCACCAGGCGGCCCCTTGTCTCTCACGGGTATAAAGTTGGACTTTTGGTCCCAATTGCAGCCAGTAGTTCAGCCCTTTAAGGACATTTTGGGGCCTGTCCTTGAATCTTGCCCGATTAACCCATTCCTCGTAGTGGCACCAGCTGTGCAGAGCCCTGTAGGCACAGGTACGGCAGCAGACAGGCTGGGCACCTTAGCTTTGGGCGCACGTCCAGCAATCACATTCTATGTACAGAGGCGATGGAGCAGAATAGTCAGGGCTGTTTATTTCGGCTTGGCCGGTGACCCAGATCGGGGTGTAATTGCATTTCGATTTGCACCTCTCTCACCTATCACAGCTCATTAGTGGAGGATGAGTTCCATGTCCGCCAGGCAGCGGGTTGGCATGTGGCCGCCGTTCTCATGTCGGCTGGATCATTTAAGTCAGCGCTGCACCTGGTGAGACGTCTTGCCAGCTATCATCTGTCTGAAGACAAGCCGCCCTGGAGCTGTAAACACTTGGGCTCCGCTGGTATGATTCTGCAGCGACCCGCCTCGTGTCTGTAAGGAGCGCGGGGTATCCGAGGGGCAGACACTGAGCTGACAATCTGCAGATCACATTACGAGCCTCCTGGATCATAGCTGTGTGACCCTGGTGACTTCCAAGTAATTCTGGGCATTGGTCATCTTAAAGGGACATGCCTGAAACATTTAAAGGGGCAGTAACTCTTCAGCCAACTTCTGCTCATCTCCTAGCTTGTGTTTGTCTCATTTCTTTAATGCATTAAAATTGTGTTAACCGCTGTACGCCATGTTTGCCACTAGGGGGCTCCTCTCCAGCTTCTCTGCATTCTACGTGAAGCGCTGAGCGGGGAACGTTTACACTCAGCAAGAAGTCAGCCATCCAGCGATGCTTTTCATGCTGGTTGAAAGTGAGCGACCAACGAACTGTAAAGGAATAGAGCCAATGGCCGTGCGTTTAGACGCAACGATTATCATGCAGATTCATCGCTCTGAGCGATTCATCCCATGTAAATGGCCCTTGTGCAATGCAGCATCAGAAGGCTGGGCAAGGAAGTCAGGGCAGTGAACTACTGGCAGAATGCTAGGCTTGTTCCACACTCCCTTCTTGAAAGTGGATGGCAAGAAGCAGAAGAATGATGACGACCATCTGAAAATCATAACTTGCAGACATGAAACTGGGTGCAGACAGCAGCAAAGGAGGGCGAGGAGAACCGGGGGCCGGGGGGGGGGGGGGTGTTTATAGAAAACGTCTTAAACTCAGGTACACTTTAAAGGGATTTATGATGGCCGCATAGAGAAATTCCAAGCCCATTTCAATATCGTTGTTAGGTTGAACCCCAATGCCCCTCTAAAGAGAGGGGATGTGCTAGTCTTTAGAGAGGCCACCAAATTAAAGGGGTTTTCCATAACTATACTGCTGACAATATTGATGGAGTATCTGATCATGGGGGGTCTTCCAGCTGACTGGAGGGGCTGTGGGGAACCAGTGAGCACCGCCTCTCCTCCATTATTTCCCAGTCTGGTACATATGGTAGTGACTACCTGGTGCTTCAGTTTACTTCACAAGCCTTGTGGTTTTAGAAGGCCCCAGGTAGAAGACCTTAAGTCATTGGCGATATTACGAGGGTCATGTAAGAATAATTGGCAACCCCCACCCCGATACGTTTGTAGTATGACAGAATACGGAAATGGAGGTCATGAGTTATCTGTAGTGCTGCCAACCGGAAGGTGTCAGCACCCGTCAAACAACGCCATCTCGCCAAATGTCGCCCTACAACATAAGGTTCTCTCGATGTGAGAAGATGAAAATTCAGGCTGCTCATGGTAGGAAGACACTAAAGTGTCCCCAAGGCCTTCGAGAAGCGTGTAGCGACCGGACAGTGCCATACTGAAGCATGATGAGATGGGTATCTGTATTTAAGGAAGGGTATGAAAGTGTCAAACATGAGGCTGGAGCAGGCAGGCCACGGACGGCCACGGACGAATCTTGCATTGCTCAAGTCTGCCTGCCACTGGAAGGAGATCCTCCATGGATCCTGGTTCAAAACAAGGGAAGACGTTGTGGCAATAGGGCACTCTCTGCCAGAGATCTAGAAGTGGGTGCGAGACATGGCAGGGGAATATGTCACGGTATGTAATGTTTCCTGTCATCCAAATATATTCTGTGCAACAAAAAAATCCCCATAGTTGCAAATAATGTTTAGATGATCCTCATAGATGACCACCCGTATCATACCGGCTACTGCAACACACGGTTTCACATATTTGGGGACTGATCGGCTCTTACCTTCTTTGCTGGTTTTGTATAACTTATTTCTATCTTTTCCAGCAAAGTCTGAAGGTCGACCTTGTGAATTCTTCGGGCAAATCTATCAGAACGGGGAGAACTTCCAACCCAACTGCAAGCACCAGTGCTCCTGCATGGACGGAGTGGTAGGATGTATGCCCATGTGTCCTCAGGAAATGGCCTTGCCAAGCATGGACTGCATTAATCCGAGACTGGTGAGGGTCCCTGGACAGTGCTGTGAGGAGTGGATGTGTGATACCAATCACATCTCGGAGGACTCGGGAGACGCCACTGCTGGAGACATGGATGAGATTTTGAAGTCCTCCGAAGAAAACCTGGACCAGGAGGATGTGGAGCCTGTATCCAGCAACGAGCTCATTACTTTGGTTCGAAATGGATTCAAAGTAGAGACAGGTAAGTTTTTTTTATAGGATGTCTTCCTCAACTTGGCAGTCAGTTAGGCATCACCTGATTTGACCCATCGATGGCAGTGTTCAGCAAATCCAGCATGGGCTGATGGTGTAATCTACCTAATGCCTAGACAAGGGGGGAGGTCTTCATTTGTAGTCTCCTATTAGACAAGGGGGAAGGTCTTCATTGGTAGTCTCCTGTTAGGCAAGGGGGAAGGTCTCTCTTTGTAGTCTCCTATTAGAAAAGAGGGAAGATCTCCTATTAAACAAGATGGAACGTCTTTATTTGTAGTTTCCTATTAGACAAGGGGGAAGGTCTTCATTTGTAGTCTCCTTTTGGACAAGGGAGAAGGTCTTCATTTGTAGTCTCCTATTAGGCAAGGGGTAAGATTTTCATTTGTAGTCTCCTATTAGGCAAGGGGGAAGGTCTTCATTTGTAGTCTCCTTTTGGACAAGGGGGAAGGTCTTCATTTGTAGTCACCTATTAGGCAAGGGGGAAGGTCTTCATTTGTAGTCTCCTTTTGGGCAAGGTCTTCATTTGTAGTCACCTATTAGGCAAGGGGGAAGGTCTTCATTTGTAGTCTCCTATTAGGCAAGGGGGAAGGTCTTCATTTGTAGTCTCCTCTTGGATTGGCTGGGTCTATAAATTATCTCCAAAGTTGTAGAATATCTGTGGAAAATGAGCTTACATTTGTGACAGCTTTATTTTTGATGATGTTTCTTTCTCTTCTCCGCATGCAGTTTTGGGTCCTCATCCCCAACCAGATCATTCCAGCTGTGCCATCCAAACCACTGAGTGGTCTCAGTGCTCTAAATCCTGTGGAATGGGTCTCTCCACCAGAATAACGAATGATAACCCTCAGTGCAAGCTGATGAGAGAGACCCGCTTGTGTCAGATCCGACCCTGCAGAGACCCTTCACCATCCAAACCAAAGGTGAAGTATTGTCTTTATTTGGGTTGGGGGTTTAGTGTTGGAGGGAGAGTTATTAAGTAAGACCATCTTGGACAACTGGCGCTTGGAGCAAACAGCGGTAACTGCCCCCTCACTCCGCCTGTGTGATCTGGACCCACAATCCAAGACGAGAAATGGTTACTGTATCTGAGGGGCTCTTTGCTATAAAGAGAAGGTCTAGTTTTATGTTGAGCTGAATGTGGAGTCATCTGGTCATCCAACTGTCCCGGATTTGGAGCGCTGTCCCGCTTCCCCACCACTTCCCTTTTCTGACTAGCATTTAACTCGCTTGCAGTCCCGGTCTGGTGGCAGCAGCCCAACTGCTGTAATCGGTGTGACCCCTGACCTCTCTTTGGAGCATGTGCAGATGCTGAGGGAAAGGTCAGGGGTCGCACTGATTACAGCAGCGGGCCGCTGAACAGGGGCTACAAGTGAGTTAAATATCTGTTGGCGAGCTGGAGCTCCACTTTGGGAATCGTTACTAAAACAGGTTCCAGTGGCTATAGTTAAACGCCCGCTCTTATACTGGCATTCTTCTATTTGACTAGGCCCTAATGTCCTTAGTTTTACACTTGTTTGCTTAATATAAAATTTTATTCTAACTTTTCACTTCCTATTACCTACAGTCTTAGGGGGTCACTATTACTACTGGGGCCATTAAGGGGGTCACTATTACTACTGGGGCCATTAAGGGGGTCACTATTACTGTGAGGGGTCTGTGAAGGGTGCAGTTATGGGCTACAGAGGGTAAGGCTTTGCCTTAAATTGGGGTGGCTTGTCCTAACAGTTTGCCGTGTCACACTAGGCACACTTGGGAGGTATGCTAACATTATAGCCAAGGGTTAGGATTTGACCACCATGTGCATTGATGTGAATGTGAGTCCCTGCATCCCATACACAAACATGAAATGCGTGCACTTGACCTTATGGGCATCCAATGACTGACCCTAAACAAGCAGCATGTTCAGTGACTTTGCACATTTTTGTAATTCAGTGTTTTTTTCCACTTAGAATGGCAAGAAATGCACCAGAACGAAGAAAGCCAAGCAAGCCATGCATTTTACCTATGCTGGGTGCACCAGTGTGCGGAGGTACAAGTCCAACTACTGTGGGTCCTGCACAGATGGCCGCTGCTGCACCCCATCCAAGACCAGAACCATGAGGGTTCGCTTCCGTTGTGATGATGGAGACACTTTCCAGAAAAGTATGATGTGGATTGAAAAGTGCAGGTGTCACCAAAACTGCCCCTATCACAGTGACCTGTCCTACCCGCATTACCGGTTACACAATGATATCCACAAGTTCACAGACTGAGCGGCCGGAATGGCCGTTTTTCTCTTAGACTCATATAGGGTGGTGGCCACAGAAGAACAATGTTTCCCCATCCTTTAAACTGTTTCCAAATGACAGGGCCCAACCACCCAAGATTGGGCGGTGATATAGCGGACGGTGCGTCACCCTCTTAAGTGGTCAAGTGATGCAGAACTTTAGTATTGACCCTCCTGAAGAGAACGTCTTGGGCTTAGTGATGGTAGAGAGGCAGATTTATTCCAATGTGGGTGAAAACATACATTAGCCGTAAAAGTGCAGCACAATTAGAGTGTAGAGAGTCCTGGTCACAGAGGAGTTTGGGCTAGCTATACAGTTTGACTGTGTGGACTACAGCAGAGCAGTATTATTAGTGGACTGTAGGCATCTCAACACTTATGTAAGTTCTCGTAACTCATAATGCCAACAGCTGTGGTGGTGGCCCTTGGAGAACATTGTCAGATGCTTTCCACCTTCATTCTATGAGGACATCTCATGGTAACTGAGTCTCCCATGAGTACTTGGGAAATGAGATAGAAGTATAGCGTAGGATTGACGACCATTGTCAACAAGGTAGACCTTGTTGACCATGACTACAATGTATCCAATGAAGAGAGACCCAGTTAGTTTAAAGACATGATGACCCAGTGAGGGTTGTAGACTTGGCACCCCTTCCATTAGGATAGTCAAACACTGGTGGTAACCCTAAAACGTGACCCACGGTAGTGGCAGGACTAAAGAGACATTGCTCAATATTCAATTTTTGGGCATGAAATGAGACAACATGAAGATCTTGAGAACTTCGTGGGCTACTGTAAGCTCTCTGAAATGAGACTCTCCTGACCTGAAAAGGGCGGATTCATATATTCCTGAGGTCTAATCCACAGACCGTCGTCTGTCTGGATGTACACTGGACATTGGGTGTTATGACTGGTGGAGAGGAAACAGTCCCGTGGTCAAATACTACCAGGAGGCACTGGGGGGCTTCTCCCAGACTGGGAATAAGGGAATTATAAACTATGACTTAGGTTTTACAGAATGGCACTTTAAAAAAAAAATTTGGACAGTTTGCTGCTTTTTGAAACTCCTTTATTTGTTTGTTGCCCCTGCCTGTGGTAGTGGATATTCACCACAGGGTGGCGCTTTATTGAACATCAAGTCGACAGCAGTGCTTCAGCCAGGGAGCAACCAAAGAAGTATTAGTTATACTGAAAACGAAAACACAAAAAATGCAAATATTTATGGAAAAATAATAAACCAACTTTTGTTGTGTTTTTTATTTTTATCACTTTTAACCCCCTTTAAAACACAACTGCAGTGTGAACCAGATGGGGCTTTCTTACTTGTAAGGGTAGGAACCAGTGACCTCACAAGTACTGTAGCCAAAATAATGCCCCAAGAACCAATGACTTCACCAAGATCCCAGCCAATTAAAGCGACCCTTTGGTTTTGGGACAGAATTCTGACCTGGAACGGTAGGCAGAAAGGGGTGTATTACCTGCAGCTGTTCTCTGCTTCCCCTCCAATCCACTGGTTCATGTCCTGTTTTTGACCTTCCAAGATGGCCAATGCAGTCTTCAGATTACCCTATAGTGCATCGGTAGCATTAGACTACCAATGTGTAATACCTGCTTTCTGATTGGCCAGAGGTGATCATATGATCAGCACTGCCCAATCAGAGAGGCGTGCACAGAGTGCATTAGGTAGTGAGAAAATTGCTGCAGCCATCTTGGCCATCTGAAAACTGGACCCAGAACTGGCATATTGAAGAGGTGGCAGGGAGTAACTGCAGGTCCCTGGACAGAGACTTCTCTCGAAACCAGAGGGTCCCTTTAAGATACTTGGATACCATCATGACTGGAGGCAGCGGTGCCCACCGGAGAGCCAGGGCTTTACCAGGATTGGTATAAAAGCCTATGTTACGGCCTTGCAGCGAGATGCATGCACTTGCCTAGAGGTTTGTATAACAAGTTTGACTTTGAGCTCCCGACCACTAAACCCCATAACATGTGTAAACTATACAGCTGCAGATGACCGATCCAGCAAACACATGGCACTGCATCGTCTAACGGCTCTAGCGCTGTATTAGGGGGTGGGCTCCTGCGGCACGGTGAGAGTCGGAGTAAAATTGTTCATATAAATCTATGGGGTAAGAGTCTTACGGGGGTTGTCCAGTTATAAACTATTGGTAGACTCCCACTGAGCTCCTATGGTTGACCTATCCTAAGCATAGGCCATCAATTGGAGCTCTGTGGGATCCCTACTGATCAACTGTTCACCAGGCTGATGCACTCATGCTCTGGCTGATCTCTGCAGGAAGAAGACAGTTCCGCTCCCGCTGCAGTGGCCAGGCTTGGTATTGCAGGCCATACTCTTTAATGATAACTTTGCCTGTAATACCAAGCCTGGCCACTACAGTGAGCAGATGGGGCCATCAAGCAGCTGATCGGCAGGATTCCTGGGCAGCAGACACTTGCTGATCTACTACTGATGGAGAATCCTGAGGATAGGCCATCAATGATTTACAACTGGACAACTTCTGGACCATGGTGGCAGGTTTAGGTGAAAATCCTACTAAGCCTGGAAAACTCCCATTTAAGGGAGAACCAAAATGCTAAAGGGTGCGCCCATAGATGGATGGCATTGGGCAGTTATACGTCTGCTCTGTCAAGAGCTTGTGTTATGCACCACAGAGGTTTGGGTGGCCACATCTCTACTCCACCTCTTCATCTACCACCGATATTGGAAAGTTGTGCGTTTTTGGTGCTTGCATTTTAGTGACCCCTTCAGAAAGCATCAAACCCGCAGTGCCTTATAAAATAACCAGCGTGCCATGCAAGGTCACATTGTTTGGAGGGCTGAAGACCGCCGGCTGCATGATGTCATGAATCGGAACTTCTTGTGACATCATTAAGCAATATTTGCTTGTCAATGCAGCCGTGCGCTTCATGACCCGTTTATCTAATTTTCACTCATTTCTACATGTCTGATTCCCTTTTGTACACTGATCACTTTCATTGTGAGGCAAAAAAATTTACATATTGCATCTATTTAAAGGGGGCACTCATTAGCATAACTCCGCCCAAGTTACCTTCCCAAAGGCCTGTTAATAGCAATTTATAGAGAGCAGCTGACTGGGAACAGTTGGCATATAGGACGTTGGGTATAACCCGTTAGTGTATATGGCCCCAAACATAGGTGGGAGGCCATGTGACTAGTAAGCCACGCCCCCTTCACAAATTTTTTTTGGGTGACACGCTATTAACGGTGGGCGACAGGGAAGGTCTGCCTGGTTAGCCTTGGCTTGTACATTTTCATGGCTCTTGTGTCTGATGTTATATACACGTCTCTTGTATGTCGGCAGGATTACCAGCTCTTATATGTACTTTGAAATAAACCTTGTTTTTAATTTGTTTTTTATCTATATTTTTGTCTTAATTATTTGGGGTATTTGTGAAGATAAGGAGAATCTGGTTAAAGCAACGCTGCAGTTTTGGGGGACATTCTATGCCAGGACGAGAGGGGAGGAGGGTATATTACCTGCTGCCTCCAAATGGGAGATCCATTTTTGGCTGTCCGACATGGCCACGGCAATTTTCTAACTAATGTATACTGTTCACTGCTCTCTGGTTGGCCAGCTCTGATCACATGATCAGCTTTGCCCAATCAGACAACATGTAGAGTGCTACTGATGCGCTGGGGGGATTAGGTAGTAGACTACCTAAGACTAGAATGAGCAGAAGTTTAGGAGGCCAGAGGGCGGTTGTACAAAGCAATTGATAATCATCACTGTACGCATGCTGATGAAGGGAAGGCTGCTTACTGGACTCATAACTCATAGGACCGCCCACTAGACTCCTTGACCCGGAATGAGCAGGGATTTAGATGATACTGAATCTATCCACAGAACCGTATACCGCTCCGAATGGCTCCTCCCGCTCTTCAGCATGCTGCTCTCCAATTGGACTGCATTTTCAACCCATTAAGAACGCTCCTTCCTCTGTTGTAACCAGCGGTCATCTATTAAAGGAAAACACCCCTAATAGCAAAACACAAATCCATTATTCAGGACAACGTAAAAGCTTCCAGTAAGAGGAGTAAACCTTGCCGATATTTATAATAGGGCAGGAGCATTATAACACTATCTGCTCATATCCGTCACATATGATGGAAATATCTGGCTGTCCCAGCACTGGAGAGAAGTGTGACAGAGCCGTCCTCTCATCCTGTGATAGGTGGTGTAGTGGACTTAAATGTCACGGGTGACGCCACCGTTCCTTAGGATGTCTGACAGGAAAAGTAAGAGAGTTCACACACAGTTAAATTAATAACTTCACTTGCTGGGAACAGTCAGAGACTGGAACTGTACTTTCAGATTTGATGAGCTCACACACCAGTGCAGGAAGAACAAATTACGGAGGTGAGCAAGGAGAACACCGGATGATACCAGGCCTACAGTCCATAGCATAGCTATAAGGGGCACATGCATAACTCTTCTCCCCAAAAACAAAGAATATGAGACAAGTGGAATGACCATCCCTTCCTCTGAAAAAAAGAGAATACAACACTGATGTGGTACTAGAGAATAGAGAAGGCCGACTGGCAGAAAAACAAGAGACAAGTGGAATCACCATCACTTTCTCTGAAAGAAAAAAAGACTCTGTGACGGGTGGTAGCTTAACTCGATACCCCCCTATCTGGGACTGGAGAATGAGGTGAAAAAGGATGCTCCGCCTATACCTTGCATACTGCTGACTCTCATCTAAAACCGGTATGTAAAAGCTTAGAGAAATGTCCCTCCTTGTGTTTCAATTCTTCATCATTGTCAAGATCTCTGCTTGACGTTAGTGAAGAGAAACATTCTTGTTCACCTGATCACGTCCATTTGACATGCACCATGTACCAGAGATCCCCATTGCATAGGACAGGCCTATGGGTGTAAGCAAGAATGTTTCCATTCACTTACAGCAGGCAATGTTGATTGCGGCATGTAAAGGGTTCGAAGATGGAGGTCACTCCCTCTGTGACGTCATCTGTCCGCTGACACTTGGAGATCTGTGGTGGGTGCTCTTGGAGATCTGCATCTGGAACCCTTGAGATCTGTGATGAGCACTCTGTGGTGGGTGCCCTGGGGGAGATGTGGCAGGCACTTTAGGGATCTGTGGTGAGCACTCTTGAAAATTTGTGGTGAGTAATTTGGATGATCTGTAGCAAGCACTCTGCAGAATTGGTGGCAGGGAAACTGCAGAATTAGTGGTGGATCTGTGATGAGCACTCTGGGGGATGGGCCCTCTTGGAGATCTGTGATGGGCGTTCTGGGTGATTTGTGGTGGTCACTCTGGGGGATCTGCATTAGACACTCTGCTGAATTAGTGGCAGGCAATATGCAGAATTAGTAAGGGAGCTGTAGTAAGCACTCTGGGGGATCTGTGGTGGGTGCTCTGGGGGATCTGGGGCAAGCACTTTGGAGGTCTGCAGTGAGCGCTCTGGGAGATCTGTAGCAGGAACTCTTAGGATCTTTGGTGAGCACCCTGGGGAATCTGTGGTGGGCACTCTTACAGATCTGTGCCTGATACTTGGGAACTCTGTGGTGGGTGCTCTTGGAGATCTGTGTCCGGAACCCTGGAGATCTGGAATGAGCAATCTGGGGGATCTGTGGTGTACATTTTGGTGATCTATGGTGGGCACTCTGAGGGTAATGTGGTGGCTGCTCTGTGGGATCTGTGGCAGACACGCGAAGGGGTCTGTGGTGTCTCCTCAAAGGGATCTGTTTTGAGTACTCTGTGATCCTTGGTGGGTGCTCTGGGGGATCTGTGGTGAGAACTCTGAGGATCTGTGGTAGGCATTCTAGAGATTCTGTCGGGAACTCTGAAGATCTGTGGTGAGTACTCTGAGGGATCTGTGCTGAACATTCTGGGAATCTATGGTGGGTGTTCTGTGGGATCTGTGGCAAGCAATTGAAGGGATCTATGGTGAAAACTTAAAGGGATCTGTGGCAGGTATTTCAGAGATCTGTGGTGGACACTCTAGGGGATCTGTGTTGGGGTATCTGTTGTGTGCATTCTGAGGATCTGTGGTATCTGTGGTGGGCACATGAAGGGGTCTGTGGTGAAAACTCTGGGGATCAGTATCAGGTAGTCAAATGGACCTGTGGTGATAACTCTAGGGGAACTGTGACAGGCATTCAAAGGGGTCTGTTTATAGCAATCTGGGGATATGTGGTGGATGCTCTGGGGAATTTGTGCTGATCACTCTGGGGTATTTGTGGTGGGTGTCTTGGGGAACTGTGGTAGGCACTATGGTGAATCTGTGGTGGGTGTTCTGGGGGATCTCTGGTGGTCAATTCAAGGGATCTGTGGTGGATGCGCTGTAGAATCTAGGGCAGTCACTCGAAGAGTTCTGTGGTGAGCAGTCAAAGGGATTTGTTGTGGGCACTCTGGGAGATCTGTGGTGGGTATTCTGGGGAACTGTGGTGGGTATTCTGGAAATCCGTGGTGGGTATTCTGGGGAACTGTGGTGGGTGTTCTGCGGGATCCATGGTGGGCACTCTGGGGGAGATACATGGCTAAGGGAACTTTTCTTGTCTACTCTCAGGAATGTTAGGACCAACAAATGGCTACTTCTACATAAAGTTCCCCCTTATAGATTCTGCCCACAGCCTGCATCTTCTTTGCCTTTTCTGAACATTGGGGTACATTAATATAAGTCTCCATAGTAAATGAATCATATGGTTACTTGAGCATGGTGCCCATATCTGATGCCGTTTCTACAGCCCGCACACAGACAGTACAAGACCTTTCATCGTCTTCTCTCTGTCCAGGACCATACAGTAGTGAGGAGACGTCTTCGCTGCCACCATAGTTGGGTTGATACAGCTGCCTTGTTCCTTGTCAAGAATGGTTAAAGGTCAGCTATGGTCTACTTAGCAAAAGTGCCCCCTCCCCACATTCAAGCCTCCAAGCAAACATCCTTCTCTTCCCATCTTCTCCTAAGGGAAACTGTAGAATAGGATATACCCTTTAGTGCCCCCTTTCTGCCTCCATTTGGTACCCACGCAGCCTAACGGTCACCACAAGACACTTGCCATATTCTCCATCAACACTTCAAAGACCCCCTGATCCCGGTTCATGAGTAGAATGCTAGAATAACAGTAAAGACTGACTATTTCCACTTCTTCGGGCTGAAATCCTCTGGAATACAGCAATAGATATTCTTGTATCAATTCCCTATTTTTGAAGCATCCTTCCGCTGGAGTTCAGAAGCAGAACGTTCCTACATTCCTAAGCCTTTGAGTAGCCATGAGCACCGCAGATATTTATGCTCCTGCACCACATTACATTCGCTGACCCCAGATAGAAGTGCTTTGTAAAATACCATCATGTCAATAGCGCTTCCCATACATATATTTGCATCTTATATGCCCAGGACTGGAATGCAGACCCGCAGATCCTGCCTACAGAATCGGCTATTGTTCCGGAAACTTCTGCACTTACAATGAAGAGCTCACAAGGTCCACGAGCCGAATCCGTCCCACTGCCTTATTTGATCAAATTATATACTAAGAACCTTGCATTATTTAATGTGGTTAGATTATAGGTTTGTATACCTCTGATAGTGAATTTATTTTGCGTGCTGCTGCCAATTTTGGTTTCTGCCTTTACTGTATGTTGCAGCCATGGTTTAGCGTGCACCTATACATTTCTATTGGGATATATTTCCAATGGGTAGTGCTGACCCCCCCTTTTTTCACTGCCTTATTTTATGTCGCCCGCCGACTGTGCATCAAACCTAATAGGAATTCTACTCACCCGCCTGCAACTTTGGGTCGGTGGCGAAGTGTACAGTCTGTGACTGCTGAGGTGAGAGGTCAGCAGTGACAGGCTCAGCAGTAGCTGCCACCCGAGAGGAGCTGCAGGCAGAGTCATTAGAATGCTTGCAGCGATGCTGCCCAGCCAGAGACAAACAGGGGATCACTATTGCTACTGGGACTACTATGGGGGTCACTCTTACTACTGGGACCATTATGGGGGTCACTATTACTACTGGGACTGCTATGGGGGTCACTCTTACTACTGGGACAACTATGGGGGTCACCATTTCTACTGGGACTACTATGAGGATCACTATTACTCCTGCACCATTATGGGCATCACTAATACTGCTAGGACTACTATGGGGTCACTATTACTACTGGGGCAATTAAGGAGGTTACTATTACTACTGGGACTAAAGTGAGGGTCACTATTACTACTGGGGCCATTATGGGGGTCACTATTACTTTTGGGACTGCTATGGGGGGTCACTATTACTACTGGTGCCATTATGGGGGTCACTATTACTTTTGGGACTGCTATGGGGGGTCACTATTACTACTGGTGCCATTATGGGCATCACATTTACTACTGGGACCCTTCTGGGGGTCACTATTACTACTGGGACTGCTATGGGGGTCATTATTACTACTGGGGCCATTATGGGGTTAACTATTACTACTGGTGCCATTCTGGGGTTAACCATTACTACTGGGACTGCTATGGGGGTCACTAATACTACTGGGGCGATTATGGGCATCACTATTACTACTGGGACTAAAGGGAGGGCCACTATTACTACTGGGGCCATTATGGGGGTCACTATTACTTTTGGGACTGCTATGGGGGTTACTATTACTACTGGGACCCTTCTGGGGGTCATTATTACTACTGGGACCCTTCTGGGGGTCATTATTACTACTGGGACTGCTATGGGGGTCACTATTACTACTGGGGCCATTATGGGGTTAACTATTACTACTGGGGCCATTCTGGGGTTAACTATTACTACTGGGGCCATTCTGGGGGTCACTATTACTTTTGGGACTGCTATGGGGGTTACTATTACTACTGGGACCCTTCTGGGGGTCATTATTACTACTGGGACTGCTATGAAGGTCACTATTACTACTGGGACTGCTATGGGGGGTCACTATTACTACTGGGGCCATTATGGGGTTAACTATTACTACTGGGGCCATTCTGGGGTTAACTATTACTACTGGGGCCATTCTGGGGTTAACTATTACTACTGGGACTACTATGGGGGTCACTATCACTACTGAAACCATTATGGGGATCACTATAACTACTGGGGCCATTATGGGCATCATTATTACTACTAGGAGTACTAAGGGGGTCACTATTACTACTGTGTGACTGTTCTCAGTGAGAGAAACCAAGTAATCTTGTAGATATGATACCTTTTAATGGCCTTCAAAAATCTATGAAGTTACAGCGAGCTTTTGGATCCTCTATTGATTCTTCCTCAGGCTAAAATGGGACTGGTTTGGATGGGGCACATATATAATGTACAGATGAAGAGAGGACGCCCCTTGTGATTGAAATACAAATGTTCACACAGAAATTTGAGACTGTTTTGCACTTAAAACAACAGATAAACCGAGCTGAGACATTACTTAATTGGTCCATTGAGCTCAGGAGTGTGGCAGTTTTATGATGTGTCTTATCTCTCCTTCGACCTGCACATGGAAGGAGATGCAGCACCACCTAGTGGACGGCAACATTATTACAAGTCAAGTTCTGAATTTTTATGAAGTTTAAAAAAAATGGTTGTTAAGAGGACGTCCGTCCTGAACCCTTCAGACCTTTCATATTCCCCACTTATGCCAGAATCCTGGGCTGAGGTTCATTCCATTCTTGAGGATATCAAACATGGCCATAAATTTGTACTCCCAAATTCTTCTGTGATGCTGTGAGTTGAAGTTGCCCTTCAGTATGATAACTCTCATCTGCTCTATGCTGTCCCTGACCACAAAAATGTTTTGCCACAGGTAACTTAGTCTTTCCCTCTGTAATCGAGTGGCGATGAGATCTCATCCTGGCCCTCAGTTTTTGTCCTGTTTCCTGATACAGAGACCCCCAACAGGACATTTACTGCCCCGGATCAGGTACAACATCAGACATGGAACATGTGAATGTCCCGGGATCTTAAAGTCCTGCTGTATGTTGGGGTTATGTATCCTGTCTGCGGTCCGTACATGTCAGCAGGTCTTACAGCTCCTTACATTACAGGGATCTTATAGTCCTGCTGTGTGTTGGGGTTATGTATCCTGTCTGCGGTCCGTACATGTCAGCAGGTCTTACAGCTCCTTACATTACAGGGGTCTTATAGTCCTGCTGTGTGTTGGGGTTATGTATCCTGTCTGCGGTCCGTACATGTCAGCAGGTCTTACAGCTCCTTACATTACAGGGATCTTATAGTCCTGCTGTGTATTGGGGTTATGTATCCTGACTGCGGTCCGTACATGTCAGCAGGTCTTACAGCTCCTTACATTACAGGGATCTTATAGTCCTGTTGTGTGTTGGGGTTATGTATCCTGTCTGCGGTCCGTACATGTCAGCAGGTCTTACAGCTCCTTACATTACAGGGGTCTTATAGTCCTGCTGTGTGTTGGGGTTATGTATCCTGTCTGCGGTCCGTACATGTCAGCAGGTCTTACAGCTCCTTACATTACAGGGGTCTTATAGTCCTGCTGTGTGTTGGGGTTATGTATCCTGTCTGCGGTCCGTACATGTCAGCAGGTCTTACAGCTCCTTACATTACAGGGATCTTATAGTCCTGCTGTGTATTGGGGTTATGTATCCTGACTGCGGTCCGTACATGTCAGCAGGTCTTACAGCTCCTTACATTACAGGGATCTTATAGTCCTGCTGTGTGTTGGGGTTATGTATCCTGTCCGCGGTCCGTACATGTCAGCAGGTCTTACAGCTCCTTATATTACAGGGATCTTATAGTCCTGCTGTGTGTTGGGGATCTGTATCCTGTCTGCGGTCCGTACATGTCAGCAGGTCTTACAGCTCCTTACCTTACAGGGATCTTATAGTCCTGCTGTGTGTTGGGGTTATGTATCCTGTCCGCGGTCCGTACATGTCAGCAGGTCTTACAGCTCCTTACATTACAGGGATCTTATAGTCCTGCTGTGTGTTGGGGTTATGTATCCTGTCTGCGGTCCGTACATGTCAGCAGGTCTTACAGCTCCTTACATTACAGGGATCTTATAGTCCTGCTGTGTGTTGGGGTTATGTATCCTGTCCGCGGTCCGTACATGTCAGCAGGTCTTACAGCTCCTTACATTACAGGGATAAGTTCCATTTTGTGTGTCGGAGGACAATGCACTCCTGATTATAAAGCTCCTCAGACTTGAAGGTTGCCTGTAACACAGAAGGGGAGGGTCCGGGAATATGGTAGTCAGACGGTCATCCTTGTGTAGGGTATGGTGGAGTTTCCTTGCAGTCTTCCTTAGTACCTCTAGCTGTGGATTGTAGGTCACAACTAGAGGTACGCGTCTGTTTCCTTCCTTCTCCATGTTTTGGAGTAGTTGATTCCTGGGTATCCTGGTGGCTCTGATGATTTCTGGGTATACTGGTGGCTCTGGTAATTTCTGGGTATGCTGGTGGCTCTGGTGATTCCTGGGCATCCTGGTGGCTCTGGTGATTCCTGGGGATCCTGGTGGCTCTGGTGATTTCTGGGTATCCTGGTGGCTCTGGTGATTTCTGGGTATCCTGGTGGCTCTGGTGATTCCTGGGTATCCTGGTGGCTCTGGTGATTCCTGGGCATCCTGGTGGCTCTGGTGATTCCTGGGGATCCTGGTGGCTCTGGTGATTTCTGGGTATCCTGGTGGCTCTGGTGATTCCTGGGTATCCTGCTGGCTCTAGTGATTTCTGGAGATCCTGGTGGCTCTGGTGATTTCTGGGGATCCTGCTGGCTCTGGTGATTTCTGGGGATCCTGCTGGCTCTGGTGATTCCTGGGGATCCTGCTGGCTCTGGTGATTCCTGGATATCCTGGTGGCTCTGGTGGTTTCTGGGTATCCTGGTGGCTCTGGTGATTTCTAAATATCCTGGTGGCTCTGGTGATTTCTAAATATCCTGGTGGCTCTAGTGATTTCTAAATATCCTGGTGGCTCTGGTGATTTCTGGAGATCTTGGTTGCTCTGGTGATTTCTGAGTATCCTGGTGGCTCTGGTGATTTCTGGGTATCCTGGTGGCTCTGGTGATTTCTGGGTATCCTGGTGGCTCTGGTGATTTCTGGGTATCCTGGTGGCTCTGGTGATTTCTGGGTATCCTGGTGGCTCTGGTGATTCCTGGGTATCCTGGTGGCTCTGGTGATTCCTGGGTATCCTGGTGGCTCTGGTGATTTCTGGGTATTCTGGTGGCTCTGGTGATTTCTGGGTATTCTGGTGGCTCTGGTTATTCCTGGGTATGCAGGTGGCTCTGGTGATTTCTGAGTATCCTGGTGGCTCTGGTGATTCCTGGGTGTTCTGGTGGCTCTGGTGATTCCTGGGTATGCAGATGGCTCTGGTAATTTCTGGGTATCCTGCTGGCTCTAGTGATTTCTGGAGATCCTGCTGGCTCTGGTGATTTCTGGGGATCCTGCTGGCTCTGGTGATTCCTGGGGATCCTGGTGGCTCTGGTGATTCCTGGATATCCTGGTGGCTCTGGTGATTTCTGGGTATCCTGGTGGCTCTGGTGATTTCTAAATATCCTGGTGGCTCTGGTGATTTCTAAATATCCTGGTGGCTCTGGTGATTTCTAAATATCCTGGTGGCTCTGGTGATTTCAGGAGATCTTGGTTGCTCTGGTGATTTCTGAGTATCCTGGTGGCTCTGGTGATTTCTGGGTATCCTGGTGGCTCTGGTGATTTCTGGGTATCCTGGTGGCTCTGGTGATTTCTGGGTATCCTGGTGGCTCTGGTGATTCCTGGGTATCCTGGTGGCTCTGGTGATTCCTGGGTATCCTGGTGGCTCTGGTGATTCCTGGGTATCCTGGTGGCTCTGGTGATTTCTGGGTATTCTGATGGCTCTGGTGATTTCTGGGTATTCTGGTGGCTCTGGTTATTCCTGGGTATGCAGGTGGCTCTGGTGATTTCTGAGTATCCTGGTGGCTCTGGTGATTCCTGGGTGTGCAGATGGCTCTGGTGATTTCTGAGTATCCTGGTGGCTCTGGTAATTTCTGGGTATCCTGGTGGCTCTGGTGATTTCTAAATATCCTGTGGCTCTGGTGATTTCTAAATATCCTGGTGGGTCTGGTGATTTCTGGGGATCCTGGTGGCTCTGGCGATTCCTGGATATCCTGGTGGCTCTGGTGATTATTGGGGATCCTGGTGGCTCTGGTGATTTCTAAATATCTTGTGGCTCTGGTGATTCCTGGGGATCCTGGTGGCTCTGGTGATTTCTAAATATCCTGGTGGGTCTGGTGATTTCTGGGTATCCTGGTGGCTCTGGTGATTTCTGGGTATCCTGGTGGCTCTGGGGATTTCTGGGTATCCTTGTGGCTCTGGTGATTTCTTGGTATCCTGGTGGCTCTGGTGATTCTTGGGGATCCTGGTGGCTCTGGTGATTTCTAAATATCCTGTGGCTCTGGTGATTCCTGGGGATCCTGGTGGCTCTGGTGATTTCTAAATATCCTGGTGGCTCTGGTGATTCCTGGGGATCCTGGTGGCTCTGGTGATTTCTAAATATCCTGGTGGGTCTGGTGATTTCTGGGTATCCTGGTGGCTCTGGTGATTCCTGGGTATCCTGGTGGCTCTGGTGATTCCTGGGTATCCTGGTGGCTCTGGTGATTCCTGGGTATCCTTGTGGCTCTGGTGATTTCTGGGTATTCTGGTGGCTCTGGTGATTTCTGGGTATTCTGGTGGCTCTGGTTATTCCTGGGTATGCAGGTGGCTCTGGTGATTTCTGAGTATGCTGGTGGCTCTGGTGATTCCTGGGTGTTCTGGTGGCTCTGGTGATTCCTGGGTATGCAGATGGCTCTGGTGATTTCTGAGTATCCTGGTGGCTCTGGTAATTTCTGGGTATCCTGCTGGCTCTAGTGATTTCTGGAGATCCTGGTGGCTCTGGTGATTTCTGGGGATCCTGCTGGCTCTGGTGATTCCTGGGGATCCTGCTGGCTCTGGTGATTCCTGGATATCCTGGTGGCTCTGGTGATTTCTGGGTATCCTGGTGGCTCTGGTGATTTCTAAATATCCTGGTGGCTCTGGTGATTTCTAAATATCCTGGTGGCTCTGGTGATTTCTAAATATCCTGGTGGCTCTGGTGATTTCAGGAGATCTTGGTTGCTCTGGTGATTTCTGAGTATCCTGGTGGCTCTGGTGATTTCTGGGTATCCTGGTGGCTCTGGTGATTTCTGGGTATCCTGGTGGCTCTGGTGATTTCTGGGTATCCTGGTGGCTCTGGTGATTCCTGGGTATCCTGGTGGCTCTGGTGATTCCTGGGTATCCTGGTGGCTGTGGTGATTTCTGGGTATTCTGGTGGCTCTGGTGATTTCTGGGTATTCTGGTGGCTCTGGTTATTCCTGGGTATGCAGGTGGCTCTGGTGATTTCTGAGTATCCTGGTGGCTCTGGTGATTCCTGGGTGTTCTGGTGGCTCTGGTGATTCCTGGGTATGCAGATGGCTCTGGTGATTTCTGAGCATCCTGGTGGCTCTGGTAATTTCTGGGTATCCTGGTGGCTCTGGTGATTTCTAAATATCCTGTGGCTCTGGTGATTTCTAAATATCCTGGTGGGTCTGGTGATTTCTGGGGATCCTGGTGGCTCTGGCGATTCCTGGATATCCTGGTGGCTCTGGTGATTATTGGGGATCCTGGTGGCTCTGGTGATTTCTAAATATCTTGTGGCTCTGGTGATTCCTGGGGATCCTGGTGGCTCTGGTGATTTCTAAATATCCTGGTGGGTCTGGTGATTTCTGGGTATCCTGGTGGCTCTGGTGATTTCTGGGTATCCTGGTGGCTCTGGGGATTTCTGGGTATCCTTGTGGCTCTGGTGATTTCTTGGTATCCTGGTGGCTCTGGTGATTCTTGGGGATCCTGGTGGCTCTGGTGATTTCTAAATATCCTGTGGCTCTGGTGATTCCTGGGGATCCTGGTGGCTCTGGTGATTTCTAAATATCCTGGTGGGTCTGGTGATTTCTGGGTATCCTGGTGGCTCTGGTGATTCCTGGGTATCCTGGTGGCTCTGCTGATTCCTAGGGATCCTGGTGGCTCTGGTGATTCCTGGGTATCCTGGTGGCTCTGCTGATTCCTAGGGACCCTGGTGGCAACTGCTGTGAAGGCTTTGGTACTGCTGTAGTAGATGAAATGTTGTTCAGATGAGCGCCCACAGTATGCAGGTATGCCAGAACTTGCTCCTGGTGATCACGCTGTTGTGCTATTTCCTGAAACAACTCTAAGAGTCCCCTGTGGGAGGGATTAGCAAGATCCATGGCCTGAGTGTACTTTTAGGGCCATCGAGTGTGGACACACTGTGCCAACCAACAGGATTGACTTTGGGCTTAACCTGAGGGCGTTATCCTGCTGACTCTCTGGTCTTCACCCTTTAACCCTTGTACAGGGATATGACCTCCGCTGTGGAGAGCCGAGCAGGCTGCTACTTCTTGGAATAGTCCCTGTGTGGTTGGCAGCTGACCGTCAGGGGTCAGAAGCTCCGGTGCAGGCACCATGCAAACAGGCAGGAAGTTCAGCCAGAAACTGGAGCAGGGACAGGCCAACAGAGAGAAAGTGGGTAGGTAATGGAGCAGAGACAAGGACAAATAACAAGGCAGCGAATGGTGCAGACACACTAGCAAGGCAGCGGACCTGTACTGACAGCAGAAGCAAAACACACCAACACTCGGGCAATTCATTTTTTTTTCTTCATTTTTTACGTCAAAGAAAACCTTGCCAGATGATTAATTTGTAAATCGTCCTCTCCTGCTGGGGCGGGATTCTTCTTCGTTAAAAAAAAAGGAGGGGTCGCTCCATCCTCGCATAAGCTATCGGGGTCTGAATGCAGTTACTATTGAGAACAAATATCCATTCCCCTTAAACCCCGAGCTGTTTGACCGATCTTCACTAAGCTTGACCTGCGAGGAGTTTACAACCTAATCTACATCTGCAGGGGTGACAAGTGGAAGACCGCCTTCAACACGTGGGATGGGCACTAGGAGTATTTAGTAACGCCCCGGTCGTCTTTCAGGAGTTTGTGAAGGACATCTTCAGGGATCTTCTGTACGAATGTGATGTCATGTATCTTGATGACATCCTGATCTTCTCGCCGGGTATCCACTCACACCGCAGACAAATCCGTACGGTACTCCAGCGGTTAAGGGAGAACCGTCTCTATGCCAAGTTTGAGAAATGTATCTTTGAAAGAGATTCTCTTCCTTTTCTAGGATACGTATTTTCCAAGCTGGGTCTGCAGATGCATCCTGACAAGGTATCTGCCATGCTGAACTTGCCTCATGCGCCAGGGCTTTGTGCAATTCAGCGGTTTTTGGGTTTCGCAAACTATTATCGGCAGTTTATCCCTCACTTTTCTACCTTGATGTCGTCGATCTCTGCTTTCACCCCTTAAAGGAGCGGATGCCAAGTGATGGTCTCTGGAGGCTGGGGCTGCCTTCCAAGCAATGAAACTAACCTTTTTGTCAGCACCCATTTTATACTGACCAGAGATTTCCCAACAGATTTTCCCAACAGATTTTCTTTAAAGCATGACATTTCTTCCTTCGGACCAGGAGCGGTCCTGTCGCAGAAAAGCGCCTCGAGGAGGATGATGACATGTGGATTCTTTTCCAAATCTTTCTCTGCTGTGGATTGGAATTACACCAAAGGAGACCGTGAACTGCTGGCCATCAAAATGTCTGAACTTATGGTGATTCCTGCTGGAGACAGCCTCTCAGCCTATAGTAATTTATACTAACCATATGAACTTATCTACAGACCCCACAATCACAAAGCGACTCAATCCTCGTCAAGCTCAGGGGTCCTTATTATTTGCCAAATTTGATTTTGTTTTGCACTTTCGGTCTGCTGATAAGAGTATTAAAGCTTACACAATGTTAACAGCCTTCGATTCCAATGATCTCAAGGAGAGCCTGAAATTTATCATAGACCCTGCCAGGATGGTAACCCCACCATAGCTCCTGTCCATGTTAAGAACATTTGTACCCGAAGCTAAGAGAAAGCTAGTCTGGTCCTGGGGATATTGTTCCAAAGTAGCTGGGCATCCCGGTCAATATAAGACTGTCAAATTAATTTATTGTCACTACTGGTGGCCGTCCATGGTGAAGGACATCCGTAACTTTGTCTCTGCTTGCACCACTTGCGCTTAGAACAAGTCTTTGAAATAAAAGCCCACTCGGCTTCTTTGTCCTCTACCCATCCCCGAGGCTCCATGGCAGCACATAGCCATGGACTTCATCATGGACTTGTCTTCTTCCGAAGGTTGCCAGGCATCTGGGTGGTCGTTGACTGATTCTCCAAAATGCCTCACTTCGTCCCTTTGCCCGGATTACCATACGCCAGCCAACTAGCTGGAAGATTTATTGATCATATCTTCATGGACTTTCCCTGCACATAGTGTCCGATAGGGGGCTCCAATTTACTTCTAAATTTTGGAGGTCCAATTGTAAACTTATAGGTGTATCTTTGGACTTCTCTTCTGCTTACCACCCACAGTCTAATTGGCAGGTGGAGCATAGCAATCAGTTCTTGACAAATTTTCTCTGCCACTTTACTCATGCACATCAAGTCAATTGGTCCAATCTGCTTCCCTGGGCGGAGTTTTTGTATAATCAGCATGTCATTGAGTCCACGAAGAAGCCTTCTTTCTTCATTCTATATGGTCAGCAACTCAGGATTTTTCTGCCTATTTCCACCGCTTCTGATATCTTGACAGCCGTTTCATCAGTGGAAAACTTTTCCAGAATCTGGCAAAGTATCAGTTCCTGCTACATCCTTCCAAATGCATCAACAAACTCAGCAAGCTTCTACAGCCCCCTAAACCCTTCAATAGACCAGAACAGGCCCTAGTTCCCTTCCAAAGACATCGCCAAACCCAAAAAGCTTCTACAGGCCCCATAACTCTTGGACAGACCAATACAAACCCTGGTGCCCTACTAAAGACCTCAAAAGGCTCAGCAAGTTTCTACAGACCCCCAAACCCTTTAATAGACTAGAATAGACCGTGGTGCCCTTTCAAAGACAGCAGCAGACCCAGTGAGCTTCTGTAGTGCCCATAATTCTTCAACAACCAGAACAGACTTCATTACCCTGCCAAAGACCTCAACATACCCAATATGCTTCTACAGAACTCAGAACCCTTCAACAAACCAAAACAGACCCTAGTGGCCTTCCAAAGACATCAACAGACCTAACAAGCTTCTATAGACCCCAAAATCCTTTAGTAGACCAGAATTGACCCCACTACCCTTCAAAAGCCCTCAACAGACCCAGCAAAATTCTACAGAGCCCAGAACCCTTCCAAAGACATCAACCTCCTCAGCATGCTTCTAAACCCCCCCCCCCCCAAAAAAAAGCCCTTTAACAAACCTAAACAGACCCCACTACCATTACAAAGACTTCAACAGACTCAACTTCTACAAGCCCCAGATCTCTTGAACAGACCAAAATAGACCCTCCAGACCTCAATAGACACAGCAAGCTTCTACAGATTTCCAAGACTTTTAACAGATCTAGGCGCCCTTCAAAAAACCTCAACAGATCCCACAAGCTTCTATAGACCCCAGAACCATTCAACAGACTATAGCAAACCACAGCACCCTTTGAAAGACCTCAACAAGCCCAGCTAGCTTCTATAGTGCTCATAACTCTTGAACAGACCAATACAAACCCTGGTGCCCTAGACTCAGCAAGCTTATACAGACCCCCAAACCCTATAGACCAGAATAGACCCTGGTGTCCTTCCAAAGACTGCAACAGACCCAGCAAGCATCTGTAGTGCCCATAACTCATCAACAACCAGAGCAGACCCTGGTGCCTTTCTAAAGACCTCAACAGACTCAGCAAGCTTCTACAGACCTCCAGATCTTTCAACAGAGCAAAACAGATTCTAGTACCACTTTAAAGACCTCAACAGACCCAGTAAGCTTCTGTAGACTCAAAGACCCTGCAACAGTCTAAAGGAGAACCTGTTACCTTTTCAAAGATCTCAACAGACCCTAATGAGCTTCTATAGACACCAGAATTCTTCAACAACCAGAACAAGACCTAGTACCATTCCAAAAACCTCAACAGACCCAGCGAGCTTCTATAGAGCCATGAAACCTTCAGTAAACCAGAGCAGACCCTCGCTACCCTTCCCAAAGCATCAACAGACTCAGCAAGCTTCTTGCAAAACCCCTTTTACAGACCACAGCAAACCCTGCTACCCTTCTAAAGACTTCAACAGACCCAACAAACTTCTACAGGCCCAAGATCTCTTGAAAAGACCAAAACTGAGCCTGGTACCCTTCCAAAGACCTCAATAGACACAGCAAACTTCTACAGATTCCCAAACCCTTTAACAGATCAGAACAGTCTTGGGTACCCTTAAAAATACCCTTAATAGCCCCAGCAAGCTGGGCCAGTAGTTGGCAGCATCGGTCGAGTCAAGAGTCGGTTTCTTTAGCAGCGGGGAAATGATAGCGTGTTTAAATGAGGAGGGGAAAATGCCAGAGGTCAGAGAAAGATTGAATATAGTGGTGAGGTGGGAGATGACCACTGGGGGGGAGGGAATGCAGGAGGTGTGAGGGAAGAGGGTTGCTAGCGCAGGTGGTGGGGCGAGCGGAGGAGAGCAGTCTAGAGACTTCTTCCTCTGTCGTTGGTTTAAGTACAGACAGTGAGCAGGAGCTAGATGCAGTGCTGACAAGACTAGGGGTCAGGGCTAGTCTGGGATTGGGAAGTTATTTCCTGACGGTTGTCATCAATTTTCTTTTTGAAGTAGGCAGCCAGCTCCACAGCCCTGAGATCCGTCACCGGGGGCTGCGGTTTAGGGCTGAGAAGGGAGTGAAAAGTATCAAAGAGCCGTTTAGGGTTGTGCGATAGTGAGGAGATGAGAGGACGTTTGCGATTTCCTCCACAGCCGTTCAGCACTTCTAGAGCACCGCCGGATGAAGCACGTTTGAAGAGTGAGCCAGGGTTTTCACGGTCTATATCGGATGGCTCGGGTCCTGGGGGGCGCCGCTTCATCCAGGGCATGTTTGAGAGCGGTGTTGTAGTGAGCGGCAGCCAGGTTGGGGCAGGAGAGGAGAGAGATGGGGGACAGAGAGGACTGTAGGGATTCAGCAAAGTCTTGTATGTGAATGGCCTCAAAGTTCCTATAGGTACGGTAGGTAGGTGGGTGTGGAGAGATGTTGGGGAGCGTGACAGAGAAAGAGAGGAGGTTATGATCCGAGAGCGGGAGAGGGGAGTTAGTGAGATGGGAAGCAGAGCAGAGACGGAGGAAGACCAGATCCAGAGTATTGCCATCCCTGTGAGTGGGAGAGGCCGAGGGAGGAGGTGAGAGACAGAAGCTGAGAGGCAGATGGGGAGTTGGGGTCATTAGTGGGGAGGTTGAAGTCTCCTAGGATGAGGGTTGGGATTTTGCAAGAGAGGAAGTGGGGGAGCCAGGCAACGAAGTGGTCCAAAAACAGGCGAGGAGCACCTGGGGGGGGGGGGGGTAGATAACTGCTGCTCACATGGACAGGGGGCGGAAAAGCCGTAGGGCATGTACCTCGAATGATGGGAAAGTGAGTAAGGGTACAGGGGGGAATGACCTGGAAGGTGCATTGTGGGGGAAGGAGCGCACCTACTCCTCCTCCTCACCTGTCATCTGGTCTCGGGGTATGCAGCAGGGGAGGCTGCGTCAGACTGCTGCAGCCATGTCTCTGTTAGAGCGAGCAGGTTTAGGGATTTAGCAGTAAAAAAGTCATAGATGGTGGGGAGTTTGTTGCATGCCAACTGGCCATTCCAGAGCGCACATTGAAAGGAAACCAGGGAGGGTATACAGGGACTAGTGGTTGGACTAGAGGGGTGTCTCAGTGGGGCAGGTGGGGAGTAATAGTTAGGGGCACTAGAGGGTGGGCTAGGATTGGGAGAGATGTCCCCTGGTAGCAGCAGTATAGCGAGGGTGAGCAGGGGGTTAGGGGATTTATGTAGGTGATTGTTATGTTTCACTGTGGCTTCAGGGGGATTGAGATGTTTTAGGAAAGTGAAGAGTGCATGTGAGCTGTGCATGGGGGAAGAAAGGAGAGAGGAGCTGATAAGGATAGAATGCCCCAGAGGGGGGCGCTGGAGGTAGATGTGATAGAAAACAGTAAAGATAAGAACAGAGACAACAGTAGTAGAGATGGTCGGGGAATGCGGGGTGTTAGGACATTTTATGTGGCATACCTGTCTCCTGCTCTGTTGAACTGCATAGAAGTCACACTTGCCCACGGGGGACAGCCACATGCCTGTCAGTGAATGGATACTACTTTTAAAGCCAAGCAACAGCCAACACTTGGGAGGGACTAGTTCAATTTAGATTCATTAGGTAACTGGCTAATGACCCACCCAGAGGTTATATGGCTCGCTTACATAAAGATCACCTCCAGGCTGGACATAGAAGTGAGGGTTATACTATATGAGGGATGAGGCACAAGATATGACCAATATTCAAGCTAGGCAAGAGACACGTCCCATAGACATAGTGGTGCAGCGGGGGGGGGGGGGGGGGGGGATGGGGACTTCGGTTACAGGAGGAGACACTTACCTGTTGTAGGGAGGGAGAGGATAAGCAGGTATTAATTCATGCCATGTTAAACTGCATAGAAGTCACACCATCACAGGGAGCAGCCACATGTGTAACTGCTGAGATGTTGCCCAAGGTCCTACTTCTCCTAAGAATCATGTTAGGGTTGGCTGGGGTTCCTTGGCCTGATACGGGTCCCCTTGTAAGATGTTCCAATGATTTCTTATTATCGTTCAGTTCTTTTTGTTTTGAGTTGAATCTCCTAATAAAGCCCGGGTCACATGTATGTCAGAGGCTGTGATTGCTTTGGTTTTCTTTCAATAATTTGTATAGATCTTCCCTCCCAGTTGGCCCTCCCATAACAGGTTTGTATTAAAGGGGTTGTCTCGCGGCAGCAAGTGGGTCTATACACTTCTGTATGGCCATATTAGTGCACTTTGTAATGTACATTGTGCATTAATTATGAGCCATACAGAAGTTATTCACTTACCTTCTCTGCGCTGGCGTCCCCGTCTCCATGGCTCCATCTAATTTCAGCGTCAGGAGGCTGGAATCGGTACACGTGACGGGGCGGAGCTACGTGATGATGCGTAGAAGGGGGCGGAGCCAGAATGCTGTTCGTGCCGGACCGAACAGATGGGAGAAGACCCTTCTGCGCAAGTGCGTCTAATCGGGCGATTAGACGCTGAAGTTAGACGGAGCCATGAAGACGGGGACGCCAGCGCAGGGAAGGTAAGTGAATAACTTCTGTATGGCTCATATTTAATGCACGATGTACATTACAAAGTGCATTAATATGGCCATACAGAAGTGCTGAACCCCACTTGCTTTCGCGAGACAACCCCTTTAAGGTCTCCGGATATTTCTTGGCCCTACATCTATAGCGCAAGATGTCAGCCTGTTTCTCAAAATTCTCGATGGTTGAACAGCTTCGTTTTATCCGCTTAAATAGTCCAGAAGAGACATTAAGTTTCCACTTTTTCGCGTGGCTACTACGGAAATCTATTTGTGTTTGCCTGCTTAACGTGTTTTAGTGTGAATGATGTCTTCTCTGTTATAAATGTCCAAGTCTTAAAGGTAATCTGTGCGGGTCTGTAGGAAGCGCTGAGCTCTAGGCTCCATGTGTCGGGGTTCAGACTTCGTATAAACTCTTCTACTTCCTCCATCGTGCCGGCCCAGATGAAGATGATGTCATCAATGTAGTTTATAAACACGGATGTGGGGGTCAGCCAGCTGCTCCTCCAAGGCTCCCATGTACGGCTTAGCGTAACACGCTGCGCACTTTGCCCCCATCGCCGTTCCCTCTACTTGCATATAACGTTGATTATTACATCTAAAATGAATTGTTTTTGATTGATCTTCATGAAGGTATCTCGGTCAATGGCGTCTTCTAATGTTCAGTATTCCCCAGGATTCTAGAGGCTTCCTCAGGATACAATCCCCTGCCCATTAATCCTCGCCCCCCACCCTTGTCCGCAGGTTTTATAACCACATTTTTATCTTCTGCTGACTTATTGATTAGTTTCTTTTGGGAAATATTCAGGTTGTTCTTTTTTATAGTTTTTCTTTTTAGTTAGTGATGTAAAATCTTCCAGGACTTCATCATAAAAGGTGGCCATAGACAAGCTCCCGATAAAGTTAGAAAAAGTCTTAACCTCATCCATGTCACAAATAATACCAAGACCGCCATGTCGGTTATAACATTAGATATAGAAAAAGCCCTTGACTCCCTATGGTGGTCCCATCTACGACTAGTCCTCCGCAAATTAGGTTTTGATGGCCCTTTCTTAAGTGTAATCTCCGCCATCTACTCCAATCCCTCAGCATATCTGAAAATCCCATCCACCCACCCTTCACCAATTCAAATTCTCAGAGGCACCCGTCAAGGATGCCCACTCTCCCCGGCATTGTTTGCATCGGCAATAGAGCCATTAGCTATTGCTATCCGGGAAAATCCCAATATGTCTGGGTTGCCTGTTGGCAATATAAACAATAAGCTTAGTCTATTTGCTGACGACCTACTCTTAACCGTAACCAAACCACTCACCTCTTTGCCCAATTTGTTGGCACTTCTAGAAAAACTTGGTCTCATTTCAGGCCTTAAAATCAATCAGTCAAAATCAGAAGTTCTTTATTGCTGCACCCCCTCACATACGAAAAGCAGATTGAACTCATCTTCCAGTTTAAAGCTCAGCGCCGCTATCTTCCTTATCTAGGAATCAAACTCACAAACTCACTAGACCCCCTATATAAATGGAATTATGAGCCGCTCTTCCGTCAGCTAACTCTAGATTTAACCAGATGGGATTGCCCATACCCCTCATGGACTGGACGTATCCATAGCATAAAGATGACCCTACTCCAAAACCTCTTTACCTGTTTAGAACACTTCCTGTTCCTGCTCCTCTCTTAGATCTCCAAGTATTTACAAATAATATTAACCTTTATCTGGGCACATAAGTGACCCAGAACTGCTAAGTCCATAATGTTTTTACATAAGAAATCCGGAGGCCTCTCTGTCCCATGTATCCTTAAATATTATAAAGCAGCCCGCCTGGCGCAAATCCCACCCATTTTTGCTGGTTCCCAGGCACCGCTGTGGACCTCCATTGAGGAAACCCAATTTTCCCCCCACAACTGGCCTTGCCTGCTCTGGACAACAATCCCCCTCCCTTCAAACTTTAGAAATAATGCGCCATACTCATTTTTTCTATTTTGTTATGGAGATCAGTCAAGTTCAAATTGAACCCTCAATCCACCCCATCCCCACTCACCCCCTACTCTGTAACCCAGCTTTCCCCCCGGCTTGGATGCGGCTCAGTTCATATGGTGGCGAACTAGCAGACTGACTTCTCTCTATGATTTTCTCATCCAGGGTAAATTGATTTCCTTATCCTCTTTTAATAGCCAATATAAGCCACCCCCTGAGGGATGGTGGAGAAGAACGCAGGTTTTCCATTATTGGTCCTCCATTCTACCACCATTGTTCAAGGTAGGGATGAGTCACATGGAAGCCATATGTAAATGTTGCCCTATGCACCCAGACACTCTATCTCACTTTTATGGTTTTCTGAATGGAACGTTACAAGATTCCAAGCTTTCCTTTACGTTACAATGGGGGTCAGATTTGCACTCCTCTCTGTCATTAGACCGTTGGCACCTCTGCTGTGAGACTCTAAGGAAAAATAGCTGGCAAGTCTCTTTGATTGAGACATCCTTAAAGGTGTTACACAGAGCTTGTCTGGTACCTGAGAGGCTAAATGCTATCTACCCGGAGATCTCCAACTTATGTTTTCGAGGCTGCGACGACATAGGCTCACATCACCACATTTGGTGGACATGCCCAATAGCACAGGCGTTCTGGAGAAGGGTCTCTCCCCTCATAGCTTCTGTGATTTATAGAGTCCTGGACTCTACTGGATAAGGATTGGTAATCTGAGGTTGGTTGGCCGTCTCTCTAAGGAAGACTTCTCTCCACCAATAGGATCATCTGTATTGTCAATATGCTCTCTGGTTTATTCCATATACCTCCTCGATCGGTTTGTTCTCATTTACTGTAAAGTATCTCGTTAATGTAAGCTTCCGAACAAAACGGTTCAGATCTACATAGAGTAAAAGTAAATCAGGATGACTTGACGGGCTAACAGAGAGTCCTCTGGACAATACTTCTATTTCTCCTCGTTTTGGAGTATATCTAGAATTGTTACACATTCCCGCCTTCATCGCCTCATCACTGGAGACTGGATTTTTCGGGTTGTTTTTAATTGTTTCTGATTTTTCATGGGTTTTTCCGCCATCCCGGTTTCCTCGTCTTCTACTCCTCCTTCCAGTCTGTGGTCGGATAGAGTTCTGCCGGTGATTTGCAGTATTGAGTTATCTTCATACCGCCTCCCGCATTGTTCCCGTTGGTTTTGGGTGCTACCTTTCCTTTGTTGTTCGGTGGCATCATGGAGCTTCGAGTAACTCTGACATTGTTGATTGGTCTCTCAGTCATTTGAGACCGAGTATTCATCTCCCATAAAAAGGTATCGCTGTGCTGTGTTATTAGTGGTACCTGGGAGTAATCCGACAAGGGTAGTATTAGTATTAGTGCCGGATTTAAATGGGCTGTAGTCTTTATTTTGAAAAATATTAATCAGATGGGTCGGACTTCCCAGAGCGTCCTCCATAAGTGTCGGTTCATGGAGGCCATTATTACTATTCTGATATGTGAACGTATTGATAGGGGGGGGGGGGGGGGGGGCTGGTGTGTCCTTCGTTGATGATGAATTTGAAGGAGTATCTACTACTATAGGAGTTGCTGATGTGGGAGATATTGCATTATTAACAGAATGAGTCTTTTCTACTTGTTGGATACGACTTTTGGGGTAGAATATTAATAGAAGAAGTTATGAACAACTCTCTGGTTGCCATTTCTCTTATATTGGATGTCATTCTCTCTCCCTCCACATTGGGAGGGATTTGGGTCTGTTGTCTGCCCCGATGGTATTTTCTAGGGCCAGATCTATATTGTCGGTCAAAATAGAAGTCATGTTGTCTATTGTATCTGTTCGGTCGTCTGTGAAGTTCCCAGGGTGGTGGTCACCTCCCTGGGTCTCAAAGTTTATATTAGGATAGTTGATCTCATATTCATATGGGGGGTGACCCGGATGGTAATCTGATGCGTATCTGGGAGGGTTATAGTTTCCATTCGGATACTGACATTTTTTCCAATGGTTATGAGGACCGCCGGGCACACGTGGTCTGCCTATGATTCCATTCATTTCATTGGTTTTTGGATGTTTTGTCTTCATTGAGGGTTTATATTCCCAAATTAAATTCTTGTTTTCTTTTTTGTCACTTAAATCCCTTCGTAATTTTTTTATTTTACGACGCATTATCGGGATGTCGATAAGACCGGTGGATTTCTATCAAGATTAGCCAGCTGATCCATTGAATTTCCAACTGCTTGGCTCTATACTGTGCCCGCTTGGATCTTGTGACGTACCGGGATCTACCGGAGTCAAAAAACTTCTAGATAATTCTAAATTCTAATTTAAACTCTCCCCATTGGAGCGCTGCCTTTTGAGTCTTGTCTTCTCCAATAGAACCAATAAGCTATTACAGAGCCCAGAAAACCTCAGCTGACCAAAACAGACCCTGGTACCCTTTCAAAGACATTAACTGAGCCCACAAGCTTCTACAGAACCCAGAAATGTTAAACAGATGAAAACATATCCTGGTACCCTCCCATAAACCTCAACAGACTCAGTAATATTCTAAAGACCCCTAACAGACCAGAACCAACCCTACTACCCTTCCAAAGACCTCAACAGACCCAGCAGGATTCTTCAGAGCTCTGAAAAGAACAGAGCAGAACCCTTAAAATTGCCCAGCGGGGTTTGTTTTTGCTCTCTAATGGAGGCCGTGAGTACCATCGCAAGACAGTTGCAGGGTTTAGTGGGCGTAATCCAAGACCTGTCTGGTCGTATGCTGGCCCAGGAGCAGCGGCAGAATGTGCATGTTTCTGCCCAGCTTTCCAGCCCTGAGCCTAAGTGTCTTCTCCCTGAGGTGTTTTCCGGGGAGAGAAGTAAGTTTTTTGCTGTTCAGCAGGCATGTAGACTATATTTCCGGATGCGGCCCGGATCCTCCGGTTCAGAGTCCCAGAAGGTAGGATTGATTATCTCCCTCCTGCGGGGTCCCCTCCAGACATGGGCCTGCTTTTACCCGAGAGTTCGGCTTGCTTGCAGTCTGTTGATTTGTTTTTTCGGGAACTAGGAGGTATTTTTGATGAGCCATATGGTCATATGTCTCGATGACAT
The DNA here is from genome assembly GCF_035609145.1 of Eleutherodactylus coqui. Taxonomy (NCBI): domain Eukaryota; kingdom Metazoa; phylum Chordata; class Amphibia; order Anura; family Eleutherodactylidae; genus Eleutherodactylus; species Eleutherodactylus coqui. The sequence continues at coordinate 3,354,060 of NC_089846.1, read as the reverse complement.
TCTGGTGTACTCCCCAGACGGGGATTCACATGTGCGGCACCTGAGGCTGGTTCTGACCCGTTTGTGTGAGTACCAACTTTTTTTCAAGTTAGAGAAATGCATTTTTGGTACTAAACAAGTGTCTTTCCTCGGTTATGTGATTTCACCCACGGAGATTCAGATGGAGTCTAATAAAGTGGTAGCAATCTCCCAATGGGTCAGACCAGACAACCTGAAAGCTCTACAGCGGTTTTTGGGTTTCGCAAATTTTTACTGAAAGTTCATTGAGAATTACTCGGTTATCGCTCAACCCCTGACCGATCTTACCAAGAAGGGGCCGACTTGGCAAGATGGTCATCTGAGGCCCTAGAGGCTTTTAGTTGTCTAAAAAGAGCATTTACTGCCCCGGTGTTAGTACAGCCGGACGCGCGGCGACTATTTTTCGTTGAGCTAGATGCGTCTGAGGTAGGAGCAGGAGCTGTGTTGTCTCAGGAAGTCAGTGGGAGATCCGGGTATTGTCCATGTGCGTTCATTTCACGGAAGTTTAGCTCGGGAGAACGTAACTATGACGTGGGTAACCGTGAGTTACTGGCGATCAAATGGGCTCTTGAAGAGTGGTGACACCATCTTGAGGGAGCTAGACACCCCATTACCGTGTATACTGATCACAAAAACTTGGTATATCTCGCCAACACTAAGAGACTCACGGCTCATCAGGCCAGGTGGACGTTGTTTTTCACCAGGTTTAATTTCATTGTGACCTATATTCTGGGAGAGAAGAATGTGAAGGCGGACGCCCTCTCACGGAGTTTCGGGTCGCCAGAAAGTGAGACTATGACTCCTGAGAATATCTTGGCCCCTGGGGTGGTGGCAGCTGTAGAATCTGATTTAGTTCCTCGTCTATGGAGTTGTCAGCATGACGCTCCCTCAGGGGTGCCGGAGGGCAGATGGTTTGTGCCCGAGACCTTGCATCTCAGAGTCACTGAAGAGTCTCACTCGTCGGTTTTCGCAGGCCATCCGGGGGCTCAGGGGACTCTGGATCTTTGTTATAGACACTACTGGTGGCCAGGCATGACTCAGGAGATCCACGACTTTGTTAAGGGATGCTCTGTCTGTGCACGCAGTCGTCGTCGTCCGGAGGGGCCTCTGAGACCGTTACCGGTAACTTCTCGTCCGTTGTTGCATGTATCGGTGGATTTTATCACCGATCTACCTGAGTCTCAGACGTTCACCCCTATCCTAGTTGTTGTAGACCGTTTCTCAAAGATGGCTCATTTCGTGGCGTTAAAGAAGCTACCTTCTGCGATAGAATTCGCTAAGATTTTTGTAAAAGGAATCATTCGCCTACATGGGGTTCCCGAGAACATTGTATCTGATCGTGGGGTTCAGTTTGGCGAGCCTTCTGCAGAAACCTGGGAACGTCGCTTTCCTTCTCGTCAGCGTTCCACCCACAGACTAATGGTCAGACGGAGCGGAAGAACCAGGATTTAGTGCAATATTTACGGTTGTTTGCTGGCGAGAAGGCTCATCAGTGGGCAGAGTTCCTGCCGTTGGCAGAGTTTGCACTAAACAGCCGTACTTGTTCTTCCACCGGGGTGTCTCCATTCCTTTGCGTATACGGTCAGCATCCTCGCTTCCTTACAGCGATCCCTACTCCGTCTGCCTGTCCTGCAGCTGATGTCGCCACAGATGAGCTGCAGGGAGTATGGAAAGAAGTATGAAGAACCTGGAAGCATCGGGGGCTCGTATGCAGTTGTGTAGTTGGAGGAGTCTGTCGGTATCTGAACCTTACAGTGTAGGGCAGAAGGTATATTTGTCTTCTAAAACCCTCAAATTAAAGGTCCCGTCCTTAAAGCTGGCGCCGCGTTACGCGGCCCCTTTGTGGTCACACGTGTAGTGAATGCTCTCGCCTATAAACTGGACTTGCCAGCTACATGGAGGGTTCACAGGGTCTTTCATAAGTCTTTATTGAAACCTTTTGTCCCTTCGGTCAGAGTCGGTCTTTACTGTAATTCTGACATTGTATTCATGAATCTGGAAACTCAACATGAACAGCGGAGTAGGTCCCTAAGACGGTGAAGATCAGAAATAGTAGTGAAAGGGTACAGGAAGCATCTTGTGATCTAGTTGAGACGTTCTCCGAGATTTGTTCCTTCTTGTTGTGGAAAGGTGGATGTCGGTGAGCGCCAGGTTTATACACTGTCATCCCTAAAAAGAAAATATTTACTAAGCAGGAATTTCTTCAACTCACGAACGTGTCAACGAGTCTTTGTCTCATGTAAATCTTTGTGTTTCTTGGATTTGGGTGGATATAGCTCCAGCTTCGCCAGGTTCCTTGTGAGAGAATGGACCCTCTTCTGCATTGTTTGCTGATGCTCTGCTTTACACGTTGCTAAGTGCAGGGTGAGATGTTTGCATTACGGATGATTAACATGCTTGTAGTTTCCTATGGAAGATTCCTTTCAAGGCTCTTAAGACAAAACTTTTCTGGACGCCTGCTATTTTAGTTTCTCTCTGTGTGGTACGTTACGTGTTTACAACTTTCTCCTTGTTACTCGTGTCTCGTAAAATCCTTTATCGTTTCATGATCTGTCTTGAGATGAGAGTCTCATCATATCGAGGGTCCATGCCAGCAACACTGTAACACGAGCAGCAAAAAAGACAAATCCATTAACCCGGGATCTTCAGAAGTCAATCTAAGTCCTGGAGAGACTCTAATCCACAGAACGACCTGGATATAACTACTATAATACTGCCCCCTATGTACAAGAATATAACTACTATAATACTGCCCCCTATGTACAAGAATATAACTACTATAATACTGCCCCCTATGTACAAGAATATAACTACTATAATACTGCCCCCTATGTACAAGAATATAACTACTATAATACTGCCCCCTATGTACAAGAATATAACTACTATAATACTGCCCCTATGTACAAGAATATAACTACTATAATACTGTCCCCTATGTACAAGAATATAACTACTATAATACTGCCCCCTATGTACAAGAATATAACTACTATAATACTGCCTCCTATGTACAAGAATATAACTACTATAATACTGCCCCTATGTACAAGAATATAACTACTATAATACTGTCCCCTATGTACAAGAATATAACTACTATAATACTGTCCCCTATGTACAAGAATATAACTACTATAATACTGCCCCCTATGTACAAGAATATAACTACTATAATACTGCCCCCTATGTACAAGAATATAACTACTATAATACTGCCCCCTATGTACAAGAATATAACTACTATAATACTGCCCCCTATGTACAAGAATATAACTACTATAATACTGCTCCTATGTACAAGAATACAACTACTATAATACTGCCCCCCTATGTACAAGAATATAACTACTATAATACTGCTCCTATGTACAAGAATATAACTACTATAATACTGCCCCCTATGTACAAGAATATAACTACTATAATACTGCCCCTATGTACAAGAATATAACTACTATAATACTGCCCCCTATGTACAAGAATATAACTACTATAATACTGCTCCTATGTACAAGAATATAACTACTATAATACTGCCCCCTATGTACAAGAATATAACTACTATAATACTGCCCCCTATGTACAAGATTACAACTACTATAATACTGCCCCCCTATGTACAAGAATATAACTACTATAATACTGCTCCCTATGTACAAGAATATAACTACTATAATACTGCCCCCTATGTACAAGAATATAACTACTATAATACTGCCCCCTATGTACAAGAATATAACTACTATAATACTGCCCCCTATGTACAAGAATATAACTACTATAATACTGCCCCCTATGTACAAGAATATAACTACTATAATACTGCCCCCTATGTACAAGAATATAACTACTATAATACTGCCCCCTATGTACAAGAATATAACTACTATAATAGTGCTCACTATGTACAAGAATATAACTACTATAATACTGCTCCTATGTACAAGAATATAACTATTATAATACTGCCCCCTATGTACAAGAATATAACTACTATAATACTGCCCCCTATGTACAAGAATAAAACTACTATAATACTGCCTCCTATGTACAAGAATATAACTACTATAATACTGCCTCCTATGTACAAGAATATAACTACTATAATACTGCCTCCTATGTACAAGAATATAACTACTATAATACTGCCCCCTATGTACAAGAATATAACTACTATAATACTGCTCCTATGTACAAGAATATAACTACTATAATACTGCCCCTATATACAAGAATATAACTACTATAATACTGCCTCCTATGTACAAGAATATAACTACTATAATACTGCCCCCTATGTACAAGAATATAACTACTAAAATACTGCCCCCTATGTACAAGAATATAACTACTATAATACTGCCCCTATGTACAACAATAGAACTAGTATAATACTGCCCCCTATGTACAGGAATATAACTAGTATAATACTGCCTCCTATGTACAAGAATATAACTACTATAATACTGCCTCCTATGTACAAGAATATAACTACTATAATACTGCCCCCTATGTACAAGAATATAACTACTATAATATAGCTCCCATGTACAAGAATATAACTACTATAATACTGCCCCCTATGTACAAGAATATAACTACTATAATACTGCTCCCTATGTACAAGAATATAACTACTATAATACTGCCCCCTATATACAAGAATATAACTACTATAATACTGCCTCCTATGTACAAGAATATGACTACTATTATACTGCCCCCTATGTACAAGGATATAACTACTATAATACTGCTCCCTTTGTACAAGAATATAACTACTATAATACTGCCCCCCATGTACAAGAATATAACTACTATAATACTGCTCCCTATGTACAAGAATATAACTACTATAATACTGCCCCCTATGTACAAGAATATAACTACTATAATACTGCCCCCTATGTACAAGAATATAACTACTATAATACTGCCCCCTATGTACAAGAATATAACTACTATAATACTGCCCCCTATGTACAAGAATATAACTACTATAATACTGCCCCCTATGTACAAGAATATAACTACTATAATACTGCCCCCTATGTACAAGAATATAACTACTATAATAGTGCTCACTATGTACAAGAATATAACTACTATAATACTGCCCCCTATGTACAAGAATATAACTACTATAATACTGCCCCCTATGTACAAGAATATAACTACTATAATACTGCTCCCTATGTACAAGAATATAACTACTATAATACTGCTCCCTATGTACAAGAATATAACTACTATAATACTTCTCCCTATGTACAAGAATATAACTACTATAATACTGCTCCCTATGTACAAGAATATAACTACTATAATACTGCCCCCTATGTACAAGAATATAACTACTATAATACCGCCCCCCCTGTACAAGAATATAACTACGATAATACTGCTCACTATGTACAAGAATATAACTACTATAATACTGCCCCCTATGTACAAGAATATAACTACTATAATACTGCCTCCTATGTACAAGAATATAACTACTATAATACTGCCTCCTATGTACAAGAATATAACTACTATAATACTGCCCCCTATGTACAAGAATATAACTACTATAATACTGCCCCCTATGTACAAGAATATAACTACTATAATACTGCCCCCTATGTACAAGAATATAACTACTATAATACTGCCCCCTATGTACAAGAATATAACTACTATAATACTGCCCCCTATGTACAAGAATATAACTACTATAATACTGCCCCCTATGTACAAGAATATAACTACTATAATACTGCTCCTATGTACAGGAATATAACTACTATAATACTGCCCCTATATACAAGAATATAACTACTATAATACTGCCTCCTATGTACAAGAATATAACTACTATAATACTGCCCCCTATGTACAAGAATATAACTACTATAATACTGCCCCCTATGTACAAGAATATAACTACTATAATACTGCCCCCTATGTACAAGAATATAACTACTATAATACTGCCCCCTATGTACAAGAATATAACTACTATAATACTGCCCCCTATGTACAAGAATATAACTAGTATAATACTGCCCCCTATGTACAAGAATATAACTACTATAATACTGCTCCCTATGTACAAGAATATAACTACTATAATACTGCTCCCTATGTACAAGAATATAACTACTATAATACTTCTCCCTATGTACAAGAATATAACTACTATAATACTGCTCCCTATGTACAAGAATATAACTACTATAATACTGCCCCCTATGTACAAGAATATAACTACTATAATACCGCCCCCCCTGTACAAGAATATAACTACGATAATACTGCTCACTATGTACAAGAATATAACTACTATAATACTGCCCCCTATGTACAAGAATATAACTACTATAATACTGCCTCCTATGTACAAGAATATAACTACTATAATACTGCCTCCTATGTACACGAATATAACTACTATAATACTGCCCCCTATGTACAAGAATATAACTACTATAATACTGCCCCCTATGTACAAGAATATAACTACTATAATACTGCCCCCTATGTACAAGAATATAACTACTATAATACTGCCCCCTATGTACAAGAATATAACTACTATAATACTGCCCCCTATGTACAAGAATATAACTACTATAATACTGCCCCCTATGTACAAGAATATAACTACTATAATACTGCCCCCTATGTACAAGAATATAACTACTATAATACTGCTCCTATGTACAGGAATATAACTACTATAATACTGCCCCTATATACAAGAATATAACTACTATAATACTGCCTCCTATGTACAAGAATATAACTACTATAATACTGCCCCCTATGTACAAGAATATAACTACTATAATACTGCCCCCTATGTACAAGAATATAACTACTATAATACTGCCCCCTATGTACAAGAATATAACTACTATAATACTGCCCCCTATGTACAAGAATATAACTACTATAATACTGCCCCCTATGTACAAGAATATAACTACTATAATACTGCTCCCTATGTACAAGAATATAACTACTATAATACTGCTCAGTATGTACAAGAATATAACTACTATAATACTGCCCCCCATGTACAAGAATATAACTACTATAATACTGCCCCCCATGTACAAGAATATAACTACTATAATACTGCTCCCTATGTACAAGAATATAACTACTATAATACTGCTCCCTATGTACAAGAATATAACTACTATAATACTGCTCCCTATGTACAAGAATATAACTAGTATAATACTGCCCCCTATGTACAAGAATATAACTACTATAATACTGCTCCCTATGTACAAGAATATAACTACTATAATACTGCTCCCTATGTACAAGAATATAACTACTATAATACTGCCCCCTATGTACAAGAATATAACTACTATAATACTGCCCCCTATGTACAAGAATATAACTACTATAATAGTGCTCACTATGTACAAGAATATAACTACTATAATACTGCCCCCTATGTACAAGAATATAACTACTATAATACTGCCCCCTATGTACAAGAATATAACTACTATAATACTGCTCCCTATGTACAAGAATATAACTACTATAATACTGCTCCCTATGTACAAGAATATAACTACTATAATACTTCTCCCTATGTACAAGAATATAACTACTATAATACTGCTCCCTATGTACAAGAATATAACTACTATAATACTGCCCCCTATGTACAAGAATATAACTACTATAATACCGCCCCCCCTGTACAAGAATATAACTACGATAATACTGCTCACTATGTACAAGAATATAACTACTATAATACTGCCCCCTATGTACAAGAATATAACTACTATAATACTGCCTCCTATGTACAAGAATATAACTACTATAATACTGCCTCCTATGTACAAGAATATAACTACTATAATACTGCCCCCTATGTACAAGAATATAACTACTATAATACTGCCCCCTATGTACAAGAATATAACTACTATAATACTGCCCCCTATGTACAAGAATATAACTACTATAATACTGCCCCCTATGTACAAGAATATAACTACTATAATACTGCCCCCTATGTACAAGAATATAACTACTATAATACTGCCCCCTATGTACAAGAATATAACTACTATAATACTGCTCCTATGTACAGGAATATAACTACTATAATACTGCCCCTATATACAAGAATATAACTACTATAATACTGCCTCCTATGTACAAGAATATAACTACTATAATACTGCCCCCTATGTACAAGAATATAACTACTATAATACTGCCCCCTATGTACAAGAATATAACTACTATAATACTGCCCCCTATGTACAAGAATATAACTACTATAATACTGCCCCCTATGTACAAGAATATAACTACTATAATACTGCCCCCTATGTACAAGAATATAACTAGTATAATACTGCCCCCTATGTACAAGAATATAACTACTATAATACTGCTCCCTATGTACAAGAATATAACTACTATAATACTGCTCCCTATGTACAAGAATATAACTACTATAATACTTCTCCCTATGTACAAGAATATAACTACTATAATACTGCTCCCTATGTACAAGAATATAACTACTATAATACTGCCCCCTATGTACAAGAATATAACTACTATAATACCGCCCCCCCTGTACAAGAATATAACTACGATAATACTGCTCACTATGTACAAGAATATAACTACTATAATACTGCCCCCTATGTACAAGAATATAACTACTATAATACTGCCTCCTATGTACAAGAATATAACTACTATAATACTGCCTCCTATGTACACGAATATAACTACTATAATACTGCCCCCTATGTACAAGAATATAACTACTATAATACTGCCCCCTATGTACAAGAATATAACTACTATAATACTGCCCCCTATGTACAAGAATATAACTACTATAATACTGCCCCCTATGTACAAGAATATAACTACTATAATACTGCCCCCTATGTACAAGAATATAACTACTATAATACTGCCCCCTATGTACAAGAATATAACTACTATAATACTGCCCCCTATGTACAAGAATATAACTACTATAATACTGCTCCTATGTACAGGAATATAACTACTATAATACTGCCCCTATATACAAGAATATAACTACTATAATACTGCCTCCTATGTACAAGAATATAACTACTATAATACTGCCCCCTATGTACAAGAATATAACTACTATAATACTGCCCCCTATGTACAAGAATATAACTACTATAATACTGCCCCCTATGTACAAGAATATAACTACTATAATACTGCCCCCTATGTACAAGAATATAACTACTATAATACTGCCCCCTATGTACAAGAATATAACTACTATAATACTGCTCCCTATGTACAAGAATATAACTACTATAATACTGCTCAGTATGTACAAGAATATAACTACTATAATACTGCCCCCCATGTACAAGAATATAACTACTATAATACTGCCCCCCATGTACAAGAATATAACTACTATAATACTGCTCCCTATGTACAAGAATATAACTACTATAATACTGCTCCCTATGTACAAGAATATAACTACTATAATACTGCTCCCTATGTACAAGAATATAACTAGTATAATACTGCCCCCTATGTACAAGAATATAACTACTATAATACTGCTCCCTATGTACAAGAATATAACTACTATAATACTGCTCCCTATGTACAAGAATATAACTACTATAATACTTCTCCCTATGTACAAGAATATAACTACTATAATACTGCTCCCTATGTACAAGAATATAACTACTATAATACTGCCCCCTATGTACAAGAATATAACTACTATAATACTGCCCCCTATGTACAAGAATATAACTACTATAATACTGCCCCCTATGTACAAGAATATAACTACTATAATACTGCCCCCTATGTACAAGAATATAACTACTATAATACTGCCCCCTATGTATAAGAATATAAGTACTATAATACTGTCTCCTATGTACAAGAATATAACTACTATAATACTGCCCCCTATGTACAAGAATATAACTACTATAATACTGCCCCCTATGTACAAGAATATAACTACTATAATACTGCCCCCTATGTACAAGAATATAACTACTATAATACTGCCCCCTATGTACAAGAATATAACTACTATAATACTGCTCCTATGTACAAGAATATAACTACTATAATACTGCCCCTATATACAAGAATATAACTACTATAATACTGCCTCCTATGTACAAGAATATAACTACTATAATACTGCCCCCTATGTACAAGAATATAACTACTATAATACTGCCCCCTATGTACAAGAATATAACTACTATAATACTGCCCCTATGTACAACAATAGAACTAGTATAATACTGCCCCCTATGTACAAGAATATAACTAGTATAATACTGCCTCCTATGTACAAGAATATAACTACTATAATACTGCCTCCTATGTACAAGAATATAACTACTATAATACTGCCCCCTATGTACAAGAATATAACTACTATAATATAGCTCCTATGTACAAGAATATAACTACTATAATACTGCCCCCTATGTATAAGAATATAACTACTATAATACTGCTCCCTATGTACAAGAATATAACTACTATAATACTGCCCCCTATGTACAAGAATATAACTACTATAATACTGCCTCCTATGTACAAGAATATGACTACTATTATACTGCCCCCTATATACAAGGATATAACTACTATAATACTGCCCCCTATGTACAAGAATATAACTACTATAATACTGCCCCCTATGTACAAGAATATAACTACTATAATACTGCCCCCTATGTACAAGAATATAACTACTATAATACTGCCCCTATGTACAACAATAGAACTAGTATAATACTGCCCCCTATGTACAGGAATATAACTAGTATAATACTGCCTCCTATGTACAAGAATATAACTACTATAATACTGCCTCCTATGTACAAAAATATGACTACTATTATACTGCCCCCTATGTACAAGGATATAACTACTATAATACTGCTCCCTATGTACAAGAATATAACTACTATAATACTGCCCCCCATGTACAAGAATATAACTACTATAATACTGCCCCCTATGTACAAGAATATAACTACTATAATACTGCCCCCTATGTACAAGAATATAACTACTATAATACTGCCCCCTATGTACAAGAATATAACTACTATAATACTGCTCCCTATGTACAAGAATATAACTACTATAATACTGCTCAGTATGTACAAGAATATAACTACTATAATACTGCCCCCCATGTACAAGAATATAACTACTATAATACTGCCCCCCATGTACAAGAATATAACTACTATAATACTGCTCCCTATGTACAAGAATATAACTACTATAATACTGCTCCCTATGTACAAGAATATAACTACTATAATACTGCTCCCTATGTACAAGAATATAACTAGTATAATACTGCCCCCTATGTACAAGAATATAACTACTATAATACTGCTCCCTATGTACAAGAATATAACTACTATAATACTGCTCAGTATGTACAAGAATATAACTACTATAATACTGCCCCCCATGTACAAGAATATAACTACTATAATACTGCCCCCTATGTACAAGAATATAACTACTATAATACTGCCCCCTATGTACAAGAATATAACTACTATAATACTGCCCCCTATGTACAAGAATATAACTACTATAATACTGCCCCTATGTACAACAATAGAACTAGTATAATACTGCCCCCTATGTACAGGAATATAACTAGTATAATACTGCCTCCTATGTACAAGAATATAACTACTATAATACTGCCTCCTATGTACAAGAATATAACTACTATAATACTGCCCCCTATGTACAAGAATATAACTACTATAATATAGCTCCTATGTACCAGAATATAACTACTATAATACTGCCCCCTATGTACAAGAATATAAGTACTATAATACTGCTCCCTATGTACAAGAATATAACTACTATAATACTGCCCCCTATATACAAGAATATAACTACTATAATACTGCCTCCTATGTACAAGAATATAACTACTATAATACTGCCCCCTATGTACAAGAATATAACTACTATAATATAGCTCCTATGTACAAGAATATAACTACTATAATACTGCCCCCTATGTATAAGAATATAACTACTATAATACTGCTCCCTATGTACAAGAATATAACTACTATAATACTGCCCCCTATGTACAAGAATATAACTACTATAATACTGCCTCCTATGTACAAGAATATGACTACTATTATACTGCCCCCTATATACAAGGATATAACTACTATAATACTGCTCCCTATGTACAAGAATATAACTACTATAATACTGCCCCCCATGTACAAGAATATAACTACTATAATACTGCCCTCTATGTACAAGAATATAACTACTATAATACTGCCCCCATGTACAAGAATATAACTACTATAATACTGCCCCCTATGTACAAGAATATAACTACTATAATACTGCCTCCTATGTACAAGAATATAACTACTATAATACTGCCCCCCATGTACAAGAATGTAACTACTATAATACTGCCCCCCATGTACAAGAATATAACTACTATAATACTGCTCCCTATGTACAAGAATATAACTACTATAATACTGCTCCCTATGTACAAGAATATAACTACTATAATACTGCCCCCTATGTACAAGAATATAACTACTATAATACTGCCCCCTATGTACAAGAATATAACTACTATAATACTGCCCCCTATGTACAAGAATATAACTACTATAATACTGCCCCCTATGTACAAGAATATAACTACTATAATACTGCCCCCTATGTACAAGAATATAACTACTATAATACTGCCCCCTATGTACAAGAATATAACTACTATAATACCGCCCCCCCTGTACAAGAATATAACTACGATAATACTGCTCACTATGTACAAGAATATAACTACTATAATACTGCCCCCTATGTACAAGAATATAACTACTATAATACTGCCTCCTATGTACAAGAATATAACTACTATAATACTGCCTCCTATGTACAAGAATATAACTACTATAATACTGCCCCCTATGTACAAGAATATAACTACTATAATACTGCCCCCTATGTACAAGAATATAACTACTATAATACTGCCCCCTATGCACAAGAATATAACTACTATAATACTGCCCCCTATGTACAAGAATATAACTACTATAATACTGCCCCCTATGTACAAGAATATAACTACTATATTACTGCCCCCTATGTACAAGAATATAACTACTATAATACTGCCCCCTATGTACAAGTATATAACTACTATAATACTGCTCCTATGTACAGGAATATAACTACTATAATACTGCCCCTATATACAAGAATATAACTACTATAATACTGCCTCCTATGTACAAGAATATAACTACTATAATACTGCCCCCTATGTACAAGAATATAACTACTATAATACTGCCCCCTATGTACAAGAATATAACTACTATAATACTGCCCCCTATGTACAAGAATATAACTACTATAATACTGCCCCCTATGTACAAGAATATAACTACTATAATACTGCCCCCTATGTACAAGAATATAACTACTATAATACTGCCCCCTATGTACAAGAATATAACTACTATAATACTGCCCCCTACGTACAAGAATATAACTACTATAATACTGCCCCCTATGTACAAGAATATAACTACTATAATACTGCCCCCTATGTACAAGAATATAACTACTATAATACTGCCCCCTATGTACAAGAATATAACTACTATAATACTGCCCCCTATGTACAAGAATATAACTACTATAATACTGCCCCCTATGTACAAGAATATAACTACTATAATACTGCTCCTATGTACAAGAATATAACTACTATAATACTTCCCCTATATACAAGAATATAACTACTATAATACTGCCTCCTATGTACAAGAATATAACTACTATAATACTGCCCCCTATGTACAAGAATATAACTACTATAATACTGCCCCCTATGTACAAGAATATAACTACTATAATACTGCCCCTATGTACAACAATAGAACTAGTATAATACTGCCCCCTATGTACAAGAATATAACTAGTATAATACTGCCTCCTATGTACAAGAATATAACTACTATAATACTGCCTCCTATGTACAAGAATATAACTACTATAATACTGCCCCCTATGTACAAGAATATAACTACTATAATATAGCTCCTATGTACAAGAATATAACTACTATAATACTGCCCCCTATGTATAAGAATATAACTACTATAATACTGCTCCCTATGTACAAGAATATAACTACTATAATACTGCCCCCTATGTACAAGAATATAACTACTATAATACTGCCTCCTATGTACAAGAATATGACTACTATTAGACTGCCCCCTATATACAAGGATATAACTACTATAATACTGCTCCCTATGTACAAGAATATAACTACTATAATACTGCCCCCCATGTACAAGAATATAACTACTATAATACTGCCCCCTATGTACAAGAATATAACTACTATAATACTGCCCCCATGTACAAGAATATAACTACTATAATACTGCCCCCTATGTACAAGAATATAACTACTATAATACTGCCCCCCATGTACAAGAATATAACTACTATAATACTGCTCCCTATGTACAAGAATATAACTACTATAATACTGTCCCCCATGTACAAGAATATAACTACTATAATACTGCCCCCTATGTACAAGAATATAACTACTATAATACTGCCCCCTATGTACAAGAATATAACTACTATAATACTGCTCCTATGTACAGGAATATAACTACTATAATACTGCCCCTATATACAAGAATATAACTACTATAATACTGCCTCCTATGTACAAGAATATAACTACTATAATACTGCCCCCTATGTACAAGAATATAACTACTATAATACTGCCCCCTATGTACAAGAATATAACTACTATAATACTGCCCCCTATGTACAAGAATATAACTACTATAATACTGCCCCCTATGTACAAGAATATAACTACTATAATACTGCCCCTATGTACAACAATAGAACTAGTATAATACTGCCCCCTATGTACAGGAATATAACTAGTATAATACTGCCTCCTATGTACAAGAATATAACTACTATAATACTGCCTCCTATGTACAAGAATATAACTACTATAATACTGCCCCCTATGTACAAGAATATAACTACTATAATATAGCTCCTATGTACAAGAATATAACTACTATAATACTGCCCCCTATGTACAAGAATATAAGTACTATAATACTGCTCCCTATGTACAAGAATATAACTACTATAATACTGCCCCCTATATACAAGAATATAACTACTATAATACTGCCTCCTATGTACAAGAATATGACTACTATTATACTGCCCCCTATGTACAAGGATATAACTACTATAATACTGCTCCCTATGTACAAGAATATAACTACTATAATACTGCCCCCCATGTACAAGAATATAACTACTATAATACTGCCCCCCATGTACAAGAATATAACTACTATAATACTGCTCCCTATGTACAAGAATATAACTACTATAATACTGCTCCCTATGTACAAGAATATAACTACTATAATACTGCCCCCTATGTACAAGAATATAACTACTATAATACTGCCCCCCATGTACAAGAATATAACTACTATAATACTGCTCCCTATGTACAAGAATATAACTACTATAATACTGCTCCCTATGTACAAGAATATAACTACTATAATTCTGCCCCCTATATACAAGAATATAACTACTATAATACTGCCCCCTATGTACAAGAATATAACTACTATAATACTGCTCCCTATGTACAAGAATATAACTACTATAATACTGCCCCCTATGTACAAGAATATAACTACTATAATACTGCCTCCTATGTACAAGAATATAACTACTATAATACTGCCCCCCATGTACAAGAATATAACTACTATAATACTGCCCCCCATGTACAAGAATATAACTACTATAATACTGCTCCCTATGTACAAGAATATAACTACTATAATACTGCTCCCTATGTACAAGAATATAACTACTATAATACTGCTCCCTATGTACAAGAATATAACTACTATAATACTGCCCCCTATGTACAAGAATATAACTACTATAATACTGCCCCCTATGTACAAGAATATAACTACTATAATACTGCTCCCTATGTACACGAATATAACTACTATAATACCGCCCCCCCCTGTACAAGAATATAACTACTATAATACTGCTCACTATGTACAAGAATATAACTACTATAATACTGCCCCCTATGTACAAGAATATAACTACTATAATACTGCCTCCTATGTACAAGAATATAACTACTATAATACTGCCCCCTATGTACAAGAATATAACTACTATAATACTGCCCCCTATGTACAAGAATATAACTACTATAATACTGCCCCCTATGTACAAGAATATAACTACTATAATACTGCTCCTATGTACAAGAATATAACTACTATAATACTGCCCCTATATACAAGAATATAACTACTATAATACTGCCTCCTATGTACAAGAATATAACTACTATAATACTGCCCCTATGTACAACAATAGAACTAGTATAATACTGCCCCCTATGTACAAGAATATAACTAGTATAATACTGCCTCCTATGTACAAGAATATAACTACTATAATACTGCCTCCTATGTACAAGAATATAACTACTATAATACTGCCCCCTATGTACAAGAATATAACTACTATAATACTGCCCCCTATGTACAAGAATATAACTACTATAATACTGCTCCCTATGTACAAGAATATAACTACTATAATACTGCCCCCTATGTACAAGAATATAACTACTATAATACTGTCCCCCATGTACAAGAATATAACTACTATAATACTGCCCCCTATGTACAAGAATATAACTACTATAATACTGCCCCTATGTACAAGAATATAACTACTATAATACTGCCCCCTATGTACAAGAATATAACTACTATAATACTGCCCCCTATGTACAAGAATATAACTACTATAATACTGCCCCCTATGTACAAGAATATAACTACTATAATACTGCCCCCTATGTACAAGAATATAACTACTATAATACTGCCCCCTATGTACAAGAATATAACTACTATAATACCGCCCCCCCCTGTACAAGAATATAACTACTATAATACTGCTCACTATGTACAAGAATATAACTACTATAATACTGCCCCCTATGTACAAGAATATAACTACTATAATACTGCCTCCTATGTACAAGAATATAACTACTATAATACTGCCCCCTATGTACAAGAATATAACTACTATAATACTGCCCCCTATGTACAAGAATATAACTACTATAATACTGCCCCCTATGTACAAGAATATAACTACTATAATACTGCTCCTATGTACAAGAATATAACTACTATAATACTGCCCCTATATACAAGAATATAACTACTATAATACTGCCTCCTATGTACAAGAATATAACTACTATAATACTGCCCCCTATGTACAAGAATATAACTACTATAATACTGCCCCCTATGTACAAGAATATAACTACTATAATACTGCCCCTATGTACAACAATAGAACTAGTATAATACTGCCCCCTATGTACAAGAATATAACTAGTATAATACTGCCTCCTATGTACAAGAATATAACTACTATAATACTGCCTCCTATGTACAAGAATATAACTACTATAATACTGCCCCCTATGTACAAGAATATAACTACTATAATATAGCTCCTATGTACAAGAATATAACTACTATAATACTGCCCCCTATGTATAAGAATATAACTACTATAATACTGCTCCCTATGTACAAGAATATAACTACTATAATACTGCCCCCTATGTACAAGAATATAACTACTATAATACTGCCTCCTATGTACAAGAATATGACTACTATTATACTGCCCCCTATGTACAAGGATTTAACTACTATAATACTGCTCCCTATGTACAAGAATATAACTACTATAATACTGCCCCCCATGTACAAGAATATAACTACTATAATACTGCCCCCTATGTACAAGAATATAACTACTATAATACTGCCCCCATGTACAAGAATATAACTACTATAATACTGCCCCCTATGTACAAGAATATAACTACTATAATACTGCCCCCCATGTACAAGAATATAACTACTATAATACTGCTCCCTATGTACAAGAATATAACTACTATAATACTGTCCCCCATGTACAAGAATATAACTACTATAATACTGCCCCCTAGGTACAAGAATATAACTACTATAATACTGCCCCCTATGTACAAGAATATAACTACTATAATACTGCTCCCTATGTACAAGAATATAACTACTATAATACTGCACCCCATGTACAAGAATATAACTACTATAATACTGCCCCCTATGTACAAGAATATAACTACTATAATACTGCCCCCATGTACAAGAATATAACTACTATAATACTGCCCCCTATGTACAAGAATATAACTACTATAATACTGCCCCCCATGTACAAGAATATAACTACTATAATACTGCCCCCTATGTACAAGAATATAACTACTATAATACTGTCCCCCATGTACAAGAATATAACTACAATAATACTGCCCCCTATGTACAATAATATAACTACTATAATACTGCCCCCTATGTACAAGAATATAACTACTATAATACTGCCCCCTATGTACAAGAATATAACTACTATAATACTGCTCACAATGTACAAGAATATAACTACTATAATACTGCCCCCTATGTACAAGAATATAACTACTATAATACTGCCCCCTATGTTCAAGAATATAACTACTATAATACTGCCTCCTATGTACAAGAATATAACTACTATAAAACTGCCTCCTATGTACAAGAATATAACTACTATAATACTGCCCCCTATGTACAAGAATATAACTACTATAATACTGCCTCCTATGTACAAGAATATAACTACTATAATACTGCTCCCTATGTACAAGAATATAACTACTATAATACTGCCTCCTATGTACAAGAATATAACTACTATAATACTGCCCCCTACGTACAAGAATATAACTACTTTAATACTGCCCCTATGTACAAGAATATAACTACTATAATACTGCTCCCTATGTACAAGAATATAACTACTATAATACTGCCTCCTATGTACAAGAATATAACTACTATAATACTGCCCCCAACGTACAAGAATATAACTACTATAATACTGCCCCTTTGTACAAGAATATAACTACTATAATACTGCTCCCTATGTACAAGAATATAACTACTATAATACTGCCTCCTATGTACAAGAATATAACTACTATAATACTGCTCCCTATGTACAAGAATATAACTACTATAATACTGCCCCCTATGTACAAGAATATAACTACTATAATACTGCCCCTATGTACAAGAATATAACTACTATAATACTGCCCCCTATATACAAGAATATAACTACTATAATACTGCCCCCCTATGTACAAGAATATAACTACTATAATACTGCTCCTATGTACAGGAATATAACTACTATAATACTGCCTCCTATGTACAAGAATATAACTCCTATAATACTGCTCCTATATACAAGAATATAACTACTATAATACTGCCCCCTATGTACAAGAATATAACTACTATAATACTGCCCCCTATGTACAAGAATATAACTACTATAATACTGCTCCCTATGTACAAGAATATAACTACTATAATACTGCCTTCTATGTACAAGAATATAACTACTATAATACTGCTCCCTATGTACAAGAATATAACTACTATAATACTGCCCCCTATGTACAAGAATATAACTACTATAATACTGCCCCCTATGTACAAGAATATAACTACTATAATACTGCCCCCTATGTACAAGAATATAACTACTATAATACTGCCTCCTATGTACAAGAATATAACTACTATAATACTGCCCCCTATGTACAAGAATATAACTACTATAATACTGCCTCCTATGTACAAGAATATAACTACTATAATACTGCCCCCTACGTACAAGAATATAACTACTTTAATACTGCCCCTATGTACAAGAATGTAACTACTATAATACTGCTCCCTATGTACAAGAATATAACTACTATAATACTGCCTCCTATGTACAAGAATATAACTACTATAATACTGCTCCCTATGTACAAGAATATAACTACTATAATACTGCCCCCCATGTACAGGAATATAACTACTATAATACTGCCCCCTATGTACAAGAATATAACTACTATAATACTGCCCCCTATGTACAAGAATATAACTACTATAATACTGCCTCCTATGTACAAGAATATAACTACTATAATACTGCCCCCTATGTACAAGAATATAACTACTATAATACTGCTCCCTATGTACAAGAATATAACTACTATAATACTGCCTCCTATGTACAAGAATATAACTACTATAATACTGCTCCCTATGTACAAGAATATAACTACTATAATACTGCCCCCTATGTACAAGAATATAACTACTATGATACTGCCCCCCTATGTACAAGAATATAACTACTATAATACTGCTCCTATGTACAGGAATATAACTACTATAATACTGCCTCCTATGTACAAGAATATAACTCCTATAATACTGCTCCTATATACAAGAATTTAACTACTATAATACTGCCCCCTATGTACAAGAATATAACTACTATAATACTGCCCCCTATGTACAAGAATATAACTACTATAATACTGCTCCCTATGTACAAGAATATAACTACTATAATACTGCCTCCTATGTACAAGAATATAACTACTATAATACTGCTCCCTATGTACAAGAATATAACTACTATAATACTGCCCCCTATGTACAACAATATAACTACTATAATACTGCCCCCTATGTACAAGAATATAACTACTATAATACTGCCCCCTATGTACAAGAATATAACTACTATAATACTGCCTCCTATGTACAAGAATATAACTACTATAATACTGCCCCCTATGTACAAGAATATAACTACTATAATACTGCTCCCTATGTACAAGAATATAACTACTATAATACTGCCTCCTATGTACAAGAATATAACTACTATAATACTGCTCCCTATGTACAAGAATATAACTACTATAATACTGCCCCCTATGTACAAGAATATAACTACTATAATACTGCTCCCTATGTACAAGAATATAACTACTATAATACTGCCTCCTATGTACAAGAATATAACTACTATAATACTGCTCCCTATGTACAAGAATATAACTACTATAATACTGCCCCCTATGTACAAGAATATAACTACTATAATACTGCCCCCCTATGTACAAGAATATTACTACTATAATACTGCCTCCTATGTACAAGAATATAACTACTATAATACTGCCCCCTATGTACAAGAATATAACTACTATAATATAGCTCCTATGTACAAGAATATAACTACTATAATACTGCCCCCTATGTATAAGAATATAACTACTATAATACTGCTCCCTATGTACAAGAATATAACTACTATAATACTGCCCCCTATGTACAAGAATATAACTACTATAATACTGCCTCCTATGTACAAGAATATGACTACTATTATACTGCCC
This sequence comes from Eleutherodactylus coqui, assembly GCF_035609145.1. Lineage (NCBI taxonomy): Eukaryota > Metazoa > Chordata > Amphibia > Anura > Eleutherodactylidae > Eleutherodactylus > Eleutherodactylus coqui. Next base: position 3,332,474 of record NC_089846.1, on the reverse strand, counting down.
CCTATGTACAAGGATATAACTACTATAATACTGCTCCCTATGTACAAGAATATAACTACTATAATACTGCCCCCCATGTACAAGAATATAACTACTATAATACTGCCCCCTATGTACAAGAATATAACTACTATAATACTGCCCCCATGTACAAGAATATAACTACTATAATACTGCCCCCTATGTACAAGAATATAACTACTATAATACTGCCCCCCATGTACAAGAATATAACTACTATAATACTGCTCCCTATGTACAAGAATATAACTACTATAATACTGTCCCCCATGTACAAGAATATAACTACTATAATACTGCCCCCTATGTACAATAATATAACTACTATAATACTGCCCCCTATGTACAAGAATATAACTACTATAATACTGCTCCCTATGTACAAGAATATAACTACTATAATACTGCTCACAATGTACAAGAATATAACTACTATAATACTGCCCCCTATGTACAAGAATATAACTACTATAATACTGCCCCCTATGTTCAAGAATATAACTACTATAATACTGCCTCCTATGTACAAGAATATAACTACTATAATACTGCCTCCTATGTACAAGAATATAACTACTATAATACTGCCCCCTATGTACAAGAATATAACTACTATAATACTGCCTCCTATGTACAAGAATATAACTACTATAATACTGCTCCCTATGTACAAGAATTAACTACTATAATACTGCCCCCTACGTACAAGAATATAACTACTATAATACTGCCCCTATGTACAAGAATATAACTACTATAATACTGCTCCCTATGTACAAGAATATAACTACTATAATACTGCCTCCTATGTACAAGAATATAACTACTATAATACTGCTCCCTATGTACAAGAATATAACTACTATAATACTGCCCCCCATGTACAGGAATATAACTACTATAATACTGCCCCCTATGTACAAGAATATAACTACTATAATACTGCCCCCTATGTACAAGAATATAACTACTATAATTCTGCCTCCTATGTACAAGAATATAACTACTATAATACTGCTCCCTATGTACAAGAATATAACTACTATAATACTGCCCCCTATGTACAAGAATATAACTACTATAATACTGCCCCTATGTACAAGAATATAACTACTATAATACTGCCCCCTATATACAAGAATATAACTACTATAATACTGCCCCCCTATGTACAAGAATATAACTACTATAATACTGCTCCTATGTACAGGAATATAACTACTATAATACTGCCTCCTATGTACAAGAATATAACTCCTATAATACTGCTCCTATATACAAGAATATAACTACTATAATACTGCCCCCTATGTACAAGAATATAACTACTATAATACTGCCCCCTATGTACAAGAATATAACTACTATAATACTGCCCCCTATGTACAAGAATATAACTACTATAATACTGCTCCCTATGTACAAGAATATAACTACTATAATACTGCCTCCTATGTACAAGAATATAACTACTATAATACTGCTCCCTATGTACAAGAATATAACTACTATAATACTGCCCCCTATGTACAAGAATATAACTACTATAATACTGCCCCCTATGTACAAGAATATAACTCCTATAATACTGCTCCTATATACAAGAATATAACTACTATAATACTGCCCCCTATGTACAAGAATATAACTACTATAATACTGCTCCCTATGTACAAGAATATAACTACTATAATACTGCCCCCTATGTACAAGAATATAACTACTATAATACTGCCCCCTATGTACAAGAATATAACTCCTATAATACTGCTCCCTATGTACAAGAATATAACTACTATAATACTGCCCCCTATGTACAAGAATATAACTACTATAATACTGCTCCCTATGTACAAGAATATAACTACTATAATACTGCCCCCTATGTACAAGAATATAACTACTATAATACTGCCTCCTATGTACAAGAATATAACTCCTATAATACTGCTCCTATATACAAGAATATAACTACTATAATACTGCCCCCTATGTACAAGAATATAACTACTATAATACTGCTCCCTATGTACAAGAATATAACTACTATAATACTGCCCCCTATGTACAAGAATATAACTACTATAATACTGCTCCTATGTACAAGAATATAACTACTATAATACTGCCCCCTATGTACAAGAGTATAACTACTATAATACTGCTCCCTATGTACAAGAATATAACTACTATAATACTGCCCCCTATGTACAAGAATATAACTACTATAATACTGCCCCCTATGTACAAGAATAGAACTACTATAATACTGCCCCCTATGTACAAGAATATAACTACTATAATACTGTCCCCCATGTACAAGAATATAACTACTATAATACTGCCCCCTATGTACAAGAATATAACTACTATAATACTGTCCCCCATGTACAAGAATATAACTACTATAATACTGCCCCCTATGTACAAGAATATAACTACTATAATACTGCCCCTATGTACAAGAATATAACTACTATAATACTGCCCCCTATGTACAAGAATATAACTACTATAATACTGCTCCCTATGTACAAGAATATAACTACTATAATACTGCCCCCTATGTACAAGAATATAACTACTATAATACTGCTCCTATGTACAAGAATATAACTACTATAATACTGCCCCCTATGTACAAGAATATAACTACTATAATACTGCCTCCTATGTACAAGAATATAACTACTATAATACTGCCTCCTATGTACAAGAATATAACTACTATAATACTGCCTCCTATGTACAAGAATATAACTACTATAATACTGCCCCCATGTACAAGAATATAACTACTATAATACTGCCCCCTATGTACAAGAATATAACTCCTATAATACTGCTCCTATATACAAGAATATAACTACTATAATACTGCCCCCTATGTACAAGAATATAACTACTATAATACTGCTCCCTATGTACAAGAATATAACTACTATAATACTGCCCCCTATGTACAAGAATATAACTACTATAATACTGCTCCTATGTACAAGAATATAACTACTATAATACTGCCTCCTATGTACAAGAATATAACTACTATAATACAGCCCCCTATGTACAAGAATATAACTACTATAATACTGCTCCTATATACAAGAATATAACTACTATAATACTGCCCCTATGTACAAGAATATAACTACTATAATACTGCCTCCTATGTACAAGAATATAACTACTATAATACTGCTCCTATGTACAAGAATATAACTACTATAATACTGCCCCCTATGTACAAGAATATAACTACTATAATACTGCCCCCTATGTACAAGAATATAACTACTATAATACTGCCCCCTATGTACAAGAATATAACTACTATAATACTGCCTCCTATGTACAAGAATATAACTACTATAATACTGCCTCCTATGTACAAGAATATAACTCCTATAATACTGCTCCTATATACAAGAATATAACTACTATAATACTGCTCCTATATACAAGAATATAACTACTATAATACTGCCCCTATGTACAAGAATATAACTACTATAATACTGCCTCCTATGTACAAGAATATAACTACTATAATACTGCCCCCTATGTACAAGAATATAACTACTATAATACTGCCCTCTATGTACAAGAATATAACTACTATAATACTGCCTCCTATGTACAAGAATATAACTACTATAATACTGCTCACAATGTACAAGAATATAACTACTATAATACTGCTCCCTATGTACAAGAATATAACTACTATAATACTGCCTCCCTATGTACAAGAATATAACTACTATAATACTGCCCCTATGTACAAGAATATAACTACTATAATACTGCTCCCTATGTACAAGAATATAACTACTATAATACTGCCCCCTATGTACAAGAATATAACTACTATAATACTGCCCCCTATGTACAAGAATATAACTACTATAATACTGCCTCCTATGTACAAGAATATAACTACTATAATACTGCCTCCTATGTACAAGAATATAACTCCTATAATACTGCTCCTATATACAAGAATATAACTACTATAATACTGCTCCTATATACAAGAATATAACTACTATAATACTGCCCCTATGTACAAGAATATAACTACTATAATACTGCCTCCTATGTACAAGAATATAACTACTATAATACTGCCCCCTATGTACAAGAATATAACTACTATAATACTGCCCTCTATGTACAAGAATATAACTACTATAATACTGCCTCCTATGTACAAGAATATAACTACTATAATACTGCTCACAATGTACAAGAATATAACTACTATAATACTGCTCCCTATGTACAAGAATATAACTACTATAATACTGCCTCCCTATGTACAAGAATATAACTACTATAATACTGCCCCTATGTACAAGAATATAACTACTATAATACTGCTCCCTATGTACAAGAATATAACTACTATAATACTGCCCCCATGTGTACAAGTATATAACTCCTATAATACTGCTCCCTATGTACAAGAATATAACTACTATAATACTGCCCCTATGTACAAGAATATAACTACTATAATACTGCTCCTATATACAATAATATAACTACTATAATACTGCCCCCTATGTACAAGAATATAACTACTATAATACTGCTCCTATATACAAGAATATAACTACTATAATACTGCTCCTATATACAAGAATATAACTACTATAATACTGCCTCCTATGTACAAGAATATAACTCCTATAATACTGCTCCTATATACAAGAATATAACTACTATAATACTGCCTCCTATGTACAAGAATATAACTACTATAATACTGCCCCTATGTACAAGAATATAACTACTATAATACTGCCTCCTATGTACAAGAATATAACTACTATAATACTGCCCCCTATGTACAAGAATATAACTACTATAATACTGCCCTCTATGTACAAGAATATAACTACTATAATACTGCCTCCTATGTACAAGAATATAACTACTATAATACTGCTCACAATGTACAAGAATATAACTACTATAATACTGCTCCCTATGTACAAGAATATAACTACTATAATACTGCCTCCCTATGTACAAGAATATAACTACTATAATACTGCCCCTATGTACAAGAATATAACTACTATAATACTGCTCCCTATGTACAAGAATATAACTACTATAATACTGCCCCCATGTGTACAAGTATATAACTCCTATAATACTGCTCCCTATGTACAAGAATATAACTACTATAATACTGCCCCTATGTACAAGAATATAACTACTATAATACTGCTCCTATATACAAGAATATAACTACTATAATACTGCCCCCTATGTACAAGAATATAACTACTATAATACTGCTCCTATATACAAGAATATAACTACTATAATACTGCTCCTATATACAAGAATATAACTACTATAATACTGCCCCCTATGTACATTGTCAATAACCTCCCTCTCCTTGAAGTTGTCGGGATGATACTCCCCGTGAATGTTGATATAAGTAAGGCCTCCCTCACACATAAACGTGCCAAAGCGCCACATTGCTGCGATTTTTCTTTTTCTTTCGCCTGACAGCATGTTTTAGTGCCCCCCCCCCCTCCCTCATTCTGATGGGTTATGAGGTGCGCCAAACGGACAAAGATAGAGCAGATAGCGCTCGAAGATCACGGCGCTGTCATCGAACACGTCTGTTTGGCTCTATTGATTTCAAAAGCAGAGTTGTACCGCGATTATTGCCGTGTTGGTAAGACTGCGTTATTCACAATGAAAAGAGGCTGAATGAGAGAAGAAAGGATCATTTAATGTGCAAATCTGCCCCCTGGACAGTAGGCTCTAGTTCCCTGTTGTACCACCTCTAGCTTGGATACAAGATGTGATACAGGTGGGCATGGAGGCTCTAGTTCCCTGTTGTACCACCTCTAGCTTGGATACAAGATGTGATGTGGGTGGGCATGGAGGCTCTAGTACCCTGTTGTACCACCTCTAGCTTGGATACAAGATGTGATGTGGGTGGGCATGAAGGCTCTAGTAACCTGTTGTACCGCCTCTAGTTTGGATACAAGATGTGATACGGGTGGGCATGGAGGCTCTAGGACCCTGTTGGGCCGCCTCTAGCTTGGATACAAGATGTGATACAGGTGGGCATGGAGGCTCTAGTTCCCTGTTGTACCACCTCTAGCTTGGATACAAGATGTGATGTGGGTGGGCATGGAAGCTCTAGTACCTTGTTTTTACCACCTCTAGCTTGGATACAAGATGTGATGTGGGTGGGCATGGAGGCTCGAGTACCCTTTTGTACCACCTCTAGCTTGGATACAAGATGTGATGTGGGTGGGCATGGAGGCTCTAGTACCCTGTTGTACCACCTCTAGCTTGGATACAAGATGTGATGTGGGTGGGCATGAAGGCTCTAGTAACCTGTTGTACCGCCTCTAGTTTGGATACAAGATGTGATACGGGTGGGCATGGAGGCTCTAGTACCCTGTTGTACCGCCTCTAGCTTGGATACAAGATGTGATGTGGGTGGGCATGGAGGCTCTAGTACCCTGTTGTACCACCTCTAGCTTGGATACAAGATGTGATACGGGTGGGCATGGAGGCTCTACCCTTGTTGTACCACCTCTAGCTTGGATACAAGATGTGATACAGGGGGGGGGGCATGGAGGCTCTAGTACCCTGTTGTACCACCTCTAGCTTGGATACAAGATATGATACGGGTGGGCATGGAGGCTCTACCCTTATTGTACCACCTCTAGCTTGGATACAAGATGTGATACGGGTGGGCATGGAGGCTCTAGGACCCTGTTGTACTGCCTCTAGCTTGGATACAAGATGTGATGTGGGTGGGCATGGAGGCTCTAGTACCCTGTTGTACCGCCTCTAGCTTGGATACAAGATGTGATGTGGGTGGGCATGGAGGCTCTAGTTCCCTGTTGTACCACCTCTAGCTAGGATACAAGATGTGATGTGGGTGGGCATGGAAGCTCTAGTACCTTGTTGTACCACCTCTAGCTTGGATACAAGATGTGATACAGGTGGGCATGGAGGCTCTAGTTCCCTGTTGTACCACCTCTAGCTTGGATACAAGATGTGATGTGGGTGGGCATGGAGGCTCAAGTACCCTTTTGTACCACCTCTAGCTTGGATACAAGATGTGATGTGGGTGGGCATGGAGGCTCTAGTACCCTGTTGTACCACCTCTAGCTTGGATACAAGATGTGATGTGGGTGGGCATGAAGGCTCTAGTAACCTGTTGTACCGCCTCTAGTTTGGATATAAGATGTGATACGGGTGGGCATGGAGGCTCTAGTACCCTGTTGTACCGCCTCTAGCTTGGATACAAGATGTGATGTGGGTGGGCATGGAGGCTCTAGTACCCTGTTGTACCACCTCTAGCTTGGATACAAGATGTGATACGGGTGGGCATGGAGGCTCTCCCCTTGTTGTACCACCTCTAGCTTGGATACAAGATGTGATACAGGGGGGGGCATGGAGGCTCTAGTACCCTGTTGTACCACCTCTAGCTTGGATACAAGATATGATACGGGTGGGCATGGAGGCTCTACCCTTATTGTACCACCTCTAGCTTGGATACAAGATGTGATACGGGTGGGCATGGAGGCTCTAGGACCCTGTTGTACTGCCTCTAGCTTGGATACAAGATGTGATGTGGGTGGGCATGGAGGCTCTAGTACCCTGTTGTACCGCCTCTAGCTTGGATACAAGATGTGATGTGGGTGGGCATGGAGGCTCTAGTTCCCTGTTGTACCACCTCTAGCTAGGATACAAGATGTGATGTGGGTGGGCATGGAAGCTCTAGTACCTTGTTGTACCACCTCTAGCTTGGATACAAGATGTGATACAGGTGGGCATGGAGGCTCTAGTTCCCTGTTGTACCACCTCTAGCTTGGATACAAGATGTGATGTGGGTGGGCATGGAAGCTCTAGTACCTTGTTGTACCACCTCTAGCTTGGATACAAGATGTGATGTGGGTGGGCATGGAGGCTCAAGTACCCTTTTGTACCACCTCTAGCTTGGATACAAGATGTGATGTGGGTGGGCATGGAGGCTCTAGTACCCTGTTGTACCACCTCTAGCTTGGATACAAGATGTGATGTGGGTGGGCATGAAGGCTCTAGTAACCTGTTGTACCGCCTCTAGTTTGGATACAAGATGTGATACGGGTGGGCATGGAGGCTCTAGGACCCTGTTGGGCCGCCTCTAGCTTGGATACAAGATGTGATACAGGTGGGCATGGAGGCTCTAGTTCCCTGTTGTACCACCTCTAGCTTGGATACAAGATGTGATGTGGGTGGGCATGGAAGCTCTAGTACCTTGTTGTACCACCTCTAGCTTGGATACAAGATGTGATGTGGGTGGGCATGGAGGCTCAAGTACCCTTTTGTACCACCTCTAGCTTGGATACAAGATGTGATGTGGGTGGGCATGGAGGCTCTAGTACCCTGTTGTACCACCTCTAGCTTGGATACAAGATGTGATGTGGGTGGGCATGAAGGCTCTAGTAACCTGTTGTACCGCCTCTAGTTTGGATACAAGATGTGATACGGGTGGGCATGGAGGCTCTAGTACCCTGTTGTACCGCCTCTAGCTTGGATACAAGATGTGATGTGGGTGGGCATGGAGGCTCTAGTACCCTGTTGTACCACCTCTAGCTTGGATACAAGATGTGATACGGGTGGGCATGGAGGCTCTACCCTTGTTGTACCACCTCTAGCTTGGTTTCAAGATGTGATACAGGGGGGGCATGGAGGCTCTAGTACCCTGTTGTACCACCTCTAGCTTGGATACAAGATATGATACGGGTGGGCATGGAGGCTCTACCCTTATTGTACCACCTCTAGCTTGGATACAAGATGTGATACGGGTGGGCATGGAGGCTCTACCCTTGTTGTACCACCTCTAGCTTGGATACAAGATGTGATACAGGGGGGGGCATGGAGGCTCTAGTACCCTGTTGTACCACCTCTAGCTTGGATACAAGATATGATACGGGTGGGCATGGAGGCTCTACCCTTATTGTACCACCTCTAGCTTGGATACAAGATGTGATACGGGTGGGCATGGAGGCTCTAGGACCCTGTTGTACTGCCTCTAGCTTGGATACAAGATGTGATGTGGGTGGGCATGGAGGCTCTAGTACCCTGTTGTACCGCCTCTAGCTTGGATACAAGATGTGATGTGGGTGGGCATGGAGGCTCTAGTACCCTGTTGTACCACCTCTAGCTTGGATACAAGATGTGATACAGGGGGGGGCATGGAGGCTCTAGTACCCTGTTGTACCACCTCTAGCTTGGATACAAGATATGATACGGGTGGGCATGGAGGCTCTAGTACCCTGTTGTACCACCTCTAGCTTGGATACAAGATGTGATACGGGTGGGCATGGAGGCTCTACCCTTATTGTACCACCTCTAGCTTGGATACAAGATGTGATACGGGCGGGCATGCACGCTCTAGTACCCTGTTGTACCGCCTCTAGCTTGGATACAAGATGTGATACAGGCAGGTATGGAGGCTCTAGTACCCTGTTGTACCACCTCTAGCTTGGATAGAAGATGTGATACGGGTGGGCATGGAGGCTCTAGTACCTTGTTGTACCGCCTCTAGCTTGGATACAAGATGTGATACGGGTGGGCATGGAGGCTCTAGTACCCTGTTGTACCACCTCTAGCTTGGATACAAGATGTGATACGGGCGGGCATGGAGGCTCTAGGACCCTGTAGTACCACCTCTAGCTTGGATACAAGATGTGATACGGGTGGGCATGGAGGCTCTAGTACCCTGTTGTACCGCCTGAGTGTTGCTATTAAAAGATACCACTCGGCCCACATGAATGTTACCTGCTGCTTCAGTGAATTACGGTTTTTGCAATGTGACAATGGAAATCCCTTGTTCCTTTGGGCAGAATAGTCCGGTTACAGGGGGGTTAAAGAGGAAGCACCCAATGGTTTCTCTCAGCCAATTTGTCTTGTACGACAGTTCTTCCGTTTCTCATGCCTCCCGATGTCCCTGTGTGAACGGGTATTATCAAGTCTTGTACGGCCCGCGGTTGGACAACGTCTCAGCGCAGCGGGATAACTAACCGTCTCTTGGTGGAGATGACACACACTGCTGCCTGGAAACTCGCTACGGCATCTTTAACTGCGTTCTGGGCGCTTGTGCGCGAACGTCATAACATTGCCCTGACAATGGGCAGACATAGCAGGACGGGGCGCGATATTGGGCCTGTAACCAATGACGACAACAACGTGTATGAAGTGGCGGCTAATTGTTCCCAGTCAGAACCTCTTGGCTGCTGTTGACCCTGCTGTGTTTGCATCTACCTCATCCGTCCCTAATACAGTGATGTATGACCTCACAGCAACAACCAAGGCCCCCGGTGTCCACATGGCATTGCTGCAGGGTGGATAATGGCGTCCACATGGCATTGCTGCAGGGTGGATTATGGCGTGCACATGGCATTGCTGCAGGGTGGATTATGGCGTGCACATGGCATTGCTGCAGGATGGATTATGGTGTCCACATGGCATTGCTGCAGGGTGGATTATGGCGTGCACATGGCATTGCTGCAGGGTGGATTATGGCGTGCACATGGCATTGCTGCAGGGTGGATTATGGCGTGCACATGGCATTGCTGCAGGGTGGATTATGGCGTGCACATGGCATTGCTGCAGAGTGGATTATGGTGTGCACGTGGCATTGCTGCAGGGTGGATTATGGCGTGCACATGGCATTGCTGCAGGATGGATTATGGTGTCCACATGGCATTGCTGCAGGGTGGATTATGGCGTGCACATGGCATTGCTGCAGGGTGGATTATGGCGTGCACATGGCATTGCTGCAGGGTGGATTATGGCGTGCACATGGCATTGCTGCAGGGTGGATTATGGCGTGCACATGGCATTGCTGCAGGGTGGATTATGGCATGCACATGGCATTGCTGCAGGGTAGATTATGGCGTGCACATGGCATTGCTGCAGGGTGGATTATGGCGTGCACATGGCATTGCTGCAGGGTGGATTATGGCGTGCACAGGGCATTGCTGCAGGGTGGATTATGGCGTGCTCATGGCATTGCTGCAGGGTGGATAATGGTGTCCACATGGCATTGCTGCAGGGTGGATTATGGCGTGCACATGGCATTGCTGCAGGGTGGATTATGGCGTGCACATGGTATTGCTGCAGGGTGGATTATGGCGTGCACATGGCTTTGCTGCAGGGTGGATTATGGCGTGCACATGGCATTGCTGCAGGGTGGATTATGGCGTCCACATGGCATTGCTGCAGGGTGGATTATGGCGTGCACATGGCATTGCTGCAGGGTGGATTATGGCGTGCACATGGCTTTGCTGCAGGGTGGATTATGGCGTGCACATGGCATTGCTGCAGGGTGGATTATGGCGTGCACATGGCATTGCTGCAGGGTGGATTATGGCGTGCACATGGCATTGCTGCAGGGTGGATTATGGTGTACACATGGATTATGGTGTACACATGGCATTGCTGCAGGGTGCATTATGGCGTGCACATGGCATTGCTGCAGGGTAGATTATGGCGTGCACATGGCATTGCTGCAGGGTGGATTATGGCGTGCACATGGCATCGCTGCAGGGTGGATTATGGCGTGCACATGGCATTGCTGCAGGGTAGACTATGGCGTGCACATGGCATTGCTGCAGGGTTGATTATGGCGTCCACATGGCATTGCTGCAGGGTGGATTATGGCGTGCACATGGCATTGCTGCAGGGTAGTTTATGGCGTGCACATGGCATTGCTGCAGGGTGGATTATGGCGTGCACATGGCATTGCTGCAGGGTGGATTATGGCGTCCACATGGCATTGCTGCAGGGTGGATTATGGCATGCACATGGCATTGCTGCAGGGTAGATTATGGCGTGCACATGGCATTGCTGCAGGGTGGATTATGGCGTGCACATGGCATTGCTGCAGGGTGGATTATGGCATGCACATGGCATTGCTGCAGGGTAGACTATGGCGTGCACATGGCATTGCTGCAGGGTGGATTATGGCGTGCACATGGCATTGCTGCAGGGTGGATAATGGCGTCCACATGGCATTGCTGCAGGGTGGATTATGGCGTCCACATGGCATTGCTGCAGGGTAGACTATGGCGTGCACATGGCATTGCTGCAGGGTGGATTATGGCGTCCACATGGCATTGCTGCAGGGTTGATTATGGCGTGCACATGGCATTGCTGCAGGGTGGATTATGGCGTCCACATGGCATTGCTGCAGGGTGGATTATGGCGTGCACATGGCATTGCTGCAGAGTGGATTATGGTGTGCACGTGGCATTGCTGCAGGGTGGATTATGGCGTGCACATGGCATTGCTGCAGGGTGGATTATGGCGTGCACATAGCATTGCTGCAGGGTGGATTATGGCGTGCACATGGCATTGCTGCAGGGTGGATTATGGCGTCCACATGGCATTGCTGCTGGGTGGATTATGGTGTCCCCATGGCATTGCCGCAGGGTAGACTATGGCGTGCACATGGCATTGCTGCAGGGTGGATTATGGCGTGCACATGGCATTGCTGCAGGGTGGTTTATGGCGTCCACATGGCATTGCTGCAGGGTGGTTTATGGCGTGCACATGGCATTGCTGCAGGGTGGATTATGGCGTCCACATGGCATTGCTGCAGGGTGGTTTGTGGCGTGCTCCTGGCATTGCTGCAGGGTGGATGTGGGATTTTCTAGAGCAGCTCTAGGGAAATGGTATGTAATGCGGAAGGACAATTCCAGAACCTGGGATGATGATGTCTCGCCATACTGCGGAATAAAAGTGTGTTCACATTATTGTATGGGTCGTTGCACATGCAGCAATATCCAATGAGTGGGTTTTTACATTCTTTTTAAACAAAGAAGGGAAAGTGAGCAAAAAAGGGTTGTTGTTTTCTTTTACGTTTTATGTCCCTGTAGGGGACTTGAACCTGTGATTTTATGATTGCTTTGATGATACACTGCGGTACTTGGGCTCTGTGGTGGGTCCGATGCGGAGGACTGGGGAAGAGAGGGTTAAGGTGGCCCATAAAATCCCTACCCGCTTGTGCCGGTAGTGGAAATGGAGGACTTAAGAACGCTGAAAGGGCTTCAGTCAGTGGAAAAAAGAAAAATCTAGGTTGGTGGCCAGTAGAGGTGCTGCTGGTCATCTCCCAGTCGGAGGGGGGAGCAATATGGCGCCAGGTCCCATCTATGGTGGCTTGACTGTCCCTCCTGTGTTCCTGGGTTGCAGTGGGTGGTAGCCAAGCCTGCTAATCCTCCCACACGTGCAAACAAATGAGTCCAGAAGTCGTACTGCTACTGGAGGCTGTGGGACTGCAGATCCCAAAGCAACTCAAATGGGCGGAGCAATGACTAGTAATGACTACTGGGGTCTGCGATCCCTAAAAAGACTGTTAACAGGGCTAAAAACAAAACCTGTCCTGGTCCAGTGAGTGCTGGCAGGGGTGTGGAGAACAGGCAGAATATAAGAGTTGGTACCCCTTGTGCCCCCTTGGCTGCCCTTTTGCCCGCAGGGGTTCCCGATCCCCCATCTACTGTACAGTGGGAGGGGGGAGCAATATGGCGCCAGGTCCCATCTATGGTGGCTTGATTGTCATTTTACCTTGAAACTGAAGTTGGCCAATCCTGAGAGCCCTCTCTGCTCTAACGCTCCTGGTTTGGCAGAATTTAGGTTGCAGCAGATACATAATGTTGGCCTTTTTCAGTGATGGCCCAAACTGGTGCAGGTAAGTCCCATTTGAAGGAACTGTAATTGTAGCCGTTTTTCCTGATCTTTTCAGTGCGCGGCCGGCGTATGCAATGACTCTTTCTTTACCTTCTTGTATTCGGCTTAGTACTGCGCCCAAACCTGTGAAGCTGGCATCTGTGTATGGATTGTATGGGCGGGCACAGTCTAGGGAAGCAGACAGGAGAGGATGCTCATTTTCCTTCCAACATCTGACATGCCTGTTCTTGTTCCTTTCCCAGTTTATGGACTGCGGTCTTTTTTGACTTTCCTTAGGATGTCCTCGCAAAACGTCTTGGAGAGCGGCTGAAATTTGTGCTAATTTTGGAATGAATCTTCTGTCGTATCCCACAAATCCTAGGAAGCTCCTGATGTCTCTGAGCGTTCTTGGGTCGGCCAGTTGTGTGCTGCAGCAGTCTTATCTGGATCTGGATCGCCTCCCTCCGCACTGACGATATGTCCGAGGCAGCGCACTCTGGTCTGTAGCAAAGGGCATTCGGAAGGTTTGATTTTTAGGCCATGGTCTATGAGGATTGGAAATACTTCTCAGAGACGTTGGAGATGCTCTGCATAACTCTTCGAGTAGACTATGATGTCATCTAAATACCGCAGGACAGATTCAAAGTTCCGGTGATGTAGACGTTTCTTCATCAGTCGTTGAAATGTGCCGGGGGCACTGCAGAGATCGAATAACCCCATGGGGTGGTGAAGGCAGTCTCTACTCTCATGGGCACCTGCCAATACCCACTGGTCAGATCTAGGGTGGAGAAGTAGGCGGTAGTACCTTGGGCTGTTAGAGACTCTTCAATGCGGGACAATGGATAGGCTTCTTTGTGCGTGGCACTATTGATCTTGCGGTAATCCACACAGAAGCGGATGCCTCCATCTTTCTTTTTAACAAGCAGCATGGGAGCGGCCCCCGGGACGAGGACTTTCTCGGATGATTTGCTTATCTTTCATTTCCTTAATCGTATTTTTTCTTGTTGATAGGAGGTGGAATGGGCCTTTATACTTCCTTTATGGGAGTGTGACCATTAGTCGGAATAGAGTGGCCTATGTCTCTGACTCTGCTACAATCCATGCTATGCTGACTGAAGGCGCCCTGTTTTTCTATAGGTACATCTTCACCCCCTGTATCTGGTCAGCAGAGGTTTGTGGGTCCCTAATGTGAAGGTCAGTAAGCCAGGAAGGAGGCTTAGCAGAATCTGGCTGGATGGATGGTGCCCCCTGCTGGACGCTGTCAGTCTCTTTAAGTACATCGCCCGGTGACAGTTGGGCTACCTGAGCTACAGCAGGATATTTCTTTAACTGCACAGGGACATTCCCAATATTGATCAGGTGAATTAACCCTTTGCTGTCTCTGACAGTGGCCAGGCTCCGGGCAGCCAGGAAGAATGGAGGACCATCAATGGGAACGGGCTCACCGAAGGCCTTGTACTCGCGACCATGTAGATCTGGACGTGTTTGGCACCATAGAATGAACTCCGACTCCGGCAGCACGAAGAACGGTCTGATATCTTGTACACGGGCTCTGCCAATGTGCCCCTGTGAGTTAGTAAACCGTTGCTGAGCCGCGAGCGCCCTAATGGCCGCCTTTAGTACAGCGCGCTGAGCCTGGGGTGCCACAGGGATATGACTCTGGAGAGCCTCCAGCATTTCTGCATAGCAGGTTCTGAGGATATTCATGCCCAGGGTTACGATTGGTGTACTTTATCTGATACGTCCACCACTAGGATCCCTTAAGGGTATAGCCCTGCTTTACCGGCTATGACTGTAGGCTCCCAGCACCTAACTATTGGTACGGGTATGAGCTGCTTGGGCGGGCGGCTGAGGACCTCAGGGGACCAGGACTTCTCAAAATCACATTTCCTAGTGGTGGTCACCTGTGAACCTGTATCAAGCAAGGCGGGCAATGGCATACCGTCTACATATATTATTACTTCTGGACGGGGGCCGACATATTTAGATATCCCTTTCGGGGTGTGGGGACCTATTGTTTGTCCTCCCGGGGGTCGCCCCCCCAGTGGCGGGTTTCTTCCCCCCTCTCAGGCAGGTTCTTTAAATGGTCTAATCATTTAATTTCAACTAATCCTCCAGTTGCGTTCCATAACGTTCTCATTTTCCCACTGACACGGCCGTATGAGGGCTTGTTTTTTGCGGGACAAGTTGTACTTTTTGATGGCCTCATTTTTGGGTGTATATAATGGATTGTATAACTTTTGTAAAAAAATTTGCAGGGAGATTGGGGGAAAAAAAGGAATTCTACCATTAGTTTTTTGGATTTCCTTTTTATGGCGCTCGGCACTCAGAATAACTAGTGTGATAACGTTATTCTCTGAGTCACACGATTCCGGTGATATCAGGTTTATACTGTGTTTTATGTTTTGCTATTTTTGTACATTTAAAACATTTTTTTTCTTAAAGGTTTGCTTTTGTGTCGCCACATTCCAAGAGCCGTTATAATGTTATTCCCATTACCAGCGCTCCAGACGGCCGTGTTTATTGCGGGATGAACTGGAGGCTTCATTTATCTCATTTTTTGGGAACATGTAAAATTTTGATCGCTTTTTATTCCATTATTCAAAATCTGTAATTCTGGCATGTTTTTTATTTTGCCCTGCATTCTCTGAGCAGTATAAATAATACATTAAAGTCATTCTACGGGCCGCTGCGATTATGCCAATACCTAATTGTAATAGTTTTTTTCTTTTTCGCAACTTTTTCACAGTTTAAAAAAAAAATAAATAAAAGTTTACATCACCCCCTTTTGCCATATCTATAATAAAAAAAATCTAAATCATAAAAGAAAAATACATATTTGGTATTGCTGCGTCCGTAAAAGTCCGATCTATCAAAGTAGCGCATTATTTACCCAACGCGGTGAACGTCGTCTGAAAAAAAATAAAGAACGTCAGAAATGCACTTTTTCAGTCACCCTGTCTCCTAGAAAAAATGCAATAAAAAGCGATCAAAAAGTCGTATGTATTCTGAATTAGCACTAACGTGAACTACAGGACGTCCCGCAAAAAATGAGCCCTCGCACAACTACGTCGACGGAAAAATAAAAAAGTTATTGTGCGCAGAAGATGGCGGCAGAAAATAACTGAAAAAAATTAAATGTCTTTGAAAAAAATACAAGTCGTACAGCAAAAAAAACTCTTGGTATCGCGGTAATCATACTGCCCCACAGAATAACGTTATCAGGTCGCTTTTGGTGCAGTTTGTGCGCCGTAGAAACAAAACGCACCGAGAGATGGCGGAATGTCGTTTTTTTTTCATTTTACTCCACTTAGAATTTTTTAAAATTTTTCAGCACATTATACGGTACAATAAATAACACCAGCGAAAAGGACAACTCGGCCCGCAAAAAACAACCCGCATTAAACGGGGGAGGGAAAAAAGAAAAGGGGGAAACAAAAAAAAGGGCCGCGTCCTTAAGGGGTTAAATAATGTAGTAACTTCCTCCTCTGGGTCATTACGATGCACGGATACCTGTGATTTTGTTTTTTTACAAAGTAAAAGGGAGAAAAGTATTTTTATTATTTTTTTAAATAATTTTTTTGCTTTTTTTTAAACTTTTTAAAAAATTTTTGTCCCTTTAGGGGACTTCCACAGAGACCCATCAGATTCTCCAATCTCTGCTGTGTATGAGCTGGTGCCCAGCTATCCTCTGACAGAGGGAGCCCCCTCCCTCTGTCAGCCCTTTACATGCTGTGGTCGTATAGACTACGGCATGTAAAGGGTTAACAGCAGATCTGAGGTTTTCTCCATTCTCTGCTGTAAGAGCTGGTGCCTGGCTATCCTCTGACAGACAAGCACCAGCCCTTACCCTGCCACAAAGACCATGGGCTGGCTTCTGACAGGCCGATGGTCTCTATGGCAACCTGTAAACAAAGCAGTGCAGGAGTTTGAAAATAGAAGCGCGAGATTGCCAGCAGATCGGTAATATATTCCTGCTTCTCTTTTTAAAGTCCTGCTCTGCTCTGTGTGGGTCTGTGCAGGCAGAGCTCACTACCACAGCTTATGACATTGTGCTCTGCAGGTCCCATAGTGAGACATAGCCTGGAAATCTTCTGGGCTATATCGCTATGGGCAGTGGAGCTCGTCCCGGAAAATTTCTGGGCGTGCCACTCAAGGGGTTAAACGGAAGCATGTATTATTAACCTCATGCCCGTATTGGAGGCAATGTTCACAAAATGGCCACGAGGGGTGTGGATAACTTCCGATCGGCTGAGGTGGTCCAGGCAGTAACCTGCGCTCGGGTAGGGATGGCTGGGGGGGCAGTATGTGAACTTTCCAGCTCTTTAACTTTTTTTTTACACAAGGCTGCAGCACTGCGAGTCAGCTCAGTCATCTGTTGGTGCATCTCTAAAAACAGTCCAGGGGGTCGTTGCTAGATTGCTCAGCCTGTCTGTAGACGTCACGCCTACGAGGGCGGGACAGTTTATCGTCACACAGGAGGTACATCCCCTGTTTAGGCTCCTCCCCCTCAGTGGTCCCGGGGCTCTGTACCCAGAATAGTTATGGCCAACTCTTTGAATTCTACTAATGTGCTGTCGGGATGTTGTACCGATAACATTTTCAGTTAATGAGCCCTCAATAAGTTGTTCTCAGGCCGGATCAGCACCGACGGCCTCCTTAGGGAGGCACTGCGGCCTTCATGTCCTCCTGTAAGGATAATGAGTACTTCCTTAAAGTCTCCCCAAACTTCTGTTTCTTATTGAAAAAACGCTTTTTGATTTCGGACAAGGTGTGCATGTCGGAGATAGTTTGTAATCCTTCAAAAATGACCTCTACCGTTTTTTTTATGTTGACGCCGACAGGTTTTGACTTCTATGGCAGTGGCGCCCTCTAATTGTCCCATAAGGATTTTTATTTTCTGTTCTGTTGCTAACGAGTATAAGCGGAACAGAGCTCCCATCTTCCCCCTAAACTCTCTGAGGGTATGGCGCTCACCACTATATTTGGGTAGCCAGGGTGCTCCTAGACAGTAGGGCATGGTTATAGGCACAAAAGTAGAGGGGCAGCATCTGCAGGCACTATGACAACTGGTGTGGCACCAGGCGCTGAATCCAGAGGGACTACCGGAGCATCTACTACAACTGGTTGGATGCTGGCGGGGTTATATCCATTATCCAACATTTTGAGGATTATTTGGAGTTTTGAATTTTTGAAAATAGTGGTTGCAATTGAGGTTTTTTGCATTACCGCATCCACATGAATGCGGCACAGAGGCAGCTTTATCCTGTTCGTTCAAGGCTCAGGGTATGCAACAGTTGAGCGGAGCATGACAAAGTGGGGGAGACCACGGGGATTGCAAGATGGTTGTCACAGGTAGCTCTGTAATCCCTTCTGACAGTGGCGATAATGGGGCTCTGCTCAGTGGTTGCACAGTGGCAAGAATAATGTAGCAGAATATGTTAGAAACATACAATTGTTTTGTCACGGGTGACGCCAGTACTCCAACCTGAACTGCCAAGTGTAGTGATGGCGAAATAACTTAAGACGAGTCCAGTAGCTTGTTTTAGTAAACTGGGAGCACGCAGGTTAACTGAAGCTTTTGTGGTAACAAATGAAATACAGTTGAACTTTGCAGCATTAAGGGTGTAGCCGTGCCAGCAATGATGCAGTAAATTAACACATTGGACCGACAGTAGATTTGCACTTTAAACCCTTTTCTTCAATGCTCTCTCCCTCTACTTCCCTAGAGGTGATTCAGTAACAATCTCCCCTCAGTATTAGTTAGCTGCTGGGTTTACTGGAAGTATATGATGCAGGTGTCGGATGGGAGTTAAAGATGGCCGCCGAACTAATCCTGGCTTTGAATTTACCGGGTAGTTAAACTCACTGTTCTGTGGAACGCTGACCTCTAACTGGGATCGCCTCACTGCAGGAAGGACAAGGGAGCGGAAAGGACCTCGCTACCCTTGCTGAAACACTGCATACATAGCTGTACTGCTAACACACCTCCTCCTCCGACCACGACTTGCTGCAGACACCTTTCTTCTCCGATCGCTTTCTACCAACTCTCTTCGCTCACTCCTCTTTCACTTCCTCTCTCTCTTCCCGCACTTTTTTTCCTCTCCTCTGCATAGGGACTAATGTTAAGGTTTCCCACCCGGAACTCACTCACCAATCAGTGGAGGCGTGACAAACAGCCAATAGGTAACCAGCTATTGACAGCACTAAGCTCTGAGCTTAGGAAGGGGAGAAACAAGGTTTCTCTGACATGTGGCACCTTCTATGCCTAAGAGAAGTGCATAGACAGGCGTGCCAGGACAAAAGTTGATGTGACTATACTGGAGGACCCTCCAGGCCACTACAAGGGCACACATGGTGACCGGGCTCAGGACGCCCCTTACAGACCACCAGGTGAGAGGAGCATCTGACCAGACTGTTAGGAGGTGTTGGGACCAGTGGATGGGGGCACACAAGGTGACCGGGCTCAGGATGCCCCCTACAGACCACCAGTAGAGAGGAGCATCTGACCAGACTGTTAGGAGGTGTTGGGACCAGTGGATGTGTGAGGGCACACAAGGTGACCGGGCTCAGGACGACCCCTACAGACCACCAGTAGAGAGGAGTGTCTGACCAGACTGTTAGGAGGTGTTAGGGCCAGTAAATGGGGGCACACAACGTGACCGGGCTCAGGACGCCCCCTACTGACCACCATTAGAGAGGAGCGTCTGACCAGACTGTTAGGAGGTGTTGGAACCAGTGGATGGGGGCACACAAGGTGACCGGGCTCAGGACGCCCCCTACAGACCACCAGGTGAGAGGAGCATCTGACCAGACTGTTAGGAGGTGTTGGGACCAATGGATGGGGGCACACAAGGTGACCAGGCTCAGGATGCCCCCTACAGACCACCAGTAGAGAGGAGCGTCTGACCAGACTGTTAGGAGGTGTTGGGAGCAGTGGATGGGGGCACACAAGGTGACCGTGCTCAGGATGCCCCCTACAGACCACCAGGTGAGAGGAGCGTCTGACCAGACTGTTAGGAGGTGTTGGGAGCAGTGGATGGAGGCACACAAGGTGACCGGGCTCAGGACGCCCCCTACAGACCACCAGTAGAGAGGAGCGTCTGACCAGACTGTTAGGAGGTGTTGGGACCAGTGGATGGGGGGCACACAAGGTGACCGGGCTCAGGACGCCCCCTACAGATCACCAGTAGAGAGGATCATCTGATCGTCCGACAAGCACCAGCAGCTCCAACTGCTCCGTTGTCCACCATCCAGAGACAGGGGGCGCCATCATTACACCCCTGTGTTTGTCGGAACCATTTCCAGACACTTGGCTGAAGGACATTTGGTCCCATGGCCCCCATTATGTATACGGCCTCTGACCCCCACTGTTGCCTCTGTTTGTATTGGTGATGTGACGTCAGTGATGAATCCAGGTTTAGTTTTGGCGCTGACGACAGCGGTGTTTGTGTCTGGAGACCTCAGGGTTAGCGCCTCAATCCTGCCCCCTGCTGGTGTAATGGTCTAGGGGTCATCACATATGACAGAAGTGGAACAAGGGACAGCAACAGCTCACTTCGGCAGCATACCCATTCTTATATCATGACTGACACTTTGATAACCCGCAGTGACCGTCATGAATACATGCCCCGGGGCAGGAAGGGGTTAATATATGTGTACGTCTTCAGTGCAGTTCTCATTCTACCCAGGAAGAACTGCATGAACAGAGCTGGAGTGTAGATTGTTTAGTCCCTGATGGCGTCACGTGTCGGCTTGATATGGACTTTAAAATCCACAATATAAAAATGTCCTGCAGTAATACGTCTGGCCAGCAGAGGGCAGTGCTGAGCCTTGTAGTTTTCTATCTCAAAGCTTATCATTGGGGCCCGTCTATCCAATATTCATAAGAGATGAATGAATGGGATTGCTGAGGATGGGGATTCTTCTCCCATGCTTTACAGTGCAGCTTTACTAGTTCAGATCATCTGCAGTTAATGTCCTGTGATTTGGGATTGATATATTAGATATGGGGGGGGGGGGGGGGGACTGCTCAGGATATACAATGAGATGGCTCCAAGCAGAGCCTCCCTTTATTATACTGACCATAAGGTGGCGCCAACCTTTTTGATGCCACTTGTTGAATTGCTGTATATTTCACGGCGTTTCCTTTTGGCTCCATTATCAGATGATTACACCATCTGCTGTTTTCCGCTGGCTGCACTGAGCACTGGTGTAATAAAGTCATAAACCTGCGTCACGTATACAGCACTGTGCACATGGGGAGTCCAGGCGCCGCTCATCAGCAGCCCTTGTGTTAATAGCTCTGCTCTCAGTTTCTCCATTTTTCTGACACAGAGCTCAAAGTGCCCTCGATAGACTTAGAGTTACGGGATAAAATCCTCCCTGCCTGCTGCCACCACTAGGGGGAGCTCAGGAGATTACTGTATACTGTCTATACATGGAGCTCAAAGATAACACAATATGCAGGGATCTCTGGAGCTCCCTCTAGTGGTGAATGCAGGTAGACAGAATTCTATCATATCACTCCATGTCCATGCAGGGAGTTTGGAGCTCTGTATCAGAAAAATGAAGCTCTGACTGAGCTATAGTGCATTCAGAAAGTCCACACATCCTCTCATAGAATCATAGACTGGTAAAGTTGTAAAGGAACTCCGGGGTCATCGGGTCCTCCAAGTTCATCAGGTCCTCCGGGGTCATCGGGTCCAACTCGCTTCTCAGTGTAGGATCACTAAACCATCCCAGACAGATATTTGTCCAGCCTCTGAAGACTGCCATTGAACGAGAACTCCCCACCTACCGTAGCAACCTGTTCCACTCATTGATCCCCCTCACTGTCTAATATCTAATCTGTGTCTCTTCCCTTTCAGTTTCATCCCATTGCTTCTAGTCTTTTCTTGTGCAGATGAGAATAGTGGGTGCCCATAACTGGACCCAGTATTCCAGATGAGGTCTGACTAAGGAAGAGTAGAGGGGGATAATGACCTCACGTGATCTAGACTCTATGCTTCTCGTAATACATCCCAGAATTGTGTTTGCCTTTTTGGCTGCTGCATCACATTGTTGACTCATGTTCAGTCTGTGATCTATTAGTACACCCAAGTCTTTTTCACATCTGCTGCTGCTTAGCCCAATTCCTCCCATTCTGTATGTGCTTTCTTCATTTTTCTTGCCCAGATGTAGGACTTTGCATTTCTCCTTGTTAAATACCATTCTGTTAGTCGCCGACCACTGTACAAGCTTTTCTAGATCTTTTTGAATCCTCTCTCTCTTCCCCAGTGTTGGCTATCCCTCCTAGCTTTGTGTCGTCGGCACATTTGACCAGTTTCCCACAATTCCCTCCTCCAGATCATTTATAACAATGTTGGCCAACACTGGGCCTAGGACAGAGCCTTGTGGTCCCCACTTGATACATTCTCCCACTTGGATGTGCAGCCATTTATGACCACTCTTTGAGTACGATCACTCAGCCAGCTGTGAATCCACCGAACAGTTGCCTTGTCAATCCGAGATTTGGTCAGTTTCTCAATAAGTATGATATGAGATACTTTGTCAAATGCTTTACTAAAGTCAAGATATACTATATCTGTAATGCCCAAAGAACTTACTGTAGGTATGGCCAGAAGCCTAAACCTTGTCATGGTAACACCACACTCTAGTGTATTGGCAATAACAGGTTAACTTCACAATTCTCTGAAGACATATTTGAGCAGGTATACAAAGATGAAGTCCTAAGCAAGTAAGATACAGCAGTGTTGTATTGATGATGCTCTAACTTCAACGCTCTCTCTCGGAGGTAGATAGACAAGACAATTTTCCCCACAGTTAAATTTAGATGAACCAAGTAAATTGGATTTTGACTGAAGGTATTTATAAACTTTATGAAGCACCGAGACAAGTGACTGTACGCTAATCCTGGCTTGTACGTCACCTGGTAGATGTAACTCACTGTTAGATGAAGATGGACCTCTGAAAGGATCTTCTCTTCTCTGCGGCTGGATGCCAAGGGAGCGGGTTGTCCACCACACTCTACCTTGCGTAACTGATAACTCGCTGGACTACTCTTCCTCGCCGACTACGGAACTGCAACCTCTCCTTGTTCACACCTGGCTGAGTCTGCCTAACTGTTCTGCGTCACTTCCTTTTATAGCCTCTCCCTCTCCTGCATTCTTGCATAGGGACTTGTATATCTGCTTCCCGCCCTTGGACTTGCACCAGTGAGAGTAAACCTAACTGTCGGCCAATGAGAGACCAGCTGACATCAGGGTTGAGTTCTCTGCTTAGAGCAAAAGGGGAGACACAGGGTCTCTCCCACAGATGGCACCTTCTGGATCCAGGTACCGCATCCAGACAGGTGAGACATGACAAGTGTACTGTGAGTGTTCTGTAGGACCCGCTGGGCCACTATATATCTATCTACCGCATTTTCCTGATCAACCCAGTTGGTGATTCTGTCATAGAAGGACATTAGATTCGTCTGGCATGACTTGTTTGTTACAAACCCATGCTGGCTCTGGTTAATTACTCCATTCTCATCCAAGTACTTGCATACATGCTGTTTAATTATTTGTTCAGAGATCTTTCCTAATATAGAAGTCAGGCTCACAGGCCTGTAGTTTCATGGATCCACCTTCTTCCTTTTTTTGAAGATAGGGACAACATTTGCCCTTCTCCAATCTTCTGGGACTTCTCCTGTTCTCCAGAAATTTTCACTGATTATGGCGAGTAGTTCAGCAATTACCTCCGCTGCTTCCTTTAGTATCCTAGGATGTAATTCATCTGGACCTTGAGACTTCAATTCATGTAAGTTAGCTAAGTGTTCCCTCACCATCTCTGTGCTTACAGATAGCCTGCATTCTTTTATTCCCCTAATAGCACAGGGAAGATCAGTTGATGCTACATCTACTTTCTGAGAGAAAACAGATACAAAATAGGAATTTAAATCTTCGTCCTTCTCACCATGATTCTTAACCAATTCACCATTTTCATCTTGTAAGCATCCAATAGCATCTGTCACTTTTCTTTAATTTGACCCCCCCAAATCCTCTCACTGTCTTACATGTTATGTTGTGTCCTTGTGTTTCCCGTCATTTTGTACTCAGTACCCCATAATGACAAAGTGACAACAGAATGGGAGAAATCTTTGTAATTTTTTTAATGAAAAACTACCATTTTGCATTGACACACTTTGGTATGACACTTGAAGTTCTGGGGGCGTCTTAATAATCTTTTAGATGTTTCACCACCTTGATTGGAGTCCCCTATGGGAAATTCAGCTGATTGGACATATATAGATGGGGAAGGTGGGGGGGGGGGGGGGGTTAAGGTCTCACCGCTCATAATGCAGATCAAAGCCAAAACCAAGCCAGGAGGAGGTCAGAACTGCCTACAGAGCTCAGAGACAGGATTGTGTGGAGGCTCAGATCTGGAGAAGCTGCAAAAACATTTCTGCTGGTCTGAAAGTTTCCAAGAGCCCAGCAGCCTCCATAATACTTACATGGAAGAACAACCAGGACTCTTCCTAGAGCCGCTGAACCACCAGACTAAGGGGAAGAAGGACCTTAGGAGAGGAGACCAAAAACCCAATGGTCAGCCAGAGTGACAAAAAAAACCCCAAAGGATCCTCAGACTGCGAGAAACAAGATTCTCTGCTCTGAGGTCATCAAAATGGAACCTTTTGGCTTCTAAGCGTTGTGTCTGGAGGAAATCAGGCGCTGCTCATCACTACAGTGAAGCCTGATGGTGGCAGCTAGTCAGAGGGCCTGGCAGCTGCTCATCTCCTGCATATCTCATACAGCTACACAATCTTGTCAGCGGGGAGACATCTTATGTTTTTGAGGCTGTCATGAAGGAAGGCTGGGGCAGATAGACTCTGACCTTTCCAGTCCTACTGCAGCCAGCAATCTGTAAGCACCAAGGGGCAGCGGCAGGTGGCGTCCCGTGTGTACCATGTGCAGGTCAGAGGGACTCATGTGTGATGTCACACCCCTAATGAAGAAGAGAGGGCTTCCTGGAATGTGTTGGAAGTGGTGGGCTTTTTTGGACTAGTCGGTCTCCATAGAAGTGGAGTGTGACGTCACACAACAGCCTCTGTGAACTGCACATCGTGCACGTAGGACGCCACTGTTCGCAATGCCTCATTGCTTTCAGATCGTTGACTGCATTCATGAATTACCCATCACATGCAGCCACCAGGCATTACGGAAACAGTGTAGCACCACGAGCTATGCTAAGGTGACCAGACATCCTGATGTAGGCAGGGCAGTCCTGCTTTGAGACCCTATGTCCCGCTTTACCCTGGGACCCCAGCAGGACAGCCATTTATCCCGCTTTCGGGACATTTGGTGATCATTAAAGTGATTACCAGCTAGGGTGCTTCAGCTCCCCGGCTGGTAATAATTTTGCGGCGTTGCGGCTAGATGCGCACACTGATGGCAGTGTGTGCATCCAGGATCTTCCTCCCATCCTCACCTGACCTCTTCAGGAGAGGGAAGGAGGCACTGGGGTGGGTGCAGACACTTCCACCTGCAACAGCAGCGTGCTGAAGACCAGGAGGAGGTAAGTATATCACTGTTACTACTGGGGTCAATATAGGGGACACTATTAGTAATAGTGTCCCCTATATCAGCCCCAGTAGTAATGGTTTTACTACTGAGGGCCACTGTGGGGGTCACCATTACTACTGAGGTCACTGTGGGAGTCACTACTACTACTGAGGTCACTGTGGGGGTCACTACTACTACTGAGCTCACTATGGGGGTCACTATTACTACTAAGGCCACTGTGGGGGGGGGGGGGGGTCACTACTACTACTGAGGCCACTGTGGGGGTCACTACTACTACTGAGCTCACTATGGGGGTCACTACTACTACTAAGGTCACTGTGGGGGGGGGGGGGTCACTATTACTACTGCGGCCACTGTGGGAGTCACCATTACTACTAAGGTCCCTGTGGGGGGGAGTCACTATTACTACTAAGGTCACTGTTGGGAGTCACCGTTGCTACTGCGGCCACTGTGGGGGTCACCATTACTACCCAGGCCACTATGGGGGTCACCATTACTACCAGGGCCACTGTGAGGGTCACTATTACTACTAAGGTAACTGTGGGGGACACTATTACTACTACTGTGGGGATCACCTTTACTACTGAGGCCCCTGTGAGGGTCACCATTGCTACTAAGGTAACTATGGAAGACATTATTACTACTAGGGCCACTGTGGGGGACACTATTACTACTGCGGCCACTGTGGGGATCGCCTTTACTACTGAGGCCACTGTGAGGGTCACCATTACTACTGAGGCCACTAGGGGTGTCACCATTACTACTGAGGCCACTGTGGGGGGGTCACTATTACTAGTGAGGCCACTGTGAGGGTCACCATTACTACTGAGGCTACTGTGAGGGGTCACCATTACTACTGAGGCCACTGTGGGGGGGGGGTCACCATTACTACTGAGGCCACTGTGGGGGGGGGGCACTATTACTACTAAGGCCACCGTGGGGGGGGGGCACTATTACTACTAAGGCCACCGTGGGGGCCACTATTACTACTGGGGGCCACTATGGGGGGACACAATTACTACTGGGGCTAATATAGTGAACACTACTACTACTGCGGCCACTCTGCATGTGGCAGCGTACCTCAAGCTGACATACGGTATCTTTACACATGGTGGAAATACTGCAGAATGTCCGCAGCGGAAATTTCTGCATCCAAATAAATTTTCAAAATCTGTACCATATGAATCCACAGCTGATGTCACAGCCTAACCTCCTCTGCAGGCTGCCCGCTGTCAGCACGCCCCGGCTTCTGGTTCCCAGCGGCCTAGTCAGGTGATGCTGGTCAGGTGCGGCATCGTTGGTCAGGTGATGCTGGTCAGGTGCGGCCACTACAGGCCGCTGGGAACAGGAAGCCTTTGGAGGAGGTGAGGAGGAGCGCCACATAGCGTGACATCAGCTGCGGACACCAATGGTGCGGATATTGAGTTTTTTTGGAAGCAGAAATGCTGTGGAATGTGCTCCTGTCTTTTCTGAAGCGCCCTGTATTTTTTAGAATGAGGAAGGTAAAATAATACGCTGTGATAAGCCCCGCCTTGATCACACCCCTCTGTCCTGCCCTGACTACACCCTGGCATCTCACCCCTGACCACACCCATCTGCCATGCCCTGACCACACCCGCTGTCCCACCCATGACCACACCCCCTCTGCCCGCCCCTGACCACACCCCAGCATCTCACCCCTGACCACACCCCTCTGTCCCGCCCCTGACCACACCCCTCTGTCCCGCTATGACCCTGGGAAAACCTGGTCACCTTAGCTATGCTGTTTCTGCAGCCCAGAGTCACAGCGTTCGCTCAGCGCTTCCTAAAGGCCGTATTTTCACTTTTTATTTTAAAAATCACATTTTCACTACAAATGTGAAGCGACTCACAAGAAAACGACCCCTCGCCGCTAAACGCACGATTTTCACGCACATTTTCACACGTCCTATAGGAAAACTGTTTTTAAAAAAAAACCGCCCCGCAGTCGTCTGAGCCTCGGCTGCACACAGGACTGCGATGTCATTTCTAAGTCATCCGTAGCAAATAATGGGTGAAACTGCGATCTCACAGAAAAATAGGAGGCGCTGCGTCACGCTTGTCTCACTGCGAGAGGAAAAACGCAAAAACCCATCGAAAGCAATGCGTTCTATTTCCGTGGGAGTTTTGTGAGTCTCGTGTAGGAAATTCCCCGTGTAAAGATGGTGGACGGCGGTATTCACACGGACAAGCGCGATGGCGCTCCCAGCACCGCAGACCAGTACTGCGCTTACAAACATGCGATTTTGCACATTATTTCAATATGAAACATTCTAACCGGCATCGCACTTACGTGAAAATCACAGCTGCTTGCCGGCACAATGTCATTTGTTTAGCTCTCATAATAGAAAACAAAGTCCGATATCGCCCCAAAATAGAAGAATTGCAGCCGTTCTCTCAGCATCGCAAGAAAAATCACCCGGGGAAATAGCGCCGCCGCAGTATGGACGCCCCTGTGAATGGAACGCACAAAACACACAAGATTATTGGCCATGTGAACAGCCTGAGTCCCCCCACCACTGGGCGAGGGTGGTAGGGGTGGGTCCAGAGGTGGAGCCTCGGGTGGTAGGGGTGGGTCCAGAGGTGGAGCCTCGGGTGGTAGGGGTGGGTCCAGAGGTGGAGCCTCGGGTGGTAGGGGTGGGTCCAGAGGTGGAGCCTCCGGGTGGTAGGGGTGGGTCCAGAGGTGGAGTCTCAGGTGGTAGGGGTGGGTCCAGAGGTGGAGCCTCGGGTGGGAAGACCCCTTGAAGTCTTTGGGGGCAGCTCATGTGTCTCTTCAGGATTGGATAGATTACACGTCAATCATCTTGGTCATTTGTTGCCCTGAGATAAGCGGCATCGTTAGTGTCCGGCCGCCGCTTATCTCCTTCCCTTATGGACAGTCCAGCCCGATGGCTCGCGAGCTTTAGAGTAGCAGAAGTCTCTTTCGGGGTCCTCCGGGGCAGACGGATCGGATCGCGGTTTTCATTCCGTCCGTGGTTTAGCCACTTGTAAATATCGGGGTCTCTGACTCACGAATTCCCTGGCAAAGGTGATCGATCACAATACACTTGTAGTGCCACAGAAACAACATCACCATGAAAGCGAGGACCAACATGGCCGCCATCACCACCGCCACGCGGCCCCTCAGGTTGAGCCCCTGGCATATCTCCGTGGCTTTAGCGAGGAGCCGCTGGGAGGCCGCACCCTCCTGTCCATCTTGGATGAGCAGAATCTCAGCCTGTATTGGAGGCATCGTCAGGGCGATCGCAGGGCGTTATCTGCTCGCCGCTCTTCGTATCCTGCATGGAGAAGGATGGGAGATATGAGGACTTCAGAGCTGCTTTATGGCGGCCTCAGCAGTCAACACACAACTGTTCTAGAGTCCTGAGTGACAAAAGTGCTAAATGTCATGGAAAACAGAGCGACTTCTGCTCTGGAGGACCCAACACTACATGAAGCCTACTGATCTCAATGGACGGCATGCAATTCTTCATTTCACCTGTGGGGGTGCTGCAGCGAACTCTAACCCTTTGGATCATTACAAACTGCTGCAGCCCCTCGAGATCAGCTCATTTCTGGGGACCCTTAAAATAGAAGAAGAGACTGTCAAAAGTGGACATCCCCTTTAAGAACAGTCATAAGACAACAAGCGTGTCATCATCGACAAGAAAGACTCCTCCCCCGCAAATCTTCGCAATGACGTGTAAATACGAGTCTGCGATGGATCGCTCGACAATTACCTCTGCCATTCAGGTACACAGAAGAGCCCGGTGACAAGCGTCAATGGTGGATATCTGGGTTGTCACTCATTACCATATGCAAAACTAAGGGGTGACAGCATATAGCTGTATACGAGTACCGAGTCTATCAGTGGGGTGACAGTATATAGCGGTATACGGGTACCGAGTCTATCAGTGGGGTGACAGTATATAGCTGTATACGGGTACCGAGTCTATCAGTGGGGTGACAGTATATGGCAGTATTCGGGTACCAGGTCTATCAGTGGGGTGACAGTATATAGCAGTATACGGGTACCAGGTCCATCAGTGGGGTGACAGTATATAGCGGTATACGGGTACCAGGTCCATCAGTGGGGTGACAGTATATAGCGGTATATGGGTACCAGGTCTATCAGTGGGGTGACAGTATATAGCGGTATATGGGTACCAGGTCTATCAGTGGGGTGACAGTATATAGCGGTATACGGGTACCAGGTCCATCAGTGGGGTGACAGTATATAGCGGTATATGGGTACCAGGTCTATCAGTGGGGTGACAGTATATAGCGGTATACGGGTACCAGGTCCATCAGTGGGGTGACAGTATATAGCAGTATACGGGTACCAGGTCTATCAGTGGGGTGACAGTATATAGCGGTATACGGGTACCAGGTCTATCAGTAGGGTGACAGTATATAGTGGTATACGGGTACCAGGTCTATCAGTAGGGTGACAGTATATAGTGGTATACGGGTACCAGGTCTATCAGTGGGGTGACAGTATATAGCGGTGTACGGGTACCAGGTCTATCTGTAGGTAACAGTATATAGCAGCGTACGGGTACCAGGTCCATCAGTAGGGTGACAGTATATAGCGGTATACGGGTACCAGGTCTATCAGTGGGGTGACAGTATATAGCAGTATACGGGTACCAGGTCTATCAGTGGGGTGACAGTATATAGCGGTATACGGGTACCAGGTCTATCAGTAGGGTGACAGTATATAGTGGTATACGGGTACCAGGTCTATCAGTAGGGTGACAGTATATAGTGGTATACGGGTACCAGGTCTATCAGTGGGGTGACAGTATATAGCGGTATACGGGTACCAGGTCTATCAGTGGGGAGACAGTATATAGCAGTATACGGGTACCAGGTCTATCAGTGGGGTGACAGTATATAGTGGTATACGGGTACCAGGTCTATCAGTGGGTTGACAGTATATAGCGGTATACGGGTACCAGGTCTATCAGTGGGGTGACAGTATATAGCAGTATACGGGTACCAGGTCTAACTGTAGGGTGACAGTATATAGCAGTATACGGGTACCAGGTCTATCAGTGGGGAGACAGTATATGGCAGTATACGGGTACCAGGTCTATCAGTGGGGTGACAGTATATAGCAGTATATGGGTACCAGGTCTATCTGTAGGGTGACAGTATATAGCAGTATACGGGTACCAGGTCTATCAGTGGGGTGACAGTATATAGCAGTATATGGGTACCAGGTCTATCTGTAGGGTGACAGTATATAGCAGTATACGGGTACCAGGTCTATCAGTGGGGTGACAGTATATAGCAGTATATGGGTACCAGGTCTATCAGTAGGGTGACAGTATATAGCAGTATACGGGTACCAGGTCTATCAGTGGGGTGACAGTATATAGCAGTATATGGGTACCAGGTCTATCTGTAGGGTGACAGTATATAGCAGTATACGGGTACCAGGTCTATCAGTGGGGTGACAGTATATAGCAGTATATGGGTACCAGGTCTATCAGTAGGGTGACAGTATATAGCAGTATATGGGTACCAGGTCTATCAGTGGGGAGACAGTATATATCAGTATACGGGTACCAGGTCAATCTGTAGGGTGACAGTATATAGCAGTATACGGGTACCAGGTCTATCAGTGGGGTGACAGTATATAGCAGTATATGGGTACCAGGTCTATCAGTGGGGAGACAGTATATAGCGGTATACGGGTACCAGGTCCATCAGTAGGGTGACAGTATATAGCAGTATACGGGTACCAGGTCTATCAGTGGGGTGACAGTATATAGCAGTATACGGGTACCAGGTCTATCAGTGGGGAGACAGTATATAGCAGTATACGGGTACCAGGTCTATCAGTGGGGAGACAGTATATAGCAGTATATGGGTACAGGTCCATCAGTGGGGTGACAGTATATAGTAGTATACGCGTACCAGGTCTATCAGTGGGGAGACAGTATATGGCAGTATACGGGTACCAGGTCTATCAGTGGGGTGACAGTATATAGCAGTATATGGGTACCAGGTCTATCAGTAGGGTGACAGTATATAGCGGTATACGGGTACCAGGTCTATCAGTGGGGTGACAGTATATAGCAGTATATGGGTACCAGGTCTATCTGTAGGTAACAGTACTGTATATCTGAAAGCAAGAAGAAGTAACAATGTATCTGAAACGCTAAATATTTGGTGTTGCCATAGCAACGAGAATGTAATTGTGTTACTGTAATCCACATAATTGTTCTGTAGTCTCCGAGTTCAAGTGCTTTACACTGCAGCCCTGATTTCTGGAAATCCCTTAGCACTCAGATGGCAGGGATCTAGGAGGGGATCTCTTCTGACTGGAGTTCCTCTTTAAGTAACTTGGGGGTTGCAGCCTTTTAATAAACCACAAAGAATAAGGGAGTCGTCCCCATCAACCAATAGAATCCTAGAACGAGTTGGAAGGACCCTCCAAGGTCATTGGGTCCGACCCCCTGATCACTGCTGCTATCATGTCATAGCCCACCCTGGCCCAGTAAGAGCTGAAGCCTGATTGGCTGCTGTCGGGGGATCTATAATGTCTCTGGGTCTGCATTTGGCTTCTATTACTCCAGCGCTCAATCATTAGAGGAGACGGCGAGCAGATAGCGCTGTGCGGGATGGACGGGGGCAGTGAAGGGTTAATGATTAACCACAGACTGATAATTACCCAGAGAGGAGAAAAAGGCGAAACATTACATCATGGAGGTGAGCGGGCAGCCTTCCAGGTAGTGACAAAGGTCAGATGCATCCCGCACTGGCATATCCTCCTATGTAATAATAGTGGCGGATACCGAGGGCTGTATCCATCCTGCACACCTGGCCAGATGCTACTGAGCAGTATATACCTGCCTTCACATTCAGGGGGCTGCAGCCTAGACGGGCACAGTACTGCATATACAGTACTACTACTACTACTACACAGCCTAGACATATACAGTACTACTACTACTACACAGCCTAGACATATACAGTACTACTACTACTACACAGCCTAGACATATACAGTACTACTACTACTACACAGCCTAGACATATACAGTACTACTACTACTACACAGCCTAGACATATACAGTACTACTACTACTACACAGCCTAGACATATACATTACTACTACTACTACTACACAGCCTAGACATATACAGTACTACTACTACTACTACACAGCCCAGACATATACAGTACTACTACTACTACACAGCCTAGACATATACAGTACTGCGTCTGACCTGTGCTAGGAGGGGTGCCGCTCTCAGGATCTCTTCTGCATCTATACATCGGGGTTGGGGAAGTTGCACTTGGCTTTCTCAAGCACAGGAATGGCAAAAGGCAATACTGGCCGTATACAACTATATGCAAAATGTGCCAAAACCTAATAATGACTCCCATCATATTACAAAGTGCTTTCAGCATGCAGAGTAAATCCCGAATCTAATGACGGCAGTAAAGACTGACACAGCTCAGGAGTGGTCTGGGTGGTTCTGTCTCTGGCTGGGGTGTATACAGGTCCTACCTGATCCTGATGTGCAGCAGTGACACTGAGCTGCTCCCAGGTGAGGCGGCAGGTATTTATGCAGGTGACAGCCCTCCTCCATCAGCCCTCATAGGATGACACCAAATAAACCAGACTTGCTGGAACTTCTAGTCCACGCAGAGGTGGAGAACCAGTCCTACCCTCAGGCTTCTCACAGCTGAGAGTTTGCTACAATTGTATCTAGTCTAAACAATCTTCTGTGTTCACAACAGTCTACACTGCCACAATGTGCTGGGCCGGACACATTGTAACAGCTCTGCAGCTCTGGGAAGTATGAGGTCTATGCAGCTTTTCCATCTGAATTTCTCCATTCACTGCCAACAAAGAAGGATTAAACGAGAGCAGACCTAATGCTTCTCACAGCTGAGGGGTTGTTACAATTGTGTCCAGCCTAGACCATCCTCTGTGGACTCTGGACTGATACATGGTAGCAAACTCGCAGCAGAGGAGAGAGCTTTGTGGTGCTGTTGGCTGTGGCTCCTGTGCAGGCTGCATACAATTGTAGCAAATGCTCAGCTGTGAGGAAATATTAATCCTCTGGATGTAGCGTCAAATAAACTCCATTTACTGACAGCAAGCAGAGATCCTGAAGATCCCAATAGTGGGCGTAAGCGTACTTCCTATGGATGGCTTGGGTACAGAAGCTGAGCCTGCACCGCCTGCAGTGGGAGCCGGCAACAGCAGGGATCGATGAGAAGCAAATCCCCACCGTTAGCCCCTTACATGCTGCCATCAATGTTGATTGCAGCATTTAAAGTGTTCGCAGAGGGAGAGCGCTGCCGCTGTGATGTCATCGACCTCCGTCTTGTAAGCGCAGAGGGAGGGCGCTGCCGCTGTGATGTCATCGACCTCCGTCTTGTAAGCGCAGAGGGAGAGCGCTGCCGCTGTGATGTCATCGACCTCCGTCTTGTAAGCGCAGAGGGAGAGCGCTGCCGCTGTGATGTCATCGACCTCCGTCTTGTAAGCGCAGAGGGAGGGCGCTGCCGCTGTGATGTCATCGGACCAACGTCTTGTAAGCGCAGAGGGAGGGCGCTGCCGCTGTGATGTCATCGGACCAACGTCTTGTAAGCGCAGAGGGAGGGCGTTGCCGCTGTGATGTCATCGGACCAACGTCTTGTAAGCGCAGAGGGAGGGCGCTGCCGCTGTGATGTCATCGGACCAACGTCTTGTAAGCGCAGAGGGAGGGCGCTGCCGCTGTGATGTCATCGGACCAACGTCTTGTAAGCGCAGAGGGAGGGCGTTGCCGCTGTGATGTCATCGGACCTCCGTCTTGTAAGCACAGAGGGAGAGCGCTGCCGCTGTGATGTCATCGGACCAACGTCTTGTAAGCGCAGAGGGAGGGCGCTGCCGCTGTGATGTCATCGACCTCCGTCTTGGAAGCGCAGAGGGAGGGTGCTGCCGCTGTGATGTCATCGGACCTCCGTCTTGTAAGCGCAGAGGGAGAGCGCTGCCGCTGTGATGTCATCGACCTCCGTCTTGTAAGCGCAGAGGGAGAGCGCTGCCGCTGTGATGTCATCGGACCAACGTCTTGTAAGCGCAGAGGGAGGGCGCTGCCGCTGTGATGTCATCGACCTCCGTCTTGGAAGCGCAGAGGGAGAGCGCTGCTGCTGTGATGTCATCGGACCAACGTCTTGTAAGCGCAGAGGGAGGGCGCTGCCGCTGTGATGTCATCGGACCAACGTCTTGTAAGCGCAGAGGGAGGGCGCTGCCGCTGTGATGTCATCGGACCAACGTCTTGTAAGCGCAGAGGGAGAGCGCTGCCGCTGTGATGTCATTGGACCAACGTCTTGTAAGCGCAGAGGGAGGGCGCTGCCGCTGTGATGTCATCGACCTCCGTCTTGTAAGCGCAGAGGGAGAGCGCTGCCGCTGTGATGTCATCGGACCAACGTCTTGTAAGCGCAGAGGGAGGGCGCTGCCGCTGTGATGTCATCGACCTCCGTCTTGGAAGCGCAGAGGGAGGGTGCTGCCGCTGTGATGTCATCGGACCTCCGTCTTGTAAGCGCAGAGGGAGGGCGCTGCCGCTGTGATGTCATCGGACCAACGTCTTGTAAGCACAGAGGGAGGGCGCTGCCACTGTGATGTCATCGGACCAACGTCTTGTAAGCACAGAGGGAGGGCGCTGCCGCTGTGATGTCATCGGACCAACGTCTTGTAAGCGCAGAGGGAGGGCGCTGCCACTGTGATGTCATCGGACCAACGTCTTGTAAGCGCAGAAGGAGGGCGCTGCCGCTGTGATGTCATCGGACCTCTGTCTTGTAAGCGCAGAGGGAGAGCGCTGCCGCTGTGATGTCATCGGACCTCCGTCTTGTAAGCGAGAGGGAGAGCGCTGCCGCTGTGATGTCATCGGACCTCCGTCTTGTAAGCGCAGAGGGACGATGGGTTGCATGGCCTGTGATTGCTTTAAGAAGCAATGAGGCATTGCAGTACAGAAGCAATGCAATGTGTTATCAGAGCGACCATAGCATCACAGGTTCAAGTCCCCTTCAGGGACAGAACGTCCGGAACGCCCTGCGCAATATATGAAACTCACATTTTATTCTGCATGGCGAATGCTGTAAAAAAAAAACAGACAAAATGCCCGGATTGTTTATTTTGTCTCAAAAAAATCTTAATAGAAGTGATCAAAAAATCTGCATATACCCCAAAATGGTAGCAATATAGACTATAGCGCCGGCCGTGGAAAAACAGACAGAGCGCCGGCCGTGGAAAAACAGACAGAGCGCCGGCCGTGGAAAAACAGACAGAGCGCCGGCCGTGGAAAAACAGACAGAGCGCCGGCCGTGGAAAAACAGACAGAGCGCCGGCCGTGGAAAAACAGACAGAGCGCCGGCCGTGGAAAAACAGACAGAGCGCCGGCCGTGGAAAAACAGACAGAGCGCCGGCCGTGGAAAAACAGACAGAGCGCCGGCCGTGGAAAAACAGACAGAGCGCCGACCGTGGAAAAACAGACAGAGCGCCAGCCGTGGAAAAACAGACAGAGCGCCGGCCGTGGAAAAACAGACAGAGCGCCGGCCGTGGAAAAACAGACAGAGCGCCGACCGTGGAAAAACAGACAGAGCGCCGACCGTGGAAAAACAGACAGAGCGCCGGCCGTGGAAAAACAGACAGAGCGCCGACCGTGGAAAAACAGACAGAGCGCCGACCGTGGAAAAACAGACAGAGCGCCGGCCGTGGAAAAACAGACAGAGCGCCGACCGTGGAAAAACAGACAGAGCGCCGACCGTGGAAAAACAGACAGAGCGCCGGCCGTGGAAAAACAGAAACTTCTGGAACTTTAAACAATACAAAAAAATAAATAATTTCCAAAAAAGTGTTTTTATTGTGCAAATGTCAAAATACTTACATATATAATTTTGCTTTTGTTGGGATCGCCCCGAACCGCAGAAAACACGGATCTATCATTTATGCTGCATGATTGTTTTTGTTTTTCTACAATGTTAAAGTCAGAATTGATGTTTTTCTCCCTGCTCTAAAAAAATGTAATAAAAGTTCTACAATACATGACATCTCCCCAAAAATGGTACCAATAAGAAGTACCGCTCGCCGCGCAAAACATAAAGATGATGGCTCTGAAACATTGGACATTAAAATCTCCCCAAATTGTTGTGTCTTTAGGTCCAAAATACGAATTGTAAAGAAAGGGAGCAGCCAAAAAGAGGCGGTATGATTAAGGGGTTAACTAAACCTCTGACACGTCATAGCGACACGTCTGAAGTGCTTATCAGCGGGGGTCCGGGTGCTGAGACCCCCACAATCCCTAAAATAGATGGGCCCGATCCGGTGTTATCAGCGGGCATAGACAGAGCAGGAAGCAGTGGAATAGGCGCTGCGCTCAGATGAAGGCTTCTGCGGTCGGTGGGGGTCTCGGCATCCAGACCCCACTGATCAATACTTCGGACGGGTCTATTACCCTGCTTACCAAATGCCACCTGACTGCAGGCGATAACGGCGTCATGTGACGGTGGACAGGCAGGACCCCCAGTGTCTGCACAGGGGGCATCTCAGGTGAGTGCGGTTGGGCAGCTGACATACTCGGGCTGCACCTGCTGGTGGATTCGCAGTATTTTGCTCGGAGTTCTATAAGAATAATACAGCTATTATACACCAGTAAAACGAGTTCTCGCTGGCAGCCTGACAACGATGATAACAGGGAGGATGAGGACTACATCCAGGACAACATGTAGGACATACCAGACACGTGCGCCGCCACTAGGCACACAACGTCATGTCTCCCAACTTTAGGACAAAGAGGAGAGGGGCAGCTGTAAAGTTTAATGACAGATCACGCCCTCTTATCCCATAATGGGGCCCTTCAGTAATAGCGACTCCCACAGTGGCCCCAGTTGATTCTAATAGTGGGCCCAGTAGTAATAGTGACCCCCACAGTGGCTCCAGTAGTAATAGTGACCCCCACAGTGGCTCCAGTAGTAATAGTGACCCCCACAGTGGCCGCAGTAGTAATAGTAGCCCCCTAGTGACCACAGTAGTAGCAGTGCCCCCCCATGATGGCCCCAGTAGTAATAGTGAGCCCCATGATAACTGTAATTTAATTGATGGCGCCCTAGGTGACTTGGCGGCGATCTGCCCCTTTAATGATGCCCCCGATTGAAATCTACCTACAAACCATGGTGTCTTTTAGGAATTGCATGCGGACCTCCCTTACTTAGCTCCATGGTTACTGGAAAGCAAACCAGTGTTCCAGACCCTCCCCGGAAACCCAATCCAGCCGCACCGATGATAACTTTAGAGCGGCCCACACTCATTATAAGTAGCGTTCCCTGTCATTGTCACAATCAGGCTGGAGACAGGGTGATAAGCCCACCGGAATGTGTTCCCCATCACTGCTGACCTTCTTTTGTCTGCTTTGGTTTTTCATCTTTGGACTTTATTTTTGTTAAGGTGTCGGGGTGTGATAATGAGTATTGGGGTCCGCACTGCGCTGAACTCCCTCCACCCGAGCTGGTGGACACACCACTGTGACGAATGGCCTGCCAGGATTAGGCCACCTGCGGACGACCAGGTTGGATCCGGCTGTGAGAATGCACGCAGCGGGACCCGACCCGAGCGTCTGCAGAGAGCAGCGTGACACTCACTGCTCCCGCGGCCCCGGCTCTTT
Source organism: Eleutherodactylus coqui (assembly GCF_035609145.1). Lineage (NCBI taxonomy): Eukaryota > Metazoa > Chordata > Amphibia > Anura > Eleutherodactylidae > Eleutherodactylus > Eleutherodactylus coqui. Next base: position 3,293,519 of record NC_089846.1, on the reverse strand, counting down.
CATGTGTTGGCTGCCGGGCAGCAGGCGCATGCGCAGAGCGGAGCCGGTGAGTGAAATAGAGCATGCCGCGATTTGTTTGCCGCGTCAGATTTCGCGTGGCCAAATCGCGGCCGTCTGTATAGGATTATGTTTATTTAACGTAATCCTATGGCAGCGGCCATGGGCGGAAATTCTGCGGGAAATCCCGCCGCGGAATTTCCGCCCGTCTGCTGGCGGCCTTAGGAGGGGGGGGGGGCGTTCTCATTGGAGCCCCCCTGTGAAGTAAGTTCTTCAGTTCATTCATGGTCTGTATTTGGCTTACCTCCTGGAGGGCTGCAGCTTTTCATCTGTTGTCTATTTGCAGAAATAACATCTGAATATGGATGGGCTCTTTAACAAGTAAGCAGGTAATCCTCGCTGGCCTCCATGCTTTGCCCTCCTTTTCCCTCTATTTCTTGTCTTTTATTTATTTTAGGTATGAAGCTTCCTTTTAGTTATTGATACTTTTAGGACTTTTGGGCCATTTCTTGCTTTTCTTGATCTGTTTCCTTTCTCTATCTTCTTTCTCACTGGAGGTGAGCGAGCATCACTCTTCTCGAGTAACTGCATCAGATTTGGTAGAATAAAGGGGCTCACAATACCCCTTAACACCACCAGAGGGGGTCAGTAGTGGCTATGGACCAATCTGTCTCTAATCGATCTTCCTTTATCGGGCAGCTGGGCAGAAAGCGGGCGGACCCCATTATAGTCAATGGGGTCAATATATATATATATATTGTAACAGTGCAGGGGGAGACACACCAGGCCACGACCAAATGCTGAGGGTCTTGTCTTTATTCAGACTTGATGAACAAAACATAAAGTTCTGGCATTCTGCAGATAACAGAACAAGCAAGGAAAGTCCTTTTAAATCAGCAGTAGTAACACAAAAGTCTTTGTAAACTCCAATAGGACAAAGTAAAGCAAACCTTCCCAGCATCGGGGTGCGGTGTCTCCAGCTCGGTGCGGTGTCTCCAGCTCGGTGCGGGGTCTCCAGCTCGGTGCGGGGTCTCCAGCTCGGTGCGGGGTCTACAGCTCAGCTCAGGGCTCTCAGCCTCTGCTGCTCACACAGTACATCTCCTCCCTGACCTGGTCAGCTGCACCAATATATACCCATCACCTGTCCTGCTCAGGTAGAACTCCGTACCGGAGTGAGGAACGGACCGGATCTACATCACAGATGCTAGTAACCACCGCGATATACACCTTCTGTCCCTCACTTCACTTCTCACCCTGCTACATATCCCCCCCCCCCCCCTCTGCCCCAAGCCGGGGGGCTGGGCACCAACCTCTACCCAACAGCTGACCCTTGACAGGGCATCCGCATTGCCATTTGCCTTTCCTGGCCTGTGTTCAACCTTGAAGTCGAATTCTTGTAAGACCAGGGACCACCTTGTTACCCTGGCGTTGCTCCCTTTCCTTTTGTACATCCTATTCAGGGGGGCATGATCTGAGACCCGCCTGAACTTTCTTCCCAGGAGGTAATAGCGGAGTGAGTCCAGGGCCCATTTTATCGCCAACCCTTCCTTCTCAATGACCACGTATTTTTCTTCACAGGCCGTAAGTTTTTGGCTTAAGAACATTACAGGATGTTCCTCGACGTTAACCTCCTGCGACATTACTGCTCCTAGCCCTACAGCTGATGCATCCGTATGGACTACAAACGTTCTTGTGAAGTCAGGCGCCACCAACACGGGCAGCTGACACAATGGACGCTTTAGATCCATGAACGCTTCTTCTGCTTCTGGTGACCAGTGGGCCATTCCCGATTTCCCCCCCTTTTGTTAGCTTCGTTATGGGGCTGCCATCGTAGCAAAATTAGGGACAACACATCGGTAATAGCCCACTAACCCCAAGAAGGCTCCCACCTGTTTCTTTGTCAGGGGCCGGGGCCAATTCTGTATTGCCTCTACTTTATTCAGTTGGGGCTTTACCAAACCCCTTCCCATGATGACGCCCAGATACTTGACCTCTTCCATCCCTAAGGCACAGTGTTTGGGGTTTATTGTGAACCCAGCCTCTCTGATTGAGTCCAGTACAGCCTGGACTTTACTCAGATGGCTCTCCCAATCACGGCTAAAGATGACAATCTCATCCAGGTAAGCCGCTGCGTATCTTTTGTGGGGACCTAACAACCTATCCATTGTGCTTTGAAATGTAGCCGGGGCACCTTTCAACCCAAAGGGCATTCTCAAATATTGAAAACAGCCTACTGGGATGGAAAAAGCCATCTTCTCCCTAGCTTCTGCTGAGAGAGGAATCTGCCAATACCCTATTGTTAAGTCCAGTGTGGTTATGTACCTGGCGGACCCTGACCTCTCAATCAACTCATCCACCCTAGGCATGGGGTAGGCATCCGACTTCCAGACCTCATTGAGTTTTCTGTAGTCATTACAAAACCGCCATTCCCCAGAGGGTTTTGGCACCAGCACTATTGGCTTGACCACCCACTTTTAGATGACTCAATTACCTCTAGTTCCAAGATTCGTTTGACCTCTACAGACACTATTTCCCTACGGGCTTCCGGGATTTGGTATGGTTTCTGGCAGACCTTTACCTGAGGGTCCGTTAGGATCTCGTGTTCAATGATCTTGGTGCAACCAGGCAGATCAGTGAACAAATCCTTATTGTGCTGCAGAAACTCTCTACCTTGTTGCGCCTGGGATCTTGAGAGCGTTTCGGCTATCATCACATCTTGGATGCCACATCCTGACTCCATAGCCAAACAAGGTCCGACCAGAGAGTCTCGCTCCTTCCAGGCTTTTAACAAGTTTACATGATAGATCTGTATGGGCTTTCTTCTACCTTGTTGGTGTATTTTGTAATTAACGCCCCCCCCCCCCCCCCCCCCGCGCCTTTTCCAGGACTTCATACGGCCCTTGCCGCTTGGCCAGGAACTTGCTATCTACTGTGGTACTAGGACCAGTACCCGATCCCCCGGACTGAATTCCCGGACCTTTGCAGACCTATTATATATCTTGGCTTGCCTCTCCTGTGCCCTAAGAAGTTGCTCCCTGACCAGCGGCATGGCTTTTGCAATCCTATCCTGCATTTGGACCACATGCTCAACCACACTTTTATGTGGGGTAACCTCACTCTCCCATGTCTCTATTACGATATCCAGCAGCCCCCGGGGTTGTCGCTCATATAACAACTCAAACAGCGAAAAACCCGTGAACGCTTGTGGAACCTCTCTTATGGAAAATAAGAGGTAGGGGAGCAGACAGTCCCAGGCTCGGCCATCTGTCTCTACCACCTTTTCCAACATATTTTTTAGGGTTTTATTAAGCCTTTCTGCCGGCCCATCAGTCTGGGGGTGGTAGACAGAAGTCCGCAACTGCATGATTTTCAGCAGTTTGCAGAGTTCCTTCATCACCTTGGACATTAACGGCGTCCCCTGGTCTGTCAATATTTCCCTAGGCAGACCCACCCTGGAAAATATGTACCAACTCTTTCCCAATACATTTGGACGAGGTATTTCTCAGTGGAACGGCTTTTAGATACCTGGTTGCGTAATCTACCACTACCAGGATGTACTGATGACCCCTGGTCGGCTCTACCAGAGGCCCTACGAGGTCCATGGCAATCTGCTCAAACGGCACCTCAATTATGGGTAATGGAACCAAGGGACTCTTAAAATGGGGAGCCGGGGCAGTCAGCTGGCAGGTGGGACAGGCCTGGCAAAGATCTGCTATTTCCTTATAACAGCCCAGCCACAAGAACCTCTGCAGAATGCGCTCCTGTGTCTTCTCTGCCCCCAAATTGCCTCCCAACACATGTGAATGGGCCGCGTGTCTATAGCAACCCGGTACCAGAAGTTGCTCCACCACCTCCTCTCTAATTTTTGTCATTCTGAATAACAACTCATTATTAATAGAATAATGAGGGCACCTCCCCTCGACCCAGGCATCTTGAGGAACACCATTCAATACAGTTACATTCTCAAAGGCATGTTTTAACGTGGGATCATTACGTTGTGCAGTCCCAAAATTACCCCGTGATACCTTGAGATCTGGGATCTGAGGTTCTGAGGATAACTCCTCTTCCCCGGTCAAACCGGCGAATGGCAACTCCTGATCAACCGCCTCATTGTCCAAAGCAACCTTGCTGTGTCCTGGCGCACCGTCCTGAACAATGGGGTGCGACAGCTCAGCCCACAAGCTCCAGAACTGAGGAAAGTCTCTTCCAATTATCACTGGGTGGGGTAAGTTCCTCACCACCCCAACCTTGTGTACAGAAACTCCACAGTCAGTGCTTATAGACATGTTGGCAATCGGATAGCCTTTAGTGTCCCCATGGATGCAGATAACCCCCACCTTTTCTCCATGAACCACCACATGCGGGAGAGAGGTGGCGATTAAAGTCACCAGGCTCCATGAGTCCAACAATGCCGCCACTCTTGCCCCATTTACCGTTACCTTACACATTTGTGGCTGCGGGTCTTGGGACGGAGCTGCACTGCAGACAGGTGCAGCGCCGGCCATATGTACACTCCATTGGCTTGGCACGGGTAGGGGAGTGGGCTGCAATATGCCCAGGAGCCTGGCATTCCCAGCAGACAATCGGGGTTGCTTGCCTCCTCCTGGCAGGTACTGCTCCCTGTGGGTTCTTTGGCCTCTCTTTGACGTTGGTCATGGACTCCCTCCTCCGGGCCTCCACCCCAGGATTGGCGCCACGATGAATGGACCTTGTAGTAGGAAACATCTCCTCTCCTGTGAGGTATCTTTTCACAAGGGCCACTAACTCATCGGCATTCCACGGGTCTCCCTGGGCAACCCACGGCTGCATGGGCCTAGGCAGGGACTGCACGAACCGTGGGTCTTTTAATACCAGCGCATCCTCCAACAATTGTAGCAGTGCAGGGGGAAACACCCCAGACCACGACCAAATGCTGAGGGTCTTGTCTTTTATTTACACTGGCAGAACATAACATAAAGTACTGGCATTCTCCAGATAACAGAAGATACAAGGAAAGTCCTTTTGAATCGGCAGTCCAGTAATAGTAACACAGAAGTCTTTGTAAACTCCAATAGGGCAAAGTCTCAGCCAACCTTCCCAGCAGTGTGGTGCGGGGTCTCCAGCTCAAGGCTCTCACTCTCAGTCCTTTGCTGCTCACACAGGACATCTCCTTGAACTGGTCAGCTGCACCAATATATACCCACCACATGTCCTGCTCAGGTGGAACTCCGTACCGGAGTGAGGAACGGACCGGATCAACATCACGGATGCTAGTAACTAGAGATGAGCGAACGTACTCGTTTCGAGTAATTACTCGATCGAGCGCCGCGATTTTCGAGTACTTCCGTACTCAGGTGAAAAGATTCGGGGGGAGGCGTGGCGGAGTGGGGGGTAGCAGCGGGGAACAGGGTGGAGCCCTCTCTCCCCCTCCCCCCCACTCCCCGCTGCAACCCCCCACTCACCCACGGCGCCCCCCGAATCTTTTCGCCTGAGTACGGAAGTACTCAAAATTCGCGGCGCTCGGGCGAAAAAGGGGCGTGGCCGAGTACGCTCGCTCAACTCTACTAGTAACCTCTGCGATATATACCTTCCGTCTCTCACTTCACCTCTCACCCTGCTACTATATATGTATATATACACATACACACACATATATATAGACACACATATATACATATACTGATCTGGACACCAATCTCTCCAGCAGGTTCTGGGGTATTCTGTAGCTTCCTAATTGCAAAACTCTGATATACGCACGTAAGAACTCTGAGACTGAGACACGTGTCCAGTGTGAAGCTTACAGAGTTCTGATAGGGAAAACAATCCCAGAACTTCTTATATTGAAACACATAAAACCTGCCCTTTATGGGCGTATAACACATGACATCAATAACATATATGTATTTTTATTCGTTTAGCCATATAGAACCCCCCCCCCCAGGCCCCGTGTACAAGCCAGCCTTTGTCTCCTCAACATGTGGTCAGGCGAAGACCAGCTTCTTTGTTTAGTACATACCAATGTAATTTAACCCTACAGGGGCTGCAGAGGAGCTTTACATTAGACTAGTGTTATAGCACACACCTTTCACCATGCCATTGTCCAGCAATTACCATAATGAAAATATGCAGCCATTAGCCTCTACAGAGTTAAATCACTACAGCTGTGTAATATATCTAGTTTATACAAATCAATAGACATTTTACGCCAAATAATCATCATTTCTACTACAATACATGGACACACAATTATATATATACACTCACACACATACATACATATATATATATATATATATATATATATATATATATATATATATATATATATATATATATACGCACACACACACATATACATACAAATACTGGGGGCCAGCTGCGTTATGAATGAATAACCCCCCAAAAAAAATCACCATTATGGTTCTTTAAGGCAAAAATTTCTATTTTGGTCTCATCTCTCCACATAACCTTGCTCCAAAGCCTTTTGTCTTGTCCAAATGATCTTTAACAAACTGCAGACAGGCAGCAATATTCATCTTGGAAAGCAGCAGCTTTTTCCTTGCAGTCCTGCCATGCACACCGTTGTTGTTCAGTGTCCTCCTGATAATATGAGAAAAGCCTTTTATTGCTTAGAGGTGACCTTGGATTCCTTTGTTGTTGTTAGCCATTTAGTCGTTCATGACCCTCGGCGACTCTAAAGGTTCCCTCTCTCCATGTTTTTAGGTTTTACTTCTTTCCGTTATGTGATATCCATGCCAGTATCAGCTCTGACAGTATCAGCCGTCGTGTCCTTTGGTGTCCGAGTCTTCTTTTGCCACTGATCTGTCCAAACATTATAAATTTTTCTAGCGACTCTGCTAGCATTAAATGGCTAAAATCCGTGAGTCTGAGTCCGGCCATCTTGCCCTCCAGCGAGTCTGAGCCCGGCCATCTTGCCCTCTGTGAGTCTGAGTCTGGTCATCTTGTCCTCTATGAGTCTGAGTCTGGTCATCTTGTCCTCCATGAGTCTGAGTCTGGTCATCTTGTCCTCCATGAGTCTGAGTCTGGTCATCTTGTCCTCCATGAGTCTGAGTCTGGTCATCTTGTCCTCCATGAGTCTGAGTCTGGTCATCTTGTCCTCCATGAGTCTGAGTCTGGTCATCTTGTCCTCCATGAGTCTGAGTCTGGTCATCTTGTCCTCCATGAGTCTGAGTCTGGTCATCTTGTCCTCCATGAGTCTGAGTCTGGTCATCTTGTCCTCTGTGACTCTGAGTCTGGTTATCTTGTCTTCTGTGAGTCTGAGTCTGGTCATCTTGTCCTCCATGAGTCTGAGTCTGGTTATCTTGTCCTCTGTGAGTCTGAGTCTGGTTATCTTGCCCTCCAGCGAGTCTGCGTCATGCCATCTTGTCCTCCGCTAGTCTGAGTCTGGTCATCTTCCAGTGATATATTGGGTCTTATACAATTCAGGATGTCTCCTGTTTGTTCCTCTCGCCATCCAGGGTATACCCAGCAGCTCAAATGCATCAATCCGCCTTCTATCAGCTTCCCTCGCAGTCCAGCTCTCACATCCATACATGGCTCTGGTGAAACCGGTGGTTTGCACTATCCTGCATTTAGTGGCTATGCCGATATCCCCACTTTTTCTTTGTTACCCATGGACTATTATATGCCTCGCTCTCGCTGTGATCTTCATTGGTCGGCCACTCCAGGGGAGGGTAATAATGGTCAGGAATTTCCTCTATTTGCACACAATCTGTCTGACTGTGGATTGGTGGAGTCCCAACTCTTTACAGATGGTTGTATACTCGGGCGTACGTGTTACGTGTCCTGTGTATTATACGTGTATTTTTTGCACATGTAGAATAAGCACTACACAACAAGTCTGTACATGTGTATTTCCTGCATCCCCGTAGCCTATATCAGTGTGCAATACGCAGCAAAACAGGACAATGCAGGTGTGAGCGGCCCAAGACAAATGAATGGGCAGCGGCACATTATACCCGCGACATACGTGTGCGTGCGCCGGATGAGCATCAACGACTCCTCAGAGATCTCCTTTGTGCCATGATGCTCTGGTAGATCGCTGTTCTCTACATACAACAGGTCGCCCGCTCACACCCGATTGTTGGCCCGTTGACTGAAAATGCCCCCAAATATCTGCTTCTCCTAAAGGTTCACATACTTTTACCGCTCACAGATATTGGATCATTTTCCTCAATAAATAAAAGTCTGATATTTGTGACTCTTTATCTACTTTTTGGACTTGAAAAAGTGTGAAAAGTTAATGTTGTTTTAGGTCAAATATAAGCAAAAATATGGAAAATTCTGAAGGGTTCACAAACTTTCAAGCACCTGTATAGAGTTGCCAGATAGAACTAACAAACCGTTGACCAGAACCTGACAGAACGGTCCGGGCTGTAAACGTCTATCAGCACGCCGCAGGCGGAGTACAGCGCTGCCAGGGGTGTGAGGCTACAGTCGCTGCTATGAGCCGTCGCACAGAAGCCTTCTATCTCTCACCTATCTGCTGTGTGGCCCCGCATCTCCAGCCCCTCCCCTTGGGGGCCCTTTTTTCAACTGATGACCTAGCCTCTAGATAGTAGTTGATGGACAAGGGTCCGCCGAAGGGAACAGATAGGTAGAGGGCCCCCATCGGTAAGCACATGTCCACAAAAAACTGACCCCCGATGCTGCATCCTAGCAGATGAAAACACTGCGGATGCACTGGCAACAGCCGGAAAGCCGATTCAATATCGGCCTTCGCTAGCCAAGCGCCTCTGCCCGCCTGTCTGACCAGCTCAACCGCGCAATCGAACGACGCGTATGACACCGCCGCTTCCTCTTTCGATATGCCGTCACTGACCGATTCACCCGACGGATAGGATAAGTGATGGATAAGCCTGAACTTGCCCGTTTCCTTCTTCGGTACTAGTCCCAAAGGGGAAACCCGCAAGTTCCCAAATGGCGGCTCCTGGAAGGGGCCCGCCATTCGTCCCAATTCCACCTCCTTGAGCAACTTCTCCATCACTAACTCTTTATTATCTCGTGCGGATTTTAAATTGTGACAGAAAGACACCGAGGAAGACGGGGAATGTGGAATAAAGAAGCCTTCGGCAAAACCTGCTCTAAGCAGGTTTGCTTCCGGTCTCCTGGGGTACCTGTCGAGCCACGGCTCCAGGTACCGGACGTTCACTGGCGTTCGCTCCTGTGCTGGAAACCCCGGGTGTCGCTGATGCTCGTTGGCGCCGGAAACAATGCAGCGCTGCGTGCGAACCTCCGCAGATTGAACATTCGTGCCGAAAGTTGCACGAGGCATTAAAACGGCAGTGGCCTTCGTTAAAGGCCCAGCATGAACCGGAGGGCTTTGGGGCCACAGGGGCCTGCTGTCCGCTGGCGCCTGTGGCGTCCCTTGAAAAAATGGTTTTGTCGGTTTCTGTGCCAGTATCAGCTGGATCCACACGTCCGTTGCCTTCGACGCCCAGCTAATGTGTTTGGAACCCGAGATCCTGCGACGAAAATCCTCGTCGTAGCGCCACCAAGCCGATCCCCCGTGCAGTTTATATGCACTGTGGATCGTGTTGATATACACGAGCAGCTCCGGGCCCTTGTGCGGATGCTGTTTGCATACCACGTGTGCCAAAATCAGGAATGCCTGAAGCCAATTCCCAAAAGTTTTTGCTACCTTAGGTTTCTTATCGCCTCCACGCTCCGCGAAACGTTCCTTATCGACTGACACGTGTTCGACGGATAGTAGAGACCATATATCCACATAACATCCGCTTGTTATTTTACCCAACACCCTGATCCTCCAGACCCGCGTCCAATGGGGCCACACCACAAAACAGCGAGTCTGCTAGTTTCAGAGCCTCATTCGCCCCCGAAGGCAGGCACCTTTGTCCTTGTAGCGGACCACCAACCTCGGGCGAGGCCGACCTCCCCGGTTGAGTATAGGACACTAGTAGTCCTTTATCCTTATCATAACCTTCCACCAGGGCTCTAAGAGCCGCCATAAAATCATCCTTCCGGCTAGCGCCGGGCACATTATCCCCTTTGTCATATTGCACCGACTCACCCGCCTCGTTGACCTCCGGCATAGCCAAGGGAAAATTGATGGCGGGCAGTGACGATTGGCCCTAGACTCCTCGTGCCGTGTGTCGTTCCGTGCGACCATCTTGGGTGACACCCCGACGTCTCGGACTCCTCGGTCTCGCAGCCCCGTAGGCTGAAACCCCGGCATTAGGTCTGCTCCTACTCGCTCCTTCTCTAATATCTGCAGAAGAAGCCGGTGAATGTGAAAAGAGGTGCCTTGAGACCCGAGTGTCCAACCCTCGGCTGCTCTGCCTGGCCCTACGCGACACCGCTTCTGACCGACTGCACGCTGCGAGGCCTCGCGGGACATTGCTCCTCCTACTCTCCACTCCTGCCGCTGGGGAGGATGAGCTGCTACACTGCTCCCGCTGGCTATCTATGTGCCTCCATTCCGCTGCTGTTTGCCGCCTAAACCTAGCTTGAGCCTAATCCCTATGGCTGGCATTGCGATCGCGCCGTGTGCTGAGATGTGCTGCGCAATCATCTAGTGGGGCCCTCTCTACACTGCTGCGCCTTGCGGTAGCCCCCCCCGGGGTGCCTTGGGCCCCCCGCGCTATGGCGTGAAAATTTGCTGCCTCCTCCTGCTGTAATCTGCTCATTTCCCTCCCACCCCACCCGCTGTCCCCCCCGCTGCTGTCCTCCCACGAGGAGGGAGACGCACTTTCCGGCATCTCTCTCCTAACGGCCGCCGCAGATCTACGGCCGGATCTTCTTTCGCTGCGCATATCCCTACGCGCGCCTGCCGCTCCACGTGGGGAGCGCTCCGGGACCTCGCTCCTCGTTCTGCCGTCAGCTGCGGGAACACCTCCCCCCGCGCTGGACTTACCCGACCTGCACCCCACCGGACCTCCGCAGGTTGGTGCCACTCTCCCAGCTACCTCTGTCTCACCGACACACGTGCGACCTGCCGGTCCGCTTCCCTGCCGCGCTGCGACCGCGCGGCGCCGCTCCTTACTGGTCGTTCCGTCCTGGGACTGCCGGTACGTCCGCCTCTCTTCGCCACCGGGCTGGGGCTCAGACGTGCTGGTGGGTTTCTTCTCCGGGTCGGTCTTCCGCGGGGCTCTTCACTGCTGGGCAAATCTGGCTGGCTGCTACCTGCCCCGGCTTCCACTGCTGTCATCCCAGATAGATCTTCAGCCATCTTCACGAGCCAGCTAGTGCCCTGGGTGGCCACCACGTCCTTGATCCTCTGCATAAGCTCCTCCATTCTTCAGTTCTTCTGGGTCCGCCTTCACTCTTCTTCTCCACGGTCCAGACTGATCCTCCTCTTCCTTCTTCTTCCCCTCACTTAGTTAACCCCTCCCCTACCCCTGGTCGCTTCCTCTCTTCTTGGCTCCTCCCCCCCAGTCCTCAGCATCACCACTAGTATGTTTTGCTGCTATCTAAGACAATAACTCCCATAAATAGCGCATCCCGGCAGTGAGGAGGTTAATGGGCCAGAAAATCCATTTCTGAGAGCAGAAATACAAAGTCCACATGAAAGAGAAAGTAAAAGTCATAAACCGTTCATACTCGGCAACACTGCTGACGCTCTAATAAAAGGGGAAAGCAGGCAGGAAAAAACTAGTTCACAGAAAAGCCAAGAAACGGCGTCCGGTGCGAGGACCGCGGAGCTGCAGGAAGCCCAGCGCCAGGCGGGAGCCACAAAGGAGCAGCTCTCCTCTGACAGAGGTCCTCGGCTTCGGCCGGTCGGTTTCCTGTAACTGTTAGTTGTTACGCGCCCATAGAGAGCAGCGGGCTCCCGCAAAATACAACATGCGCAATTTGTACACGCAAATGTGAGCGAACCAGCGTACGGCAATGTATATGGCATGATATAGCGTGTCCCCATAGACAGCAGCGGCAGGGAGGGTCTACAGCCAGGTGGGGGCTGCAAGTGCTTGTGAATGTGGCGCCAAGATGGCCGTCAGTGCGGATGGTGCGAGGCTTGGGATTTTCAACGGAGCAACCTTGCTGAAAACAATCCGGCGTTTCCTGAGTCCTGGACTCCACAGACTCGCTCCCCTCGGTCAGTCACCCCCTCATCGCTCCGTGTGACCCCAATATATCAGTGGAAACTCCCACAAACCTTCTCAGGGTCTCCGTATAAAATGACTGAATTGCTGCTGGTCTCTGGTAGCCTCAGAGCAGACATCCTACTGCAGCTTCTCCAGCGCAGGGAAGTGAAAGGGACATATTGATACATTGTTCTTGGGGCATTTCCTGAGTTGTAGAACAATTCCCAGATGACAAAACCCAAAAGAAAGGAACAGATAGCCACTAGGTGGCCGGCCAACGAGAGAGGCGCCAATGAGAGCGGCACCAATGAGAGAGGCGTCAACGAAAGAGGCAACAATGAGAGAGGCGCCAACGAAGGCGACGCCAACGAGAGCAGCGCCAACCAGACAGGCATCAACCAGACAGGCGCCAACGAGAGCGGCGCCAACCAGAGAGGCATCAACAAGAGCAGCTTTAACGAGAGAGGCGCCAATGAGAGAGGCAAAATGAGAGAGGCAAAATGAGAGAGGCGCCAATTAGAGCAGCAAAAATGAGAGTGGCACCAACGAGAGAGGCGTCAACGATAGCGGCGTCAACCAGAGAGACGCCAATGAGAGCGGCACCGACAAGAGAGGCGCCAATGAGACAGGTGTCAACGAGAGCAGCGCTCACACCGTTCACACAGACGTTTTGTCTAAGCTGGGAACCCGGAGCCCCAACTAATGCCACAAACAGGGCCCCAACGTTAAGAAGCCAACGTACGTCTTCGCAGACCGGAAGCCGTTTTTTGTTTCTCTTTCGTACAGATAAGAGTTCTGGGTATTTTATACACAAGTGAGATGGAGGTCGTTCCATCCGCTACTGTATACAGAACCCCTAGGGGTCCTCATAGCCGTGGTCCGGTCATGGCTGGCCACACACCAACATGGCGGCCATTGCAGCCCCCCTCTACCTGCACAGAACTAGGCAGATGACCCCCCAGAGCTCCAAGGGGGGTCCATCCATGACGGTGATGTAAGAGGTCACTAATTACGGCGTACTCTCTAGGGACTTTTAGAAAATGGGAAAATGCTTGTAGAATGTCCAACCGTCCAACGCGCTGCGTTTAGGAAGAAAGCCAGGAACCCAAAAAATGACCCAAATGTAAGAAAAACACAAAAAAAAACATTCAGGGGAATTTATAAGTTTTTATGCCAGAATTCTGTCTTTAAGAAGTTTTTCATGAGTTTCAGCTGCGCAAAAATGTGCGTTTCGTTTTTTTTTGCCTGCCTTGTAAAAAGTGGATGGGTCTCGGAGGAAGGGGGCGGAGCCCCAGGGGGCCAATCACGGTCACTGTCATTAATGTGAAACTGGCATAAACTCAAGCAGAGACGCAGAATTACCGATGAATGCTCCCCTGTGGATCCCCCGTGGGTGCGGCCCTCGGGCTGCGTTCACACCTGATTCTGCAGCCACGAGCCGCTCCGTTGTTTGGATTCTGAGACGGATGTTGGAGCGAATCCACAACTGATCGCACCCAATCGGAGGCCGAAGTCTGCGGAGCCGCAGCGACGGCGCAAAATGGGACACGACTAGTGATGCAGAAATGTAGAAAATCTGCAGCCGTTCTGGAATGTGTGAACGTACTGAGGGCCCCGCAAAGGGATTCATCAGCTCTGTGGCCCCGCACAGTGTAATTAGTCCCCCTTGTGGCCCCCGCACAGTATAATTAGTCCTCCTTGTGGCCCCCGCACATTCTAATTAGTCCTCCTTGTGGCCTCCACACAGTCTAATTAGTCTTCCTTGTGGCCCCCGCACAGTCTAATTAGTCCCCCTTGTGGCACCACACACCCTTAAAGGGGTTGTCCCGCGGCAGCAAGTGGGGTTATACACTTCTGTATGGCCATATTAATGCACTTTGTAATGTACATTGTGCATTAATTATGAGCCATACAGAAGTTATTCACTTACCTGTTCTGTTGCTAGCGTCCCGTCTCCATGGTGCCGTCTAATTTCAGCGTCTAATCTCCCGATTAGACGCGCTTGCGCAGTCCGGTCTTCTCCCTTCTGAATGGGGCCGCTCGTGCCAGAGAGCGGCTCCTCGTAGCTCCGCCCCGTCACGTGTGCCGATTCCAGCCAATCAGGAGGCTGGAATCAGCAATGGAACGCACAGAGCCCACGGTGCACCATGGGAGAAGACCTGCGGTCCACCGTGGGTGAAGATCCCGGCGGCCATCTTCGCAAGGTAAGTAAGAAGTCACGGGAGCGCGGGGATTCGGGTAAGTACTATCCGTTTTTTGTTTTTTTTTTTAAACCCCTGCATCGGGTTTGTCTCGCGCCGAACGGGGGGGCTATTGAAAAAAAAAAAAAAACGTTTCGGCGCGGGACAACCCCTTTAATCAGACCATAAGCTCCACCCTCAGACTGTGACTGCTTATTATTGTACTTGCTCCTTCCTCTCATCGGCGGACTACAATCAACATCCTGCCCTCCACATCTGTCAACTCCTCTCGGTTGGAGGGCCCTTGGACACAGTGGCCCCGACCCTGCTCAGATTGGCTTGGGGTTGTTGCACAGTTTGTAGTCAGTGTCTCAGTCTATGTGATGCTGTTACATGGATCTACCACTAGAGGGGGACACAGACACTCCTGTCACAGTTACTGATCCACAGCAATAATAGAGGAGATGACAGCTCATCCTCCTGACTGGGTACTTAGGGGCTGTATGTTATTTAGGTGAATACAGCATGTAATAATAATTAAACTGTCACCACAGCAGGCAGAAATGGTACAGCCTCAATATGGTGCCTGATAAGCATGCTGCACTGCATGAAAGTAGCTGCAATATACAGAGGAGACCTCCAGAGTGCAACAGGTATCAGGTGAGGGGGGGATGAACATACTTTTGCTGGAGTGGCCCTTTAAGAAGATGCTACTGATACATTATGTTATGACACAATGTATAAGTATTCCCACCCTCTTACGGAGCGCTGCCCAACATACTGCACCGCGCCATTACCACCTCACCTGCTACACGTCCGAGCGCACTTCTAAGGCTGCTCTCAAACTGGCTGCTTCTTCCGTGAGTGCGGCGTCCTGAGAGCGGCGCCAACTGCCGTACGACGCTGCCTCTGATTCCAATGGGGCCTTGCCTGGTTTTCGGGCGCTGCCTTTCTATTCTTCTGTTTTTGTGTTTTATAACGCACCTGACCGCCCATTACAGTGATGGGGCGCGGTACAACACCGTGACGTCAGATACGCTGCGATTTACGGTGCTTTCTGAACGCTTGTGTGAGAGCGGCCTTAAGTCATGTGGAAGTGGTGCGTTATCTTATCATCCTGAGCCGTGTATCTAATCCTATCCTGGGTGATACTACCTGCCGAGCCGTGTATCTAATCCTATCATATGTGATCCTGTCTGCTGAGCCGTGTATCTAATCCTCTCCTGTGTGATACCATCTCCTGCGTGGTGTATCTAAGCCTCTCCCATGTGATACTGTCTGCTGAGCTGCTGTATCTAATCCTCTCCTGTGTGATACCATCTCCTGCGTGGTGTATCTAAGCCTCTGACGTGGCCGCCCCCGGGGTGTTATCTGTTCTTGGTGATTTCTCAGAACTTGTCTTCCAGTAACGAGGATCTTCCGCTGATGTTGTGACCACAAACACTTCTCCTCGCAGCCAGGAATAGAGGAGGGGGAGCTCTGCAGCGTGTGAAGGGTTAAGTCCGCTGCTCTCCGGATGCTACCAGATCCATATAGGCGGTTTTTCACACAAGTTGAGCTTAACCCCTTCAGGACCAGAGATTTCGCCCTTTTTTAGTTCGGTTCTTCTGACCAGGAGACGATGTGTGAAGCCGCAGGGGGTGATGGGGCTCTGTGCTGGTTGTCCCAGGGGGCCTTCAACAGCCTCCGACTGCACTGCTGACTCCACCCGCTGACTGTTAATAGACTCCTAGTCCGCTTTGACCGCGACATCTGAACAGTTATCATGGCGGTTACCGGCAACTGTCAGGGGCAGCTGCTAGCTGCCAGGTGTGCTGCTGACTCGGCTGCTGCGCCCCTCCGCACACACTTCAAGACTGCAGGACGTTTATAGTCGTTAGGTAGTCCTGAAGTGGTTAAACGGCGGCCGCACCTTGATACAACTTGTGCAAATCCCTTTATTTACCAAAAATGGCGGGTGTGCTGAAAAATTGCTGTAGTGAGTGGCCACCGGGGGGCTCCCTTCCTTCGAATTCTCTGTTTGAAGGAGTCCATCTCTGGTGAGCCCGGATTCACACAGGCGTATGTGTATTTGTGGCCCCCTCCGTATGGCCCACAGACAGGGTTTCTCATGCAGGCTCTTTGGCCATACGGAGAGTTCGGCATCCGAAGGTTTGGCGCGACTTTCTGTGTAAGTATAATGGCAGGATTTGCTTACTATCTCTGGACTCGCTGGAGCTTTTCCCCATTTTTGTGGTTGTGGAAGTTTGGGGGAGGAGCCTCAGTAACCGGAGGGGGTATTTTGGACGGACGATATGAGTGTCATTCACTGCATCAACCATCTGACTTCTTCTCTGGTTTTCTCCCTCCTTTGACGCCTCGTGCTTCGGGTTCATTATTTTGTCTCTCTTCCATTGGCAGGAGTTGTGGGAGTTACATCCATTGGTGGAGGGCAGGCGTTGCCCATCAGAGCTCCGGAGCATCATGGAAACCAGCTGATGCCCATGGTGAGAGCGTCAGTCACCCCGGCTACCTGTAGGCAGCACAGAAAGGCTCTATCGCCTAGATGACACGAGTGATAAGTTGCGCTTGGAGGATACACAGGAGTACTTGATCCACTTGCAGAGTTTAGGGGTATCAGGTTTAGTAGCCCTCTTGTCTGGGGTGGCGTTTCATTTTCAGTTGTTCGGTTGGTCCCCTTCATCTGTAGGTGTGTGGACACCTGAATCTCATGTTGTCCATCGGTGCACAGACACCTGAATCGCCTCATGTCCGTAGGTGTGTGGACACCCGAATGGAAAACACTCTGTGCAAAACATTCATCTCCACAGAGATTCAAGCTTCAGAGCTGGGAGTTCTGTAGGAACTGTTTGGGTGAGAATACAAGGAGAGAACAACAGAAAGGACACCATTGTAGGCATTTACTATAGGCCACCTGGACAAGCAGAAGATATGGAGGAACTCTTTCTACATCAGATGGTCAAGCTCTCAAAGAAGCCCGACATAGTGATCATGGGAGATTTTACCCATCCAGACATTTGTTGGGAATCTCTCAGGTAAAAGTAATGGATCCAACAGATTCTTATCCACTCTTGGTGACAACTTTATCTTCCAGAAGGTAGAAGAGAAAACAAGGGGATCTGCTATCTTGGACCTAATTCTTACCAACAGGGAGGGAATGGTTGAGGGAGTAAGGGTGGCTGGGACCTTAGGAGGCAGTGATCAGGATATCCTTGGATGTTGGATAACCAGGGGAGGAAGACCTGAGAAGACTCAGACCTCAAGGTTGGATTTCAGAAAGGCAGATTTTACTGAACTCAGAAAGAGGAAGAATCCAATGGCTGGATGTTCTTAAGGACAGAAATGTCCAAGAAGGTTGGGAAATATTGTGAAATGAGATTCTCAAAGCACAATCGTTACCAATCCCTAAAAGAAGGAAGAATGGGAAGAGTTTAAAGAGACCCGGATGGATGAACACAGAACTTGTACAAATGTTAAGAAGGAAGAAAGATATGTTTATCAGATGGAAAGAGGGGGGAATATCTAAAGAAGAATATAATGGGGTCTGCAGAAACTGTAGGGCAAGGGTCAGAAAAGCTGAAGCTGGTAATAAATTGGGGCCTGCCAGAGAGGCCAAAAGCAATAAAAAAAGGATTTGGAGGTCAAAAGCAAAAGAAAAGTCAAAGATGCTGATGGATGCTTACAGGATGAAAATGATGAATTGGTTAAGAATGATGTTGAGAGGGACGGACTTTTAAATTCCTATTTTGTATCTGTTTTCTCTCAGAAAGTAGATGGAACATCAGCTGATCTTCCCTGTGCTATTGGGGGAATAAAAGAATGCAGGCTATCTGTAAGCAGAGAGATAGTGAGGGAACGCTTAGCTAACTTAGATGAATCCAAGTCTGAAGGTCCAGATGAATTACATCCTAGGATACTAAAGGAAGCAGCGGAGGTAATTGCTGAACCCCTCGCCATAATCTGTGACAATTCCTGGAGAACAGGAGAAGTCCCAGAAGATTGGAGAAGGGCAAATGTTGTCCCATCTTCAAAAAAGGGAAGAAGATGGATCCAGGAAACTACAGGCCTGTGAGCCTAACTTCTATACCGGGAAAGATCTTTGAACAACTTATAATTATTAAACAGCATGTATACAAGTACTTGGATGAGAATGGAGTAATTAACCAGAGCCAGCATGGGTTTGTAACAAACAAGTCATGCAGGACCAATCTTATTTCTTTCTATGACAGAATCAACGACTGGGTTGATCAGGAAATGCGGTGGATACAGTATATCTTGACCTTAGTGAAGCATTTGACAAAGTATCTCATACCAGACTTACTGAAAAAATGACCAAATCTGGGATTGACAAGGCAACTGTTAGGTGGATTCACAACTGGCTGAGTGATCGTACTCACAGAGTGGTCATAAATGGCTGCACATCCAAGTGGAAGAATGTATCAAGTGGGGACCATAAGGCTCTGTCCTAGGCCCATTGTTGGTCAAAATTGTTATAAATGATCTGGAGAAGGGAATTGTGGGAAACTGATCAAATTTGCTGATGACACAAAGCTAGGAGGATTAGCCAACACTGGGGAAGAGAGAGGATTCAAAAAGATCTAGAAAAGCTTGCACAGTGGGCGGCGACTAACAGAATGGTATTTAACGAGGAGAAATGCAAAGTCCTACATCTGGGCAAGAAACATGAAGAAAGCACATACAGAATGGGAGGAATTGGGCTAAGCAGCAGCACATGTGACAAAGACTTGGGTATACTAATAGATCATAGACTGAACATGAGTCAACAATGTGATGCAGCAGCCAAAAAGGCAAACACAATTCTGGGATGTATTAAGAGAAGCATAGAGTCTAGATCACGTGAGGTCGTTATCCCCCTCTACTCCTCCTTAGTCAGACCTCATCTGAAATACTGGGTCCAGTTGTGGGCACCCCACCCCATAAAAGAGAGACAAACTGGAGCAAGTTCAGAGAAGAGCTACCAAGATGGTGAGCGGTCTGCAAATCATGTCCTATGAGGAACGGTTAAAGGATCTGGGAATGTTTAGCAGAAGAGAAGGCTGAGAGGAGACTTAATAGCTGTCTACAAATATCTGAAGGGCTGTCACAGTGCAGAGGGATCAGCCCTATTCTCATCTGCACAAGGAAAGACTAGAAGCGATGGGAGGAAACTGAAAGGGAGGAGACAGATTAGATATTAGACAGAATCCCCCCTCGTCTGTAGGTGCGTGGACACCCGAATCCCCACTCGTCTGTAGGTGCGTGGACACCCGAATCCCCCCTCGTCTGTAGGTGCGTGGACGCCTGAATCCCCTCTTGTCTGTAGGTGCATGGACGCCTGAATGTCCTCTTGTCCATCAGTGTGTGGATGCCTGAATCCCCTCGTTTCCGTAGGTGCGTGAACACCTGAATCCCCTTCTGTCTGTTGGTGTGTGGACTCCTGAATCCCCTCGTCTGTAGGTGTGTGGACACCTGAATCCCCCTCCGTTCATACATGTGTGGACACCTGAATCCCCCTCCGTTCATACATGTGTGGACACCTGAATCCCCTCTTGTCCTAGGCTCGTGGACGCCTGAATGTCCTTTTGCTCATCGGTGCGTGGACGCCTGAATACCCCTTGTCTGTAGGTGCATGGACGCCTGAATCCCCCTCAGTTCATACGTGTGTTGACACTGTGGGATGTCACTATTATACTGGGGCCGCTGTGGGATGTCACCATTACTACTGGGGGGCCACTGGGATGTCACTATTACCACTGGGGATGCTGTGAGGGGTCACTATAACTGCTAAAGCCTCTCTGGGTGTCTCTCTAACTGCTGGGGCCGCTTTGGGGGGTCACTATCACTGCTGGGATATGTTTACATGAGGTGGAAATGCTGCAGAATGTCCTCAGCGGAAATTTCCGTGGCAAATTCTGCAGCATTTCCGCATCCAAAAGCAGTCACAATCTGCACCCGGTCTATTGTGAAACAGCCCTGTCCTTTTAAGAACGACGGAGGTGAAAATCATACGTGGTGATAAGCCCCGCCCCCTGACATGTTGGCACTTTGTGATAAATCAGTGGGTTTTGGGTTGCAGTTTGGGCACTCGGTCTCTAAAAGGTTCGCCATCACTGCCCTATAGGATCATGCACCTGTGGCCAGGTAGTGCCTATTTGATTATTGGTTGTGCTGTTCTCCATATACCTCTCTTCATACCAAACGTGGTGGTGTCTGTTCTCTCTAACCTGCTCTGTTTGGCGTGATTGGTGCTGGGAGAGTTTGGAGATGAGGTTAGAGGGAGAAGAAGAAAGTTGGTAGTGTAGGCAGGAGGCTCCCATCTAAGCCCAGGCCTAGGCAATCCCTGTGAGCTGTGGGACGCGCATTCGATAACGGAGACTGGTAACAACGTATTCCAGGGAGGAAGGGATCGCTTTGAAGTGTGAAGGAGGAAGTATACAAAAGTTGTTATGTCAAGAACGGTCGCGGTGTTATTTTTGGAAAATCAAGGTTGGAAACATTTAGTAAAGACCTGTATGCCCCGGTTTCACCCCTTTTGACTGTGGGCTTGATTATTTGACTCTAATGTCTTACTGCCTGGAGGGGACACAGGCATCTCGGGAACCGTAAGCTATAAACCTTCTGGGCACAGTTGCTGATTTCACCGCCCTATGGATGGACATATATACAGGAAGTATGAAGGAAGGTTAAACGAATAGGGGAAGGGGGCAGCCTGAAGATATTTACACCAATAGTATTACTGCTTATCTTCTACATTTATTTTAAACCAGAACATAGACACGTTTCAAGGCTAAAAGAGCCTCTTCCTCAGTATTCAGACATTAAATATAGTGAGGAGAACTGTAACAAGGGGGCGCTCTAATCACTATGTATAGATATCAGGGGTCAGTACAGAGATCTCTCCCATCATCTATAATACCCAGGACTGTAACAAGGGAGTGCTCTAATAACTATGTATAGATATATCAGGGGTCAGTACTGAGATCTCTCCCATCATCTATTATACCGAGGACTGTAACAAGGGGGCGCTCTAATAACTAGGTAAAGATATATCAGGGGTCAGTACAGAGATGTCTCCCATCATCTATTATATCCAGGACTGTAACAAGGGGCGCTCTAATAACTATGTATACATATATCAGGGGTCTGTACAGAGATCTCTCCCATCATCTATTATACCCAGGACAGTAACAAGGGGGCGCTCTAATAACTATGTATAGATATATCAGGGGTCAGTACAGAGATCTCTCCCATCATCTATTATACCCAGGACTGTAACAAGGGGGCGCTGTAATAACTATGTATAATATATCAGGGGTCAGTACAGAGATCTCTCCCATCATCTATTATACCCAAGACTGTAACAAGGGAGTGCTCTAATAACTATGTATAGATATATCAGGGGTCAGTACAGAGACCTCTCCCATCATCTATTATACCCAGGACTGTAACAAAGGGGTGCTCTAATAACTATGTATAATATATCAGGGGTCAGTACAGAGATCTCCCCCATCATCTATTATACCCAGGCCACTGTAACAAGGGGGCGCTCTAATAACTATGTATAGATATATCAGGGGTCTGTACAGAGATCTCTCCCATCATCTATTATACCCAGGACTGTAACAAGGGAGTGCTCTAATAACTATGTATAATATATCAGGGGTCAGTACAGAGATTTCTCCTATCATCTATTATACCCAGGGCACTGTAACAAGGGGGCGCTCTAATAACTATGTATAGATATATCAGGGGACAATACAGAGATCTCTCCCATCATGTATTATACCCAGGACTGTAACAAGGGGGCGCTCTAATAACTATGTATAGATACATTAGGGGTCAGTACAGACAGCTCTCCCATCATCCATTATACCCAGGACTGCAACAAGGGGGCACTCTAATAACTATGTATAGATATATCAGGGGTCAGTACAGAGATCTCTCCCATCATCTACTATACCCAGGACTGTAACAAGGGGGCGCTCTAACAACTATGTGTAGATATATCAGGGGTCAGTACATAGATCGCTTCCATCATCTATTATACCCAGGACTGTAACAAGGGGGCGCTCTAATAACTATGTATAGATATATCAGGGGACAATACAGAGATCTCTCTCATCATCTATTATATCCAGGACTGTAACAAGGGGGCGCTCTAATAACTATGTATAGATATATCAGGGGTCTGTACAGAGATCTCTTCCATCATCTATTATACCCAGGACTGTAACAAGGGGGCGCTCTAATAACTATGTATAATATATCAGGGGTCAGTACAGAGATCTCACCCATCATCTATTATACCCAGGACAGTAACAAGGGGGCGCTCTAATAACTATGTATAGATATATTAGAGGTCAGTACAGAGATCTCTCCCATCATCTACTATACCCAGGACTGTAACAAGGGAGTGCTCTAATAACTATGTATAGATATATCAGGGGTCAGTACAGAGATCTCTCCCATCATCTATTATATCCAGGACTGTAACAAGGGGCGCTCTAATAACTATGTATACATATATCAGGGGTCTGTACAGAGATCTCTCCCATCATCTATTATACCCAGGACAGTAACAAGGGGGCGCTCTAATAACTATGTATAGATATATCAGGGGTCTGTACAGAGACCTTTCCCATCATCTATTATACCCAGGACTGTAACAAGGGAGTACTCTAATAACTATGTATATAGCTATATCAGGGGTCAGTACAGAGATCTCTCCCATCATCTATTATACCCAGGACTGTAACAAGGGGGCGCTGTAATAACTATGTATAATATATCAGGGGTCAGTACAGAGATCTCTCCCATCATCTATTATACCCAAGACTGTAACAAGGGAGTGCTCTAATAACTATGTATAGATATATCAGGGGTCAGTACAGAGACCTCTCCCATCATCTATTATACCCAGGACTGTAACAAGGGGGCGCTGTAATAACTATGTATAATATATCAGGGGTCAGTACAGAGATCTCTCCCATCATCTATTATACCCAGGACTGTAACAAGGGAGTGCTCTAATAACTATGTATAATATATTAGGAGTCAGTACAGAGATCTCTCCCATCATCTATTATACCCAGGACTGTAACAAGGGGGTGCTCTAATAACTATGTATAATATATTAGGAGTCAGTACAGAGATTTCTCCTATCATCTATTATACCCAGGACTGTAACAAGGGGGCGCTCTAATAACTATGTATAGATATATCAGGGGACAATACAGAGATCTCTCCCATCATGTATTATACCCAGGACTGTAACAAGGGGGCGCTCTAATAACTATGTATAGATACATTAGGGGTCAGTACAGACAGCTCTCCCATCATCCATTATACCCAGGACTGTAACAAGGGGGCGCTCTAATAACTATGTATAGATGATATATCAGGGGTCAGTACAGAGATCTCTCCCATCATCTATTATACCCAGGACTGCAACAAGGGGGCGCTCTAATAACTATGTATAGATATATCAGGGGTCAGTACAGAGATCTCTCCCATCATCTACTATACCCAGGACTGTAACAAGGGGGCGCTCTAATAACTATGTGTAGATATATCAGGGGTCAGTACATAGATCGCTTCCATCATCTATTATACCCAGGACTGTAACAAGGGGGCGCTCTAATAACTATGTATAGATATATCAGGGGACAATACAGAGATCTCTCTCATCATCTATTATATCCAGGACTGTAACAAGGGGGCGCTCTAATAACTATGTATAGATATATCAGGGGTCTGTACAGAGATCTCTCCCATCATCTATTATACCCAGGACTGTAACAAGGGGGCGCTCTAATAACTATGTATAATATATCAGGGGTCAGTACAGAGATCTCACCCATCATCTATTATACCCAGGACAGTAACAAGGGGGCGCTCTAATAACTATGTATAATACATCATGGGGTCAGTACAGAGATCTCTCCCATCATCTATTATACCCAGGACTGTAACAAGGGGGCGCTCTAATAACTATGTATAATATATAAGGGGTCAGTACAGAGATCTCTCCCATCATCTATTATACCCAGGACTGTAACAAGGGGGCGCTCTAATAACTATGTATAATATTTTTTTTCACCCCACTTAAAAATTTGTTAAAGTTTTATAATACATTAAATGGTACCATTAATAGATACAACGTATCCCACAACCCCTCCCTTATGCGTCTCGGTCACCAGAAGAATAAAAAAAGTTATAGTTCTTGTAATAAGGGGATAAAAACAGGAGAATGAAAAACCCAAAGAGCGTCCGGCCTCTGAGGGGGTCAAAGCGCAGCAGCCATCCAGCAGGACACTCGTGACGTCAGCGGATCACGCTTCTGCAGTTGTTACAATCCTTCAGCTTTTTGTTTCTCAATATACTGAACGGTTGCAGTTTGCAGAGATCCACTAGAGGGCGGTGCCGGTCCGCTAGTAGCTCCCCGAGTGCCGCACGCTGCGCCCCGGTCGCGAACTATCATTTATTTGTAGCACTAGCTTTTCTCTCTAGAACTTCAGTGTTTTGCTCACATCACCCCTCGTTGGGCGTGTCGGCAGCGGCCGCCTCCAGCTGGTTAAGCGGTTTTGGTTTGTAAATTTGGGTTGCTGACACACAAACTCTCCTCACCCTCAGGCTTCCTAAATGGGACGAGTGCGATTTTGGGCCGCGTGATGCGTTTTCCTGTCCCATTGAAACCAATGTTGATGTGTTCCGAGGAACGCAAAAAGATTTTTCCTGCCTTGCGATTGGCATATGGCTCTTGTATATGGCTCCATTCAAGAATTCCATATTCGTGCGTCTTGCAAGGTAAAAATCTTGCATGATTTTCTAGGTCATGTGAAAGACGCCTAAACAAAAACTCTAGCTGCCTGCATGAGATCGGCCCCAAGGTAAAGCATTTCTGTGTTGTTTTTCAGCAGTCTCTCATATTGAGAGGTCTGTGTGTGCAGATGGGAAATCAGCAGCTCTCTCTCCATCTCTCCCAGCAGGAAGTCCCAGCAGGAGCTCAATCACAAATCTGCTCCAGGTAACCAACTCCTTGCACCTGTACCCTGTGCCTACTGGACGGAGGACCCCCTCACAGTCACTGATATGCACTCTACCCGGCTGCGAAGGCCCGGTGACTTAGATGGACTTGTGTTGCAGTTCCTCAGCGGAGCGGGTGATTAGAGCGCCACTATGCGGGGAAAGATGATAAAGGGGCTGCAAATTTTGGGATCGCTGGGTGTCACAGAGGTTGGACCTCCACAAATCATACAGTAATGGCATATCTGAGATGGGGGTCTTGGAGATCTACCTAAATAATACGGTAAGATTGCCTCCTATGATATCCCCATAAGCTATCATCATCGCAGTTCCAGGAGGAGTGAGATTGTCGCAGGCTGCAGCGCTGTGCGGATCCGTTAGTGGCACACTTGATGCGCCCAGCAACCTCTGACAGAACATTTCATCCAGCTGTAGTGGCCGGACTTCGGGGTCCCCTCCAGCACCTCAGAATACATGACTTTGTGATTGTCTTCTGCATTCTCTTGTATGTTGAATGCATCAGTTATGTGTATTGAGTGTCTGCAGGCAGGAATGGGTTAATGTCTGGTCCTGTCTGCAAAATGTATTGTTTTGTCCTGTGTGTCATATAAACGTGTAGTCATGCGAGGGAGGGAGAGAGTTCTAGGGGCTCCAGCCTGGGGGGAAGGAGTCGAGTGAGTTCCAGGGAGAGAGGAAGTACGAGCTGGGAGACATGGAGGAGGCAGAGAGGTGGTCTGCCGTTCCCGAGACACTTCCTGCACCAACAAAAATGGGAAAAGGTTGTTTTTTTAACTTTTACTACCTTTTTATTTTTTTAATAATTGATAAAACTTTTAAACACATTTTTGCTTTTTTTCTTTGGTTCCCAGAGGGGACGAGAACTTGCGGTGGTCTGATCGCTCCTGCAGTGTGATGTAATACCATAATATTACATTAAGCCACGATCTCACAGGCAATCATACATAGCTGCACTGGGGGTCCTCAGGACACTCCCGGGTGCCATGGCAATGGCAACTGAATGGCATCTTGCAGTCTCATTGTGGGGGGAGAGGGGGGTCTGTTCGGGACCCCTGAAGTCCCACGAGGGTATTTAACTCCTTAGTGACGGCCCAATAGTGTTTTTACGTCCTGCCATTACTGGACGTGTATGGAGGGAGATAGTGCCGCTACAGCTGACACCCGCAGGCAATAGCCGTGTGTCCGAGCAAAAATACATGTTTGGTATCGCTGCGTCCGTAAAAGTCAGATCTAGCAAAGTAACGCATTATTTACCCCGCAGGGTGAACGTCGTCAGGAAAAAAATAATAAAAAGAACGCCAGAAATATACGGATTACTTACCGGTAGTCCCTTTTCCAGGAGTCATTACGATGGCCCCATTTACAATGGAGGTTGCCCTTTGACCTCAGTAGGGACAGGAAGAGCCCTTAAAAGCACCTCCCCTTCCACCCATGCTTTAGTGACTTACAGATTATTACGGTGGACAATGTTTACTAAACCATAACTTACCTTCATTCGGTCATATTTACATTGAAAGAACATAAATATTCTATAAGGGAGGGAACTATGGGCCGTCATGATGACTCCTGGAAATGGGACTACCGGTAAGTAATCTGTATCTTTCCAGGTCGTCATCCCGACGGCCCCATTACATATGGAGTATACCAAATTATACGTGGCTCTAGGGTGGGACCACTGCCTGGAGGACTTTTCGTCCGTAGCCCAGGTCTTTGTCCGACTGGACGTTAACCCTATAGTGTCTGATTAATGTGTGTATGCTAGACCAGGTGGCTGCTTTGCAGATTTGCTCGGCACACGCCTGGCCTTTTTCTGCCCAAGAGGAGGAGAGCGAGCGAGTGGAGTGGGCTCTAATTTTCCCCGGAGGATCGAGGCCCCTGGCTTTATATGTCGCAATGGTGCCCTTAGATGCCGTCTTTCCTTTTTCCGGCCCCTGAAATTGGATAAAGAGGTTATTATTTTTACGGAAGGAGCGGGTAGCCTCTAGATACGCTAGAACGGCTCTCCTAACGTCTAGGCTATGAAATTCTCGTTCTTTTTCATTGCGGGGATTTTGACAGAAGGAGGGCAGAGTGATCGTCTGCTCCCTATGGAATCTTGACACTACCTTCGGTAGGGAGGCTGGGTCCAGTCTAAAGGTAATCCTGTCGTCTTGTATTACTATGTATGGTTCAATACAGTATAATGCTTGTAATTCCCCTATTCTCCGAGCCGAACGTATAGCAACTAAAAGGGTAACTTTTAGCGTGAGTAATCTCAGGGAGAGTTGGGAGAGGGGTTCAAAGGGGGGTTGGCAAAAACTAGTTAGGACTATATTTAGGTCCCAGGTAGGGAAAGTTTCTCTAATAAAGGGTCAAAGTCTTTCTGCCCCTTTGAGAAACCTACGCACCCAGCGGTGTTCTGCCAAAGGGAAGTCTAGGTAGGACCCCAGTGCTGCTGTATGAACCTTAAGGGTTCTTGGGCTAAGGCCTTTCTCTAGGCCTGCCTGTAAAAATTCCAGGATTGCGGGTATGTCAATACCTGGGATTTTGCCTGGATCTATTTTGCAGAAGTCAGTGAACTTCCTCCATATCCTATCATAGATGGCTGTAGTGATAGGTTTACGGCTCTTTGTCAGGGTGGTAATTACATTATGGGAGAGTCCCTTCCCCCGCAGTATCATGCTTTCAGCATCCATGCTGCTAGATTCAATTTTTCGACCCCCGGGTATGTTAGCGGGCCCTGGAGCAGGAGATCTTCCACGGCTGGTAGTAGGAGTGGACCCCGAATAGTCAAGGCTTTTAGTAGGGGATACCAGGGCCTTTTGTCCCACATGGGGGCAACTAGGATGACTGACACCCTGCTGGTCTGGATTTTCCTGAGGGTGTGGGGGATCAGTGGGAAAGGGGGAAAGGCGTAGGCTAGGTCCATGTCCCAGCTTTGGGACAGGGCATCTACCCCGCACGGGTTGTCTTTTGGATTCAGCGAGTAAAAGTCCCGGCACTTTGTATTTCCCCTCGTGGCGAACAGGTCTATCTGCGGTTCTCCCCACTGGCAGATTAGTTGGTCGAAGACTCGCTGGTTCAGCCCCCATTCTCCTGGAAGGATGCTCTGTCTGCTCAGGAAGTCGGCAGCGACGTTTGTGGACCCTTTTAGGTGGATCGCTGAGAGAGACAGCACGTTGGATTCCGCCCAGCGGAGTATCTTTATCGCCAGTTGTTGCAGGTGTGGGTGTTGCGTTCCCCCCTGGTGACGAACAAACGACAGAGCTGTCATATTATCGGTCAGAATTTTGATATGCCTTCCTCTTACAGGGGGTTCTGCTGCCTGAAGGGCCTCCCAGATTGTCCTTAATTCTCTGTAATTTGATGATCGCTTAGCTACTTGGACTGGGGACATTAACCTACTTACCAGCTCACTTACCTAATAAATAACGACTGTCTACCACTTCTTGCTGTATAAACGTGGGGTAGGCCACAGCTTTATTAATTAAAACAACCTTAATAATAACTTTTAACGATCAAGACCTATCCATGCTGTCCGCAGATTAACTTTATCAGTCTGTACACCGTCCTCCGAGGACGTTCGTAAGCCCCGGTCCTTCGGCTTGCAAACCTTCCTCTATTCCCTAACCAGCATGGACAAATTCCGGGCCAAACACAAGCTGTGACAACTTCCAACAACTGCCATTTGCTACAGTCCTTTCTCCTCCCCCAACCCAGACCTTCCGGGCGGGTGGGCGGGTGTCTTCTCATCTCCTATCTTCCTTCTTCTCTTCGTATGTCTCCTCTCTGGTCTACTTCCTCTCCCCTCCCTCTTCGCTTCCTGTCCTAGCTCCACCCCCTCTAAGCTCGCTTTTCTTAACCCTTCCTATGCCTGTCCCCAGTCACATGCCGTTTTCTTAACTCAGTTCACGGCATACGAGGAGTCCCAGATTCCCTGTAGATTTTGGTCGGCTACTTGCGCTCCCCATCCTGTTTTGCACTCATCTGTTGTGATGGGTATAGTAGGTTCTTGCGACCAGGAGGTACCTTTGCTTAGGTTCCTCTGTGAAGCCCACCAGCGTAGGGACTCTTTGACTCGGACGGACAGGCTCACCTTCTTATCCAGGGAGGTCTGCCGTTTGTCCCACCTGGCAAGAATGAACCCTTATAGTTGTCGAGTATGGGCTTGTGCCCATGTTAATATCTGTATGCAGGCTGTTAGGATGCCCAGCACCTTCATTGTTTCCCTGATAGATATAGTCGTAGCCTGACAGAGGGAGGTTACTCTTTGGATGAGGTCTTCCTTCCTAGATGATGGAAGCCGAGATTCCTGGATGTGGGAGTCTAGCAATACACCCAGGTACACCTTCTGTGTAGCTGGGTTCAGGTCGGACTTCTGTTTATTGACTATCCACCCTAAACTGTTTAGGGTATACAGGACCATAGATAGGTCTATACGTATAGACTTCTCTGTCCTTGACACTAACAAGAAGTCATCCAGATATGGAAATATACAGATTTGGTTCCGTCTGAAATAGGCTACCATCTCTATTATGATCTTTGTGAACACCCGAGGGGCGGTGGAGATTCCGAATGGAAGGGCCGTGAATTGATAATGTTGGATCTTGTCACCCTCCCGCAGAGCGAATCTCAGGTACTTGTGATGGACTGCAGCTATTTGGACGTGGTAATATACACTACCGTTCAAAAGTTTGGGGTCACATTGAAATGTCCTTATTTTTGAAGGAAAAGCACTGTACTTTTCAATGAAGATAACGTTAAACTAGTCCTAACTTTAAACAAATGCACTCTATACATTGCTAATGTGGTAAATGACTATTCTAGCTGCAAATGCCTGTTTTTTTGTGCAAAATCTACAAAGGTGAATAGAGGCCCATTTCCAGCAACTATCACTCCAGTGTTCTAATGGTACAATGTGTTTGCTCATTGGCTCAGAAGGCTAATTGATGATTAGAAAACCCTTGTGCAATCATGTTCACACATCTGAAAACAGTCTAGCTCGTTACAGAAGCTACAAAACTGACCTTCCTGTGAGCAGATTGAGTTTCTGGAGCATCACATTTGTGGGGTCAATTTAACGCTCAAAATGGCCAGAAAAAGAGAACTTTCATCTGAAACTCGACAGTCTATTCTTGTTCTTAGAAATGAAGGCTATTCCATGCGAGAAATTGCTAAGAAATTGAAGATTTCCTACAACGGTGTGTACTACTCCCTTCAGAGGACAGCACAAACAGGCTCTAACCAGAGTAGAAAAAGAAGTGGGAGGCCGCGTTGCACAACTAAGCAAGAAGATAAGCACATTAGAGTCTCTAGTTTGAGAAACAGACGCCTCACAGGTACCCAACTGGCATCTTCATTAAATAGTACCCGCAAAACACCAGTGTCAACATCTACAGTGAAGAGGCGGCTGCGGGATTTTGGGCTTCAGGGCAGAGTGGCAAAGAAAAAGCCATATCTGAGACTGGCCAATAAAAGAAAAAGATTAAGATGGGCAAAAGAACACAGACATTGGACAGAGGAAGACTGGAAAAAAGTGTTGTGGATGGATGAATCCAAGTTTGAGGTGTTTGGATCACAAAGAAGAACGTTTGTGAGACGCAGAACAAATGAAAAGATGCTGGAAGAATGCCTGACGCCATCTGTTAAGCATGGTGGAGGTAATGTGATGGTCTGGGGTTGCTTTGGTGCTGGTAAGGTGGGAAATTTGTACAGGGTAAAAGGGATTCTGAATAAGGAAGGCTATCACTCCATTTTGCAACGCCATGCCATACCCAGTGGACAGCGCTTGATTGGAACCAATTTCATCCTCCAACAGGACAATGACCCTAAACACACCTCCAAATTGTGCAAGAACTATTTACAGCAGAAGCAGGCAGCTGGTATTCTATCGGTAATGGAGTGGCCAGCGCAGTCACCAGATCTGAACCCCATTGAGCTGTTGTGGGAGCAGCTTGACCGTATGGTACGCCAGAAGTGCCCATCCAACCAATCCAACTTGTCGGAGATGCTTCTAGAAGCGTGGGGTGCAATTTCTCAAGCTTACCTCAACAAATTAACAGCTAGAATGTCAAAGGTGTGCAATGCTGTAATTGCTGCAAAAGGAGGATTCTTTGACGAAAGCAAAGTTTGATGTAAAAACAATGTTATTTCAAATACAAATCATTATTTCTAACCTTGTCAATGTCTTGACTCTATTTTCTATTCATTTCACAACGCATGGTGGTGAATAAGTGTGACTTTTCATGGAAAACACAAAATTGTTTGGGTGACCCCAAACTTTTGAACGGTAGTGTACATCTTTGAGATCTATAGTGCACATTACACTATCCCGGTCTATTAGTGAGACAATAGACCTCACTGTTGCCATCTTAAATTTTTTGTATAAAATAAATTTATTTAGGGCCTTAAGGTTAAAGATAGTCCTAATGGAACCGTCTGGTTTTTTGATTAGAAATAGGGGGGAATAGAATCCCTCACCCCTTTCATGATCAGGGACTTGTGCAATGACCCCTAAGTCCTTGAGTTCCTGTACACCTTTTGAGGTTCCCTTGTTCTTGTAGGGACCCAGGGAAGGTTATGAGGAATCTCCTAGGGGGTAGAGAGTGGAACTTGATTCGGTACCCTGCTTCGATTATTTGGAGTACCCAGGGGTTAGATGTTATCCCCTGCCACTGGCTTAGATAGCCCGCTAATCTACCCCCTGTTTGTTCAGGAGAGGGTTGAGATTCTTTACCCCGACCTCCCTTGGGGTATGACCATCTTCCAGTCTTCCCTTTTCCTTTAACTTCGGGAGGTGGCTGGCGTGTCCTCCTCGGAAAAGATGGTTTCCTGTAAGGTTGTCTGTCGGGAAGGGTCTTGCTCTTGTCGCCAGGACGGGCCCAAACATGTATTCCCCTTGGAAGGGGATGGCGCAGAGCTTGTTTTTAGATGTTATATCTGCGGCCATGTCTTCAGCCATAATGCCCTTCTTGCCCATTTTTAGGAGGGGAAGACAACTGGCTAACTCCTCTCTGGGGGCCCGATCTTTGATGGAGGCTTCCAGCCTGTTTAGCCATAGCACCATGGATCTGGCCACAGAAGTTGAGGCTATGTTGGCCTCAATGGTAAGGGATGTTGTCTCCCAGGCTTTCTTCATTAATCCGTCGATCTTTTTATCCATCGGATCAGACACCTGAGAAGTGTCCTCAAAGGGCAAGAGGGTTTTCTTGGCCACTTTTGCAATTTGTATATCCACCTTAGGGGTCTCCCTGTATAGGCGGACGTCCTTAGTAGCGAACGCGAGCCGGTTTCGGATTTCTCTTGATACCGCTATTCTTTTCTCAGGCTCCTGCCATTCGTCTGCAATCACCTGTTGCAGGGTCTGATTGACTGGGAACATGGTCTTTCTCCTTGACCAGAGGCCGCCGAACATTTCATCTTGGATTGTCCTGGGCGGGTTATCCTCTTCTATTTGCATTGTCTCCCTCACCGCCGTGATGAGGTGCGCAATGTCGCTTGATGAGAAATAATATTTTTTCTCATCCTCTACAAGTACTGGTGGGTCCTCTAGTTCTCCTTCGGACAGGAGCTCCAGTGATTCACCGGAGATTGAGCTCGCCGATTCGGTCTGCCTTGGCCTTTTAGGGACCCATGACGGACCTGGCTGGGCCTGGGGAAGGGACGCCATGGAGGCCTGCAGTTCTTCCCTGATCATACAGCAGATGTCAGATTTAAATGCCGCTTTTTTTTCCTGCAAGTACCTTCCCCGTGCATTCCTTGCATAGGGGCTTTTTATAATTTTCCTCGAGCCTTTTGCTGCAGAGGATGCATTTTTTTAACTTTTTCCTTGGGTCCGTTTTCTTTGGACCTTCCTTATCCATCTACCCATGTAAAATGGGGGAACATATATGCATCCGACTTGGTACAAGTAGCAATTTTGCGCATTCCTTTTGGCATATAGCCTACTTACAGTTTGTAGGGTATCAGTCTCTCCCTCTCGTGCTGAGCTGTCGCGGGTAGACATACTCACTTGCACTGTCTGGCAGTCAGCAAAATCCTCCATGGAGCTTAGCCTGCTTATATGGGGAGGATTTTTGAATTTGGCACACATTTTCGGGTTCTCGCCAGTAGCCACACCCCCTACGTTGAGCACGTGACGTCACCGCTATGCTCGCCGAGGACCAGGGAGGCCGCCGCTGCCGTTCCCCTGCCAGGAGGAACTATCCCATTGCGGAAGCGGCAGCCTGAACATGCAGACCGCGCGAGGGAGACCAGCCCTGCTGAGGCGACTTACGGCTCCGTCGGCGGCGCAGGTCGGGGATGCAGGGACTCAGGAGTGTGCGGCCCCGACCTCTACGCCTTCCAGAGGGGATCGCACAGCGTGCGGTGAGTATTTTCTTTTCCTCCACAGCTTACTTGGAGTTCTCTGCTCATCTGTCCCACCATAGGGACAGGAAGACACTAAAGCATGGGTGGAAAGGGAGGTGCTTTTAAACTCTTCCTGTCCCTACCTGGGTCAGAGGGCAACCTCCATACGTAATGGGGCCCTCGGGATGACGTTCTGGAAATGTGCTTTTTTTGTCACCCTGTCACCAAGAAAAAATGTAATAAAAAGCGATCAAAAAGTCGTTTGTATACAAAAATGGTACCAACGGAAATGACAGGACGTACCGCCCGAAATGAGCCCTCACACAACTATGTCGCCAAAAAAATAAAAAAGTTATTGTGCGCAGAAAATGGAGACAGAAAATAATTTTAAAAAATTAAATATCTTTTAAAAAAAATACAAGTATTGCAGCTAAAAAACAACTCTACAACTTTGGTCTCGCAGTAATCGCACCGACCCGTAGAATAAAGTTATTGGGTCATTTTTCTTGCAGTTTGTGCGCCGTAGAAACAAGACGCACCAAAAGATGGCGGGATGTCATTTTTTTTCAATTTCTCTCCACTTAGAATTTTTTTTAAAGTTTTTCAGTACATTATATGGTACATCAAATAGCACCTTTCAAAAATACAACTCATCCCGCAAAAAACACCAAGCCCTCATACAGCGACGGCGATGGAGAAATAAAGGAGTTACGATTTTTTAAAAGGGGGAAGGAAAAAACGAAAATGCAAAAAACCTTGGTCACTAAGGGGTTAAATGCCACTATTTGAATTGAAGGCAGCAGTTGAAGGGTTAACTGCCACGGATCTCCCATCAGCGCTGATAGTTCCTGTTGTGGAGGGTGTCAGCTGTCCAAAACAGCCAACGCCTGCATTGTATGGGGCAGGATCCTACAAACCCCCAAGACGTAGCTGTATGTCCTGCAGCAGTAAGGGGTTAACGGGGGCCGTACCAGAAGTAACTTATATCACCTATCCAGCAGATCAGTGATCAGCAAACTTTTGAAGAGTTTGGGTTTGCCGATGCGCCAAACTTTAGCAAAAAATGTGCTTTCATCCGAATTAGTTCAAACCGAACCGGAATTTCCTCCGGACCCCTGAAGCTGGTGTATAACGCGCCGTAAACCCCGCAGACCCTCGGAGAGTGGCGTGCTTACTACATAGGATAGGTGATAAGCGTCTTGGGCCCCACGCCACCCTCCAGGCTCCATGCAGGCCGCGCTGAGATGAATGAGTGGCGGCCAATCTGACATCACGGCAGGTGGGAGAAGTGACACCCATGGGGATGAGAAGAGGGGGACACATCAGTAGTAAGAGGGCCCCGGGGTGGGGTTCGGGTTCGCAGTGTAGGGGCGTGTCCCCAGCCTGCCTGCGTTCAGGTTCTGCTGGGGTGCATGGAGCCACATCCTCCTTCCAGGGGGTCATCTCTGTGCGGCTGTCTGCAGCGGCGCCATTCGCACGGCAATAGGCCCGATTACAACGGCCGACGTTTCTACATACGGGGGCGGATTTCTAGGGCCTCTTCCACCAGACTTGCGGCATAATGTTGCCCGAATAACGGCGCACTATTGTCACAACATGTACGGAGGGTTCTGCCATATTGTTTTCATCTGGATGTGGGCGTGGCCTCTGTGCGTCTGATGTTCACGATAAATTTATGAAGCTGAATGTCAGAAAACAGTCGCAGAAAGTAAGCGCAGATGAGACCAACTAAACCATGGTGACGGGTGGCGCATCTTCTGCAGCTCGCTGCGGACTTGCTGAATTTGGAGCAATCTCTTGCAGCCTCTGATGTCAGTTTTCAGTGCAGTTGGAAAATACATTTCATTTTGGCGCATCTGTGTGGCGATCCCTATTGCCCAACTCACATTGATGCAAAGCAAATGGTGTGCCTCACCCTAACCCCCCATGGACTCCAGGGTGGCAGTACCAATGTGGTTCACTGTTTGAGGTGCAGGGCAACCCACCGAACTATTATGGCGTCATTAATAGGTTGCTGGTATGCATGGTGCACTACATGTATCAGAATGGTCTGCCACTCTGTATCCACTCTGTGTATATACTGAGGAGAATCTACCTCACCTCTCTGTGTATATACTGAGGAGAATCTACCTCACCCCTATGTGTGTATATACTGAGGAGAATCTACATCCCCTCTACGTGTATATACTGAGGAGAATCTACCTCACCTCTATGTGTATATACTGAGGAGAATCTACCTCACCTCTATGTGTATATACTGAGGAGAATCTACCTCACCTCTATGTGTATATACTGAGGAGAATCTACCTCCCCTCTATGTGTATATACTGAGGAGAATCTACCTCACCTCTATGTGTATATACTGAGGAGAATCTACCTCACCTCTATGTGTATATACTGAGGAGAATCTACCTCACCTCTATGTGTATATACTGAGGAGAATCTACCTCACCTCTATGTGTATATACTGAGGAGAATCTACCTCCCCTCTATGTGTATATACTGAGGAGAATCTACCTCACCTCTATGTGTACATACTGAGGAGAATCTACCTCCCCTCTATGTGTATATACTGAGGAGAATCTACCTCACCTCTATGTGTATATACTGAGGAGAATCTACCTCGCCTCTATGTGTATATACTGAGGAGAATCTACCTCCCCTCTGTGTATATATACTGAGGAGAATCTACCTCCCCTCTATGTGTATATACTGAGGAGAATCTACCTCACCTCTATGTGTATATACTGAGGAGAATCTACCTCGCCTCTATGTGTATATACTGAGGAGAATCTACCTCCCCTCTATGTGTATATACTGAGCAGAATCTACCTCACCCCTATGTGTGCATATACTGAGGAGAATCTACCTCCCCTCTATGTGTATATACTGAGGAGAATCTACCTCACCTCTATGTGTACATACTGAGGAGAATCTACCTCCCCTCTATGTGTATATACTGAGGAGAATCTACCTCACCTCTATGTGTATATACTGAGGAGAATCTACCTCGCCTCTATGTGTATATACTGAGGAGAATCTACCTCCCCTCTGTGTATATATACTGAGGAGAATCTACCTCCCCTCTATGTGTATATACTGAGGAGAATCTACCTCACCTCTATGTGTATATACTGAGGAGAATCTACCTCGCCTCTATGTGTATATACTGAGGAGAATCTACCTCCCCTCTATGTGTATATACTGAGCAGAATCTACCTCACCCCTATGTGTGCATATACTGAGGAGAATCTACCTCACCTCTCTGTGTATATAATGAGGAGAATCTACCTCATCTCTATGTGTATATACTGAGGAGAATCTACCTCACCTCTATGTGTATATACTTAGCAGAATCTACCTCCCCTCTATGTGTATATACTGAGCAGAATCTACCTCACCTCTAAGTATATATACTGAGGAGAATCTACCTCACCTCCATGTGTATATACTGAGGAGAATCTACCTCACCTCCATGTGTATATACTGAGCAGAATCTACCTCACCTCTAAGTATATATACTGAGGAGAATCTACTTCACCTCCATGTGTATATACTGAGCAGAATCTACCTCACCTCAAAGTATATATACTGAGGAGACTCTACCTCACCTCTGTGTGTATATACTGAGGAGAATCTACCTCACCTCCATGTGTATATACTGAGGAGAATCTACCTCCCCTCTCTGTGTATATACTGAGGAGAATCTACCTCCCCTCTATGTGTATATACAGAGGAGAATCTACCTCCCCTCTATGTGTATATACTGAGGAGAATCTACCTCACCTCTATGTGTATATACTGAGGAGAATCTACCTCACCTCCATGTGTATATACTGAGGAGAATCTACCTCACCTCTCTGTGTATATACTGAGGAGAATATGCCTCACCTCTATGTGTATATACTGAGGAGAATCTACCTCACCTCTATGTGTATATACTGAGGAGAATCTACCTCACCTCTATGTGTATATACTGAGGAGAATATGCCTCACCTCTATGTGTATATACTGAGGAGAATATGCCTCACCTCTATGTGTATATACTGAGGAGAATCTACCTCACCTCTCTGTGTATATACTGAGAAGAATCTACCTCACCTCTATGTGTATATACTGAGGAGAATATGCCTCACCTCTATGTGTATATACTGAGGAGAATCTACCTCACCTCTCTGTGTATATACTGAGAAGAATCTACCTTACCTCTATGTGTATATACTGAGGAGAATCTACCTCACCTCTATGTGTATATACTGAGGAGAATCTACCTCACCTCTATGTGTATATACTGAGGAGAATCTACCTCCCCTCTGTGTGTATATACAGAGGAGAATCTACCTCACCTCTATGTCTATATACTGGGGAGAATCTACCTCCCCTCTGTGTACATACTGAGGAGAATCCACCTCACCCCTTTGTGTATATACTGAGGAGAATCTACCTCGCCTCTACGTGTATATACTGGGGAGAATCTACCTCACCTCTATGTGTATATACTGAGGAGAATCTACCTCACCTCTGTGTGTATATACTGAGGAGAATCTACCTCACCTCTGTGTGTATATACTGAGGAGAATCTACCTCACCCCTATGTGTATATACAGAGGAGAATCTACCGCACCTCTATGTGTACATACTGAGGAGAATCTACCTCACCTCTATGTGTATATACTGAGAAGAATCTACCTCACCTCTATGTGTATATACTGAGGAGAATCTACCTCACCTCTATGTGTATATACTGAGGAGAATCTACCTCACCCCTATGTGTATATACTGAGGAGAATCTACCTCACCTCTATGTGTATATACTGAGGAGAATGTACCTCATCTCTATGTGTATATACTGAGAAGAATCTACCTCACCTCTATGTGTATATACAGAGGAGAATCTACCGCACCTCTATGTGTACATACTGAGGAGAATCTACCTCACCTCTATGTGTATATACTGAGGAGAATCTACCTCACCCCTATGTGTATATACTGAGGAGAATCTACCTCACCTCTATGTGTATATACTGAGGAGAATCTACCTCACCTCTATGTGTACATACTGAGGAGAATCTACCTCACCTCTATGTGTATATACTGAGAAGAATCTACCTCACCTCTATGTGTATATACTGAGGAGAATATACCTCACCTCTATGTGTATATATACCTCACCTCTATGTGTATATACTGAGGAGAATGTACCTCATCTCTATGTGTATATACTGAGAAGAATCTACCTCACCTCTATGTGTATATACTGAGGAGAATCTACCTCACCTCTATGTGTATATACTGAGGAGAATCTCCCTCACCTCTATGTGTATATACTGAGGAGAATCTACCTCACCTCTACGTGTATATACTGAGGAGTATCTACCTCACCTCTATGTGTATATACTGAGGAGTATCTACCTCACCTCTATGTGTATATAATGAGGAGAATCTACCTCACCTCCATGCGTATATACTGAGGAGAATCTACCTCCCCTCTATGTGTATATACTGAGTAGAATCTACCTCACCTCTGTGTGTATATACTAAGGAGAATCTACCTCACCCCTATGTGTATATACTAAGGAGAATCTACCTCACCTCTATGTGTATATACTGAGGGGAATCTACCTCACCCCTATGTGTATATACTAAGGAGAATCTACCTCACCTCTATGTGTATATACTGAGGAGAATCTACCTCACCTCTATGTGTATATACTGAGGAGAATCTACCTCCCCTCTATGTGTATATACTGAGGAGAATCTACCTCCCCTCTATGTCTATATACTGAGGAGAATCTACCTCCCCTCTATGTGTATATACTGAGGAGAATCTACCTCACCTCTCTGCGTATATACTGAGAAGAATCTAGCTCCCCTCTATGTGTATATACAGAGGAGAATCTACCTCCCCTCTATGTGTATATACTGAGGAGAATCTACCTCACCTCTCTGTGTATATACTGAAGAGAATCTACCTCCCCTCTATGTGTATATACTGAGGAGAATCTACCTCACCTCTATGTGTATATACTGAGGAGAATCTACCTCACCTCTCTTCGTATATACTGAGGAGAACATACCTCACCTCTATGTGTATATATTGAAGAGAATCTACCTCACCTCTGTGCGTATAGACTGAGGAGAACATACCTCACCTCTATGTGTATATACTAGGGTTGCCACCCAGACGGTAATGTACTGCCCTGGCCGGTATTTTTTCTACCAGGCCAGTGCCGGCATTTTTTTTTACCGGCCTTATTACAGGCGCATATATTTCCAGAGCCTGCACTGCCCCCTAGAGCTGGTTATCTCTCCTCTGTCAGGGGAAACACAGACCTGCAGAGCCGTCAGGTTCCAGGATCTCCGATGATGTCATGTCATGTGATACCCTTTGTGGGAGGAGTCTGGGATTACATGACCACGGGGCAAAGTAAATGCAGGACTCAGGTGCAGGTTTGTGTGTGGTGTATGATGTGTGTGAGGGTCAGAATGGATGTAATGGAGCTGTGTGTGTCATGTTTGTGGGTGTCTGGATGGATGTAGTGGAACTGTGTGTGTCTTGTGTGTGTGTGTGTGGGTCAGGATGGATGTAGCGGAGCTGTGTGTGTCATGTGTTTTTGGATCAGGATGGATGTAGCGGAGCTGTGTGTGTCATGTGTGTGGGGGTCAGAATGGATGTAAAGGAGCTGTGTGATGTGTGGGGATCAGCATAGATGTAGCGGAGCTGTGTGTGTCATGTATGTGGGTGTCAGGATGGAAGTAGCAGAGCTGTGTGTGTCATGTGTGTGTGGATCAGCATGGATGTAGCGGAGCTGTGTGTCATGTGTGTGGGGATCAGGATGGATGTAGAGGAGCTGTGTGATGTGTGGGGATCAGCATGGATGTAGCGGAGCTGTGTGTGTCATGTATGTGGGGGTCAGGATGGATGTAGCGAAGCTGTGTGTCGTGTGTGGGGGTCAGGATGGATGTAGTGGAGCTGTGTGTGATGTGTGTGTGGGGGTCAGAATGGATGTAGTGGTGCTGTGTGTGTTTGAGTGTGGGGGTCAGGATGGATGTAGTGGAGCTGTGTGTGATGTGTTTGGGGGTCAGGATGAATGTAGCGGAGCTGTGTGTGTGATGTGTGTGGGGGTCAGGATGGATGTAGCGGAGCTGTGTGTGTGATGTGTGTGGGGGTCAGGATGGATGTAGCGGAGCCGTGTTTGTGATGTGTGTGGGGGTCAGAATGGATGTAGCGGAGCTGTGTGTGTGGGGGTCAGGATGGATGTAACGGAGCTGTGTGTTTGATATGTGTGGGGGTCAGTATGAATGCAGCAGAGCTGTGTGTGTCATGTCTGGGGATCAGGATGGATGTAGCGGAGCTGTGTGTGATGTCTGGGGATCAGGATGGATGTAGCGGAGCTTTGTGTGTGATGTCTGGGGATCAGGATGGATGTAGTGGACTTGTGTTTGATGTGTGATGTGTGTGGGGGTCAGGATGGATGTAGTGGAGCTGTGTGTCATGTGTGCGGGGGTCAGGATGGATGTAGCGGAGCTATGTGTGTCATGTGTGTGGGTGTCAGGATGCATGTAGCGGAGCTGTGTGTGTCATCTGTGTGGGGATCAGGATTGATGTAGCAGGGCTGTGAGTGTGATGTATGGGGAACAGCATGGATGTAGTGGAGCTGTGTATATCGTGTGGGGGTCACGATGGATGTAGCGGAGTTGTGTGTGTCAGTCAGTCAGTATGGATGTAGTGGAGCTGTGAGCTTCTGGATAGATGGATTGAGTGAGTGGAGTTGTGTGTGTGATGTGTGTTGGGGTCAGGATGGATATAGCGGAGCTGTGTCTGATGTCTGTGGATCAGAATGGATGTAGCAGAGCTGTGTGTGTCATGTGTGTGGGTGTCAGGAGGTATTCTTGTTGTTTTATGTGTTTTTTAAATTGTGGTTCAAAAGCGCAATCCAATACAGGAACCCCTCCTAATGCCGGGCCAACAAGGCCGTAAGCATAGCTTTTATCGCTGTGGAGCCGGCAGTGATCCGGCTTATCGCCATGTATGGCAGCAAAACTGCCTATGACTGTAGCGCGCGGACGCGCTCATGTGCAGTCCACGTGTTTATTTTTGTTGTTTATATTTCCCACGCCGTCGCTCCTCAGTGGCGCATTACACATATTTTACATTGCGTATGGGCGGTATTGATTATGCTCCCTTAGGGTGGCTTCATACGAGCGTGTTTTTGTATGTGCATACGCATGCACAAAAACACGCTTCTATTTGCAACAATGCATTCCCTATGGTGTGTTCACATGTCCGTGCTTTACTGGCGTGTGCCTGCAAAGATAGGACATGCGTGCACCATAGGGAATGCACGCAATTTTTTCAATGGAGCCGCGGCTGCTGCCGGCGCCTCTGCATTCTTTTTCAGGGAAGAGCTTTACATATAAGCCCTGCCCTGAAAAAGAAACATTTTAGTGTAAAAAAGAAAAATAATAAAAAATGTGCTTACCTCTCCGCCGCTGCCGTGACCCCCTTCATCCCCTTGCTCACCTCCCTTCAGCTGCCGGGGAACAGCCGCGTCTTCTCCTGCTGTTCCCTGCACTGTGGTGCTGATCTATCAGCAGACGGGAATTTAAAATCCCCGCCTTCTGAAGGAGCTGAATGTGATTGGCTGAGGTGATCAGCCAATCCCAGGCAGCTCTCACTCATCATTTATTCGGGAAGATGTGTTCTTCATCCCCGCGGGTCACGGCAGCAGCGGAGAGGTAAGTATATTTTTTATTTATTTTTTTTACAATAAAATGTTTCTTTTTCAGGGAGGGGCTTATATGTAAAGCCCTTCCCTAAAAAACAATGCAGGGTTTTTGCACGTACATGGGTGCGCACATATGTACACACAAAAACACACTCGTGTGAAGCCACCTTAAGAGAAAAATGGTCTCACTCATAATACTCCACAAGATAGAATATGCTGCATTCCTTTTTGCGCTCGCATGTTCCATACTTTTTTACTTGCTCTTGTGAGCAGTACTGCGTATGGCGACCTATGTGATTGTCTGTGAATTACCGCACATCACATGCATGTATAGCGCAGGTATAATACGCGGTAAGCATACGCTCGTGTGAGCCCGGCGTAAAGGGCTTCTAATTTTCACGTCCAAGAAATGCGTCATGTTTACGAAGCTTACGCCGAGGGGCAGATTATGGGTGTACATTGGCTTTGCAGCTGTAGGCAGCGCCGTTTAGGTACGGGGGGGCGAGTTGAACTTTTTTCACCCGGGCCCCAGAGCCTTTAGTTATGCCCCTGCAATGCATTATATGTACCCAAAAATGGTTCCAATGAAAATTACAGCTCAGCGCCTAAAAAACAACCCCCATACAGCTGTGTCCCTAAGGCCACAATAGTCCGCGTCTCTAGGGGACACCAGCCTGACGCACCCGGGACGGCCGGTCTGCTCTGGCTTCCTCCTAGCCATCATAGGAATTACTCCTATTTATAATATCATTATGTAAGAGAATCAAATGCCTCCCAACCATCCTGGATTTCATACGCTGTCCCGTGGTCCTGGGCGGCAGGAGGTATGCCCCCCCAGATCTGACATGTAAAACAACATATTTTACTCATCTTCTCTGCTGCCTCTCCGCTTGCCGTCCTTCCGACCTCACTGATCTCCCTACAGCCATTGATTGACATGGGGAGATCAGCAGGATGTGGAGTAACAGCAGAGAAGGTGAGGTGACTCTGGCATCTAACTGGGGGCACTTTTACTACTGAGACCACGGTTAGTACCAAGGCAACCAACGGGGGACCACCATTAGTACCGAGGCCGCCAACAGAAGACCACCGTTAGAACCGAGGCTGCCAATGGGGGACCACTGTTAGTACTGAGGCCGCCAATGGAGAACCACTGTTAGTACCAAGGCTGCCAACACGGGACCACCGTTAGTACTGACGCCGCTAACACGGGAACACGTTAGAACCAAGGCCACCAATGGGGGACCACCGTTAGTACCACGGCTGCCAACTGCGGGGCCACTGTTAGTACCGAGGCCTCCAACGGTGGACCATCATGAGTCTTGAGGGCGCCAACGAAGGACCACTAAGGCCATATTTACGGTGCTGATAGCAAGTTGCGCCCAAGATCCTCAGGCACAACTCAGATTGTGCAGCCCACGGACACCCCAAACGTGTGCGATTTCTGAGACAGCACACATTGCAAGCCCTATTCTTGTGTGAGGGGGTCTCGGAAGGGCATTATTAGGGGATATAGAGGGGCGTGACTTAGTGTAAAGGGGCGCTGTTATGTTTGTCCCTCCTTTCCCTGGGGGATGGAATCCCCTGATTGCACGTCAGCAGTTGGGTGATTGGAGAGTCTCCCGATCAGGATGTCTCCTTCCACCGAACACGTTAATCTGCTTCACCCAAACATGTTTACCAACGGGATCCGCGTGTCGGGCCGGGAAACCACAATCTGCATTGACGTCTTACTAAATCCTCTATTGCCCGGGACGCCACGGGCTGTGTTTACCCGGCGCTCCTGACATCTGGCAGCGCTCCACCAGGCTCATGTTACGGATCCATCACTGTTCATGCTGATTGTTTCTGCGATGAGTAAAAGGAATTTCATTTTCTGCTCCTCTAA
This sequence comes from Eleutherodactylus coqui, assembly GCF_035609145.1. Taxonomy (NCBI): domain Eukaryota; kingdom Metazoa; phylum Chordata; class Amphibia; order Anura; family Eleutherodactylidae; genus Eleutherodactylus; species Eleutherodactylus coqui. The sequence goes on along the minus strand of NC_089846.1, from coordinate 3,249,310 downwards.
ATTCTCTGTAATAAACGTGCGCCCCCTATCCAATAAAGTGGCGATGTAATATTAGGGTACCCTGTAGCTGGTAGGGGTCCGATGCCCACCGATCCAGACCATGAAGGGGCCGCAGAGCTGCTTTACCAATCACACGGTGATGTACAGCCCAGCGATACGTGGCGGACGGTCTTCTTCCCTCCCATCAGCATGATTTCTGTCCATAATGGGGCACTTGAATGCAGGCGTGCCAACCGCCCTTACGCTGCCTGTGATAAAGTGTGAAATGGCGCCCCCCATCCTGGCAAAAAAAAACCACTCATTTTACAGGCAAAGTGCCAACACACAAGGCACCCAACACATATCTGACCCTTGTCTGAGGTGATAGAATAATAACGCCCCTAGTAGTATTAGTGCAATAGTGGCCCCAATAACAGGGGCGCAGCTAAAGCCTTAGGGGCCAGGAAGCAAAAGTTCATCTCGGCCCCCCACCACTTGTACCGGTACCCATACCTAAACCGTGCTGCGTACAGCAAAATAAATTTACACACATGATCTGTAAGCTTTCCAAACACGACTCATTTCCTGGACTGCAGTAATGTGTTCGCAGCCCCTCGGGTCGAGTTCGTGGTTTTTCTTGCATTTTTGAACCACAATTAGAGAGCAAATAAAAAAACTGTATAGAGTATTCAAAAACTAAGCAGCGTTCAAGAAACGGCACAGATTATTAAAAACCGCATGCGGACTTATACAGCACATGTAGTCTTATTAAAGCAAATGTGTTTCAGTGTGTGTAAAGTCTGCAATAATAAACAGGAGATACCCAGGTTATACCAGCATGCTCCATATCACTATATACAGGAGATATTACTTATACCAGCTGTACATATATAATTATATGCAGGAGATCCCCAGGTTATACCAGCATGCTCCATATCACTATATACAGGGAGATGTATAACTTATACCAGCTGTACGTATATAATTATATACAGGAGATCCCCAGGTTATACCAGCATGCTCCATATCACTATATACAGGATGTATAACTTATACCAGCTGTACATATATAATTATATACAGGGGATCCCCAGGTTATACCAGCATGCTCCATATCACTATATACAGGAGATGTATAACTTATACCAGCTGTACATATATAATTATATACAGGGGATCCCCAGGTTATACCAGCATGCTCCATATCACTATATACAGGAGATGTATAACTTATACCAGCTGTACATATATAATTATATACAGGGGATCCCCAGGTTATACCAGCATGCTCCATATCACTATATACAGGAGATGTATAACTTATACCAGCTGTACATATATAATTATATACAGGGGATCCCCAGGTTATACCAGCATGCTCCATATCACTATATACAGGAGATGTATAACTTATACCAGCTGTACATATATAATTATATACAGGGGATCCCCAGGTTATACCAGCATGCTCCATATCACTATATACAGGAGATGTATAACTTATACCAGCTGTACATATATAATTATATACAGGAGATACCCAGGTTATACCAGCATGCTCCATATCACTATATACAGGAGATGTATAACTTATACCAGCTGTACATATATAATTATATACAGGAGATACCCAGGTTATACCAGCAAGCTCCATATCACTATATACAGGAGATGTATAACTTATACCAGCTGTACATATATAATTATATACAGGAGATACCCAGGTTATACCAGCATGCTCCATATCCCTATATACAGGGAGATGTATAACTTATACCAGCTGTACATGTATAATTATATACAGGAGATACCCAGGTTATACCAGCATGCTCCATATCACTATATACAGGAGATATTACTTATACCAGCTGTACATATATAATTATATACAGGAGATCCCCAGGTTATACCAGCATGCTCCATATCACTATATACAGGGGATGTATAACTTATACCAGCTGTACATATATAGTTATATACAGGAGATCCCCAGGTTATACCAGTATGCTCCATATCACTATATACAGGATGTATAACTTATACCAGCTGTGCATATATAATTATATACAAGAGATCCCCAGGTTATACCAGCATGCTCCATATCACTATATACAGGAAATGTATAACTTATACAAGCTGTAGATATATAATTATATACAGGAGATCCCCAGATTATACCAGCATGCTCCATATCACTATATACAGGATGTATAACTTATACCAGCTGTACATATATAATTATATACAGGCGATACCCAGGTTATACCAGCATGCTCCATATCACTATATACAGGATTTATAACTTATACCAGCTGTACATATATAATTATATACAGGAGATCCCCAGGTTATAGCAGCATGCCCCGTATCACTATATACAGGAGATGTATAACATATACCAGCTGTACATGTATAATTATATACAGGAGATACCCAGGTTATATCAGCATGCTCCATATCACTATATACAGGGGATGTTTAACTTATACCAGCTGTACATATATAATTATATACAGGAGATACCCAGGTTATACCAGCATGCTCCATATCACTATATACAGGGGGATGTATAACGTATACCAGCTGTACATATATAATTATATACAGGAGATACCCAGGTTATACCAGCATGGTCCATATCACTATATGCAGGAGATGTGTAACTTATACCAGCTGTACATATATAATTATATACATGAAATACCCAGGTTATACCAGCATGCTCCATATCACTATATACAGGAGATGTATAACTTATACCGGCTGTACATATATAATTATATACAGGAGATCTCCAGGTTATACCAGCATGCTCCATATCACTATATACAGGATGTTTAACCTATACCAGCTATACATGTATAATTATATACAGGGAATACCCAGGTTATACCAGCATGCTCCATTTCACTATATACAGGAGATGTATAACTTATACCAGCTGTACATACATAATTATATACAGGAGATCCCCAGGTTATACCAGCATGCTCCATATCACTATATACAGGAGATGTATAACCTATACCAGCTGTACATATATAATTATATACAGGAGATACCCAGGTTATACCAGCATGCTCCATATCACTATATGCAGGAGATGTGTAACTTATACTAGCTGTACATATATAATTATATACAGGAGATCCCCAGGTTATACCAGCATGCTCCATATCACTATATACAGGAGATGTATAACTTATACTAGCTGTACATATATAATTATATACAGGAGATGCCCAGGTTATACCAGCATGCTCCATATCACTATATACAGGAGATGTATAACTTATACCAGCTGTAGATATATCACTATATACAGGAGATACCCAGGTTATACCAGCATGCTCCATATTACTATATACAGGATTTATAACTTATACCAGCTGTACATATATAATTATATACAGGAGATACCCAGGTTATACCAGCATGCTCCATATTACTATATACAGGAGATGTATAACTTATACCAGCTGTACATATATATTTATATACAGGAGATACCCAGGTTATACCAGCTTGCTCCATATCACTATATACAGGAGATGTATAACTTATACAAGCTGTACATATATAATTATATACAGGAGATCCCCAGATTATACCAGCATGCTCCATATCACTATATACAGGATGTATAACTTATACCAGCTGTACATATATAATTATATACAGGCGATACCCAGGTTATACCAGCATGCTCCATATCACTATATACAGGATGTATAACTTATACCAACTGTACATATATAATTATATACAGGAGATCCCCAGGTTATAGCAGCATGCCCCGTATCACTATATACAGGAGATGTATAACATATACCAGCTGTACATGTATAATTATATACAGGAGATACCCAGGTTATATCAGCATGCTCCATATCACTATATACAGGAGATGTATAACTTATACCAGCTCTACATATGTAATTATATACAGGAGATCCCCAGGTTATACCAGCATGCTCCATATCACTATATACAGGAGATGTATAACTTATACCAGCTGTACATATATAATTATATACAGGAGATACCCAGATTTTACCAACATGCTCCATATTACTACTGTTATGGTAATAACATATGTATTCTATTATATGCACATATATATCTATGCAGCTGGTATAAGTTATACATCTCCTGTGTATAGTGATATGGAGCATGCTGGTATAACCTGGGGATCTTCGGTATATAATTATATATGTACAGCTGGTATACGTTATACATCCTGTATATAGTGATATGGAGCATGCTGGTATAACCTGGGGATCTCCTGTAGGCAATTATATATGTACAGCTGGTATAAGTTATACATCCCCTGTATATAGTGATATGGAGCATGCTGGTATAACCTGGGTATATACTGTATATAATTATATATGTACAGCTGGTATAAGTTATACATCCTGTATATAGTGATATGAAGCATGCTGCTATAACCTGGGGATCTCCTGTATATAATTATATATGTACAGCTTGTATAGGTTATACATCCTGTATATAGTGATATGGAGCATGCTGGTATAACCTGGGTATCTCATGTATATAATTATATATGTACAGCTGGTATAGGTTATATATCTCCTGTATATAATGATAGGGAGCATGCTAGTATAACTTGGGTATCTTCTTTATATAATTATATATGTACAGCTGGTATAAGTTATACATCTCCTGTATATAATGATATGGAGCATGCTGGTATAACCTGGGGATCTCCTTTATATAATTATATATGCAAAGCTGGTATAAGTTATACATCTCCTGTATACAGTGATATGAAGCATGCTGGTATAACCTGGGGATCTCCTGTATATAATTATATATGTACAGCTGGTATACCCTGGGTATCTCCTGTATATAATTATATATGTACAGCTGGTATAAGTTATACATCTCCTGTATATAGTGATATGGAGCATGTTGGTATAACCTGGGGATATCCTGTATATAATTATATATGTACAGCTGGTATAAGCTATACATCTCCTGTATATAGTTATATGGAGCACGCTGGTATAACCTGAGTATCTTCAGTATTTAATTATATATGTACAGCTGGTATAAGTTATACATCCTGTATATAGTGATATGGGGCATGCTGGTATAACCTGGGTATCTCCTGTACATAATTATATATGTCCTGCTGGTATATGTTATACATCCTGTATATAGTGATATGGAGCATGCTGGTATAACCTGGGTATCTCCAGTATATAATTATATATGTGCAGCTGGTATAGGTTATACATCTGTATATAGTGATATGCAGCATGCTGGTATAACCTGGGTATCTCCTGTATATAATTATATATGTACAGCTGGTATAAGTTATACATCCCCCTGTATATAGTGATATGAGGCATGCTGGTATAACCTGGGGATCTCCTGTATATAATTATATATGTACAGCTGGTATAAGTTATACATCTCCTGTATATAGTGATATGGAGCATGCTGGTATAACCTAGGTATCTCCTGTATATAATTATATATGTACAGCTGGTATAAGTTATACATCTCCTGTATATAGTGATATGGAGCATGCTGGTATAACCTGGGGTTCTCCTGTATATATTTATATATGTACAGCTGGTATAAGTTATACATCCTGTATATAGTGATATGGAGCATACTGGTATAACCTGGGTATCTCCTGTATCTAATTATATATGTACAGCTGGTATAAGTTATACATCTCCTGTATATAGTGATATGGAGCATGCTGGTATAACCTGGGTGTCTCCTGTATATAATTATATATGTACAGCTGGTATAAGTTATACATCTCCTGTCTATAGTGCTATGTACCATGCTGGTATAACCTGGGTATCTCCTGTATATAATTATATATGTACAGCTGGTATAAGTTATACATCCCCTGTATATAGTGATATGGAGCATGCTGGTATAACCTGGGTATCTCCTGTATATAATTATATATGGGCAGCTGGTATAGGTTATACATCTCCTGTGATATAGTGATATGGAGCATGCTGGTATAACCTGGGTATCTCCCGTATATAATTATATATGTACAGCTGGTATAGGTTATACATCCCCTGTATATAGTGATATGGAGCATGCTGGTATAACCTGGGGATCTCCTGTATGTAATTATACATGTACAGCTGGTATAGGTTATACATCTCTTGTATATAGTGATATGGAGCATGCTGGTATAACCTGGGGATCTCCTGTATATAATTATACATGTACAGCTGGTATAGGTTATACATCTTTTGTATATAGTGCTGGTATAACCTGGGATCTCCTGTATATAACTATATGTGTACAGCTGGTATAGGTTATACATCTCCTGTATAAAGTGATATGGAGCATGCTGGTATAACCTGGGTATCTCCTGTATATAATTATACCTGTACAGCTGGTATAGGTTTACATCTCTTGTATATAGTCATATGGAGCATGCTGGTATAACCTGGGTATCTCCTGTATATAATTATACATGTACAGCTGGTATAAGTTATACATCTCCTGTATATAGGGATATGGAGCATGCTGGTATAACATAGGTATCTTCTGTATATAATTATATGTGTACTGCTGGTATAGGTTATACATCTCCTGTATATAGGGATTTGGAGCATGCTGGTATAACCTGGGGATCTCCTGTATATAATTATACATGTACAGCTGGTATAAGTTATACATCCTGTATATAGTGATATGGAGCATGCTGGTATAACCTTGGTATCTCCTGTATATAATTATATATGTACAGCTGGTATAAGTTATACATCTCCTGTATATAGGGATATGGAGCATGCTGGTATAACCTGGGTATCTCCTGTATATAATTATACATGTACAGCTGGTATAAGTTATACATCTCCTGTATATAGGGATATGGAGCATGCTGGTATAACCTGGGTATCTCCTGTATATAATTATACATGTACAGCTGGTATAAGTTATACATCTCCTGTATATAGGGATATGGAGCATGCTGGTATAACATGGGTATCTTCTGTATATAATTATATATGTACAGCTAGCTGACAGAAATCTGCATGCAGAAATGCCAACTCCAGAGGGAAGAGTTTACGGTCTACACTCTGACCACCGTAGGGTCAGCTGCCGGATGGGAGCAACGGGGCAAGTAAGTTAAGTTCTTGTTGGGTGGCCCCGTGGTTCGCAGATGCTGCTGGCAATTATTTTTTACTGTCCATTATTGACTACCATCTAGGTGGCACCTGCCGCCCCTCTGGGGTCCCGCAGACTGCTGCCTGAGGCAGAAGGCTCAGATTGCCTCATGATAACGGCCTCCTACATGATGATCTTCCTAGAGGGGGTTGACCATCCAGTCAGTTGGTCTGGTGGACTCGCCTCATGTAGTAGCATATATATACGAGGGGACCCCATAGCAAAGATCAGAATGAGCCCCCATTATGGTGCTGACTTTGGCATCTGTAAGGGGGTAAAAGAAAGGATGTGGTGTTCCGTGTGATCCTTTAGCGTCTTATGCCTTTTGTGCATGTTTCTTTACAAATATTAGGCGGCAGTGAGCGCTCTAAGGAACCAAAACTGGAAGCTGGCCGGCCCAATTTCTGATGGTGGCATTTTAGTGCGGAGTTAGCCGTGGAGAGATGTGGAAGAGTGTCCCTTACATCTGTGTGAGAAGTTGTGGAGACAGAAGCCCAGTCAAGAGGTAAAGAAAGTCGTAAAGTGGGAGTTGTGGTGCCGAAGTCTGGAGTACAAGTTGGCCTCTACTCAACCGCTTCCTAAAGACAGCCCGCTCCTCTCCTTGGGCTATACCCGTTACAAGTGGGGGCTAATAATAATTCTTCAGCAGTGTGTGGAGTCGCGAGATATGTTTTGCCTTGTATCCCATTTGGCCCATCGCCGACCCTACAGCAGGGAGTTCTTTTACTGCCAACCCTGCTCAGAGGGGATGTTGATATGACCCCATGGGATTCTGGGTCCAGCTACCATAAAGCGGGCCCAGCACTGCAGAAAAAGAGACCAGGTTGACCCGGCCCCTGTGGTAAGTGAACCTGACCCAACCCCATCTAGGCCTGTTACTGACCGGAGCAGAGTGACCACTGCTGACGGCTCCGCTTCACATCCACGACAGAAGTCCCTGGCATTTATTTTCCTTTTTATGTATTTTCTCTTGCTCCATTTTCCCAGCACCTACACAGCTTCTTACCACCAAGCAGCAAAGACCATAGAACCAACCAGAACCGGGCCTCATTTATCTGCTCGTCCTCAGCTATACCCAGCAGTCTCATAGAAGTGAGTGGAGAGAGAGTGCGCATGCGTGACCACCAAAGTGAGTGGAGAGAGAGTGCGCATGTGTGACCACCAAAGTGAGTGGAGAGAGAGTGCGCATGTGTGACCACCAAAGTGAGTGGAGAGAGAGTGCGCATGTGTGACCACCACTCCATTCATTCAGGGATGTTTTGGACCCTGGTTCTCATGATATGTGGGAGTCCCAGTGCTCAACCCCCTTGCAACCCCGATCAGATGAGTTATAACTTATTTTTGGGAGCCAACCCCTTTAAACAAGACAACCTTTGCTGTGAGTGTAAGTAAGGTTCGGCCCCCCTCACTAATCGCCTCCAGTCTGCCCTTTCTGGGTGAGAAATATTTATCTTTTCCTCCATCCTGTTGGGTGGAGTTAATCCTCCTATCCCTGTCAATAGGAGAACAATGAGAGAAAACATAGCAGCCACATAACCTTAGCTAAATCTCAGTTAATATTTGCACAGCTCATGTGACCCGCCGTTTACACAAGAAATTAGCACAACTTTGGAAGATATTTCTTCTCCAGTGTTGAACTTATAGGATGACTTTAAAGACATTTACAGAACAACCTGCAGCCTCAAGATGGTGCAGGGCCAGAACTCATGGATATTTGTAGGATCTCCAAAGTTTGACCTGTATTTTCTGAATTGACAGAAGATTGGTTATTGACATGCCGTCTTGTCTGGAGGTCGTCATCTGCATGACCCTTATTGGTCTGAGCCGTCCGCAGAGCTCCCGCTGTCCCGATGTCTGCAGTTGCTCTTCAGGAGTTGTAGACTGCTATGGAAGAGGGCTTTATTTCCCCCCAGACAATCTGGAGGAGGGCATCCATACATTGCTGCTCGCCTACAATAAAGTCACTTCTCTGAAGAGCTTATCATTCCATAAGTACACCAACCTTAGTCGTCTGGAGTTACACAACAACCTAATATCCGCCATTGACCCTCAAGCTTTCAAGAACCTTCAAAACCTCAGCTACTTGGATCTCAGCAGCAACCAGTTGACGACCCTAAAACCAGAGGTTTTCAAGCCGTTATCCAGTCTTAAAACATTAAACTTGGGAAACAACCAGATCGCCTGGCTGCCCGGGAATGTGCTGGAACCTCTCGGAAATCTTACCACCCTTTACTTACACAACAACGTCCTGACCGGCCTGAGGGTGGACATTTTATATCATCTGCCAGCCTTGACACGCTTGAGATTGGATGGGAACCCCTGGGTTTGCACTTGTGACATTCAGTATCTGTTGTGTTGGATGATAGACAATGCCCAGAAGGTTTATGGTAAGATTCTACAAGTTAAGGAGAATTCGGCCTTTAGGGTCTTGGTTTACTAGAGCTAAATGACTGAGATTGTGTCTATGTGAGGATGGGTTCTTAGAGATACTGTGTGGAAGACGGGACCGTATCAAGCAGGTTACCTAGTTTTCTGATAACTTCACATTCTATAACTATTCTAGATAACTCAGGACCACGTGTGACTAGAATAAACCCCAAGTGCCGATCATACGGCTAGAACCACCACATGGGCATCAAGGGTTAATGTGATATTCCGTACATGAGTCTATAGTCTTATGGCTGTTTTTACAACATGGAGTATATAGAAGGTTTTGTATCTCCTGCTCTGTACGCCCCGGGGTACAACCTTGTGCTGTTTGCTATGTTCTAGAGGTCTCTCCTACTCTCCCATGGCTACTTGGTCCATCATCATGAAACCACCGAAATACAGATGCAGAGAGTGTAACGCAGAAGCTCCCGGGTGCCGCGTCATTACCGGAGCGTGCCTACATGCCTACACTGTTGTACAGAGGGAATATTCATTTGTTTGCATTGGAACAGCCGCAATATGCAAATATCATGGGGCAAGGAGCAAAAAACCTCTGCGTAGCGTTACTACATCTGTATATTCCCTGTATCCACCCTTACCTGACAGAACATGCGTGACCGCCATTACAATCATGTGGGGCCTTTGGGACCGGTTTTTGGGATTGGGGTGGTCCCTGCAGTCGGACTCCCTGCTAGTTATCTCCTTCATCTAGCGGGCGATGCCTTTTAGAGTATGAAAGAGAAAATACATCTTTCGGGGGTTTCTGGGACTTTGATGATGACCTGTCCTTACGTGAAGTGGTTGTACCAGGATAGCAATTTATCCCCCTCTCCATAGTAAGAGGGGATAACCTGCTGATCGGTGAGCGTCTCACCACTGAGACCCCCATGGATCTTGAGAACGGGGGGCCCGTGTCCCCCGTCCTCCTCACTGAGGAGTTACTACACAGTGAGGAGGAGACGGAGCGCTGGGTGAGCCGGCACATTAGCGCTCCGATCACTTCCAGTGGGACTGCAGAGATACCCAATGCTGCTGGACTAGGTCCCTCATCCCCTTTGACATGAATGGTACACTGACCGTCCAGGCTTGGCCAGCGCTTCATTCACAGTGCCAAGAGAGGGGGACACGGAAGTCCCGTTCTGGAGATTGGTGAGACCCCCAGCATGGATAGGGGATAACTTGTAATCATGGTATAGCCCCTTTAAGACATCAATATTAGACTGTAGGGGTCCAACCCCCCCCCCCCCCCCCGCCACCACCACCGATCAGACGATGAGCTGCAGCACCAGGTATACCCGCTGCATGTGCGGTAAACTAGAGGCTGCAGCGTGCGTTCAAGTGTCATGGCTCCCTGAGTCAGTCGCTCTGCACGGGTGTATGGCGTTGGCCCTCCACCGATCTGATACCGATGACCCGTGCTGCGGGCTCTCTCACATCAGCGTGTTTTGTTGCATGCTGCAGGTGTATCCCATGTGCAGGAGCATGCAACAAGTATGCAATGACATGCGCACCTGCTGCGTGCCGGCAACCCCCATACATGGTCTTAGCCTGAATGTACATGTACTGCACACCAAGATGGCGCCGCAGTCTTGTCTCACGCATTTCACTCGCTGTTTGTGAGAGGCACAATTAAACGGCAATGTGGGGTTCGTACTGTGGCTTATGCGCGGAAAACCCGCTTGTGTAATACGTGGTAGCAAACGCTCGGTCAGAGAGCCCTAAGGATAAGTCATCAATATTTAAGTCCTGGAAAACAGCTTTAAGGCTCTTCTGAGTTGCAATGTATTCTGTAGTGAGCCACCGGAGGGCGCCATTTTCCGAACATACGCCTCTACCTCAAAATAGCGGCTTCTCTGAAATATTTTTTCTTTGTTTTTGTTAATGTCTTTCAGAGAAAGAGCGAACTTTGTGTGGGGTCCCCAAGTATCTCAACCAGTATCCCATCATGGAGATTGAGAAGGGTTCGTTTGACCACTGCCAGAGCTTCTTCACGCTCTACGAGTACCTGTACTTCCTGCTCATCGGCATCGCGCTATTCCTGAATAGCATCATCCTCTGCCTGGTAACGGGGTCACTCGTTGTTTTCTACGAACGCTTCTTACTAAAAGCCCAACGAAAACCACAAGTGTATAAGAAACGGACCATCAGGAAACGGGTGAGCGCAACAAACGGCCACCATCTACCAGTGTGCCGTGTATGAGGGAACCACCATCTACCAGTGTGCCGCGTATGAGGGAATGACCATCTACCAGTGTGCCGCGTATGAGGGAACCACCATCTACCAGTGTGCCGTGTATGAGGGAACCACCATCTACCAGTGTGCCGCGTATGAGGGAACGACCATCTACCAGTGTGCCGCGTATGAGGGAACGACCATCTACCAGTGTGCCGCGTATGAGGGAACGACCATCTACCAGTGTGCCACGTATGAGGGAACCACCATCTACCAGTGTGCTGCGTATGAGGGAACCACCATCTACCAGTGTGCTGCGTATGAGGGAACCACCATCTACCAGTGTGCTGCGTATGAGGGAACCACCATCTACCAGTGTGCTGCGTATGAGGGAACCACCATCTACCAGTGTGCCGCGTATGAGGGAAGACCATCTACCAGTGTGCCACCTATAAGGGAACCACCATCTACCAGTGTGCCGCGTATGAGGGAATGACCATCTACCAGTATGCCGCCTATGAGGGAACCACCATCTACTAGTGTGCCGCGTATAAGGGAAAACCATCTACCAGTGTGCCGCGTATGAGGGAACCACCATCTACCAGTGTGCCACGTATGAGGGAAGACCATCTACCAGTGTGCCACCTATAAGGGAACCACCATCTACCAGTGTGTCGCGTATGAGGGAACTACCATCTACCAGTGTGCCGTGTATGAGGGAATGACCATCTACCAGTGTGCCGCGTATGAGGGAACCACCATCTACCAGTGTGCCACCTATAAGGGAACCACCATCTACCAGTGTGTCGCGTATGAGGGAACCACCATCTACCAGTGTGCCGTGTATGAGGGAATGACCATCTACCAGTGTGCCGCGTATGAGGGAACCACCATCTACCAGTGTGCCGCATATGAGGGAACGACCATCTACCAGTGTGCCACCTATAAGGGAACCACCATCTACCAGTGTGCCGCGTATGAGGGAACGACCATATACCAGTGTGCCGACCCAACCCAAAGGGTAGGAACACAGTCCGTCTCCTCCGTAGAGTGCTGGCCAATGTGGATGGCCTACACCGCTCTTCGGAGGGTTGGACTGGCCAACCACAGGCGTTCCTCTGCCTGACACGGTGGGGAACACAAATGGTTCCCTCCTTGATCGCAGACCAATGAAAACACGTTGGATTCCACACTCAGATTTTGACGGGTTTTTAGAGGCGGAATTCACACTGAAAGTTGCGCAGCAAAGTCCGCGGTGTGAGCGCTCCCTAATAATCGCTCACCGCTAGAAGCGCCGGTAAGAAGACGCACTTTTTCAGTACCGGTTTTCTTTCTTCTTCCCTGAATTCCAGGAAAATCTGGGAAAAAATGTTCTAGGAAATAAACACATAAAAACGAAGCTTTTCCAAAAACTTTATTTATAAACCTCTTTTAAATAATCTGACATTGAGTTGCGAATACAGAACCGGTAATGAGCGAGCGCTCCGCGTGAAATATTACATACAGACAGGTCCTAGTCATACATTCTAGAGGAAATACAGAAACGTAGATCTGCCGGCTCCCTCCGACTACAGACTCTGGCCCAGACCTCCCGGCTCGTCAGTCGTGAACGACGGCTCCCATCACATCCTGAGACGCCATGACAGGCAGAGACACGGAGGTCTACCCAACGGACAAGTCATGGCTTCATTAATGGGGTATTCCGGAAATATCAAGTTATCCCCCACCCATAAGATAAGGGACAACTGTCTGAATGGTGGGGATCCAATCACTAGGTCTGCCACAAAATAACCCCGCCCAATGTAAAAGGGGTGTGGTCAGGGGTGTGGCTTATCACAAGGTATGCTTTTACCTCCATTATTCTAGTGGCCATAACTAGTAATTGTGTCCCCCTCAGATGGTAGTGGCTCCAGTAGCAACAGTTCCCCCAGTTGTGGCCCCAAGAATAATAGTGTCTGCAGTAGTGGCCCTTACAGTACTAGGGCCCCCTATTTTTAGGTTCCCCTTCCTGAACCTCCAGCCGGGTAGCAAGCAACCCCACATTGTCAAGTAGTTTGTCTAGCTCCTGTTCGGCCGCCATTACTGTAATTAGAGACTGTAACCCCTGACACCGCCCCCACCCCGGTGTCAACTAGGGGGACAGGACATGCAGGACGCAGATGCTGGTGGAGTTGGGGGAGAGGTCAGGGGTCACAGCCTCTAAGTACAGTAATGCCGACCCCCCGTTTTGATGATCACTGGTGGTCCCAGCGGTCGGACCCCCACCATTCGAGTAGCTATCTTGTGGTTAGGGAATCATGTGACATTACTGGAACACTCCTTGAAGCCTGATTTATGGAAATCTTTTCATCTCAGAGAAAACAACCCGACATTTACCGATTTAAGGTGCTTTTACACGGAACAACGAGCGTTCAAAAAAAATCACTGGATCGTCTGATTTGAACGATAATCGCACGGTGTAAATCATTGACTTATTCGCTTGGCTTAAACACCGATCATTCAGTTGTTACACCGATCATTCAGTTGTCCCCACCCACCGCGGCAGCGACTGAACGAATGAACCATCCTGGTAAAACAAGAAACTATTCCTCCTTGTGTTCAATCTGAATGTCCGAGCGAACTGTGACATCATCCGCTCAGCAAAGTGTGACATCGTCCGCTCAGCAAAGTGTGACATCGTCCGCTCAGCGAACTGTGACATCATTCGCTCAGCGAACTGTGACATCGTCCGCTCAGCAAAGTGTGACATTGTCCGCTCAGCAGCGAACTGTGACATCATCCGCTCAGCGAACTGTGACATCATCCGCTCAGCGAACTGTGACATCATCCGCTCAGTGAACTGTGACATCATCCGCTCAGCAAAGTGTGACATTGTCCGCTCAGCAAAGTGTGACATCAACCGCTCAGCAAAGTGTGACATCAACCGCTCAGCGAACTGTGGTATCATCCGCTCAGCGAACTGTGACATCATCCGCTCAGTGAACTGTGACATCATCCGCTCGGCGAACTGTGACATCGTCCGCTCAGCGAACTGTGACATCGTCCGCTCAGCGAACTGTGACATCGTCCGCTCAGCGAACTGTGACATCATCCGTTTGTTCGCCATGGCGTACAATTCCTCCCTCCATCCTAAAGCACCCCTTCATGCCCGCAGAGTACCTGCGATGGTAATGATAGACCGCAGTACTGTGCATGCACACGTTATATTGGATCTCATTTCCTAGTGAGCGGCTATATATCTTATTTGCACAGACTCATCTAATCTATAGATACCGAGGGATGTGATATGTAACATACAATACAGCAGAGATAAATAAATGAGCACATCAAGAAATGTTACAGAACTGTTGACCCATAAATCAGGAAATACAAGAGAAAGGGGGAGGAGCAAACCAAGTAAAATGCATCAAACCAATATGTGAAGCCGATGACATCGCCGTACCTAAAATATAAAGGGGTGAGGGGGCGTCAGATGGAGAACAATTAGAGCAGAGCGTGACTACAGAGCGTCCCCGGAGGACCCGCCGCACTCTGAATTACATGGAGAGCCTAGAGATTTTAGTAAGAACTGTGTAATATCTCTTTTAACCTGTGGTGGCGCTGCAGGGAAGCTGCACACTTCTACCATTACATCTGATCGCCCTGATCCTTTTACCAAGAAGGGATTGTCCAAAGCACAAACCCCCTTAGGTCCCTTTTACGACCTTTTATGGTTTGAGGCACAACCGAAATCCTTCTTTCTGCAAGGCTTCCAGAACTTGGAATCCCGATGTAAGAAGTGTGTTGGCATCAGTGGGGAGGATGTGGGAGAAATGGAAAGCTTCATCTTCCTATCTTTTACCCAAAGACTCATCAGCCGCCCCTCGTATGCCAAACGATTATATTGTTCGGATTATCACTGGATCGCGGGGATCTGAACGATAATCATTCAGTGTAAATGCCGGCAGCGAATGAACGACACCTCGTAATTCATTTGTCGTTCAGCTTCTGCAGGCCTGTTTACTGTGAATGGAGGCAGGCAGCCAGAAGAGATCTCCAGCCTCCATCCACGGAGCGATCATCGCTGTGATGACTGCCGGGCTCTGACAATCCTAGAGGATCCTTTAATGGAAGGAGAATTGGTTGTGGTGCAGGAGAGCTCGTGGCCCCGCCCACTGGACTCCATGGACTTGTTCCATTGGCTGTGTAGACCTGGGGATAAATGAATGATACCTTACATAAGTTACCTATGGAGGCCGGTCATAACACAGATGTGGAGGCGAGGCAGGACTCTAGAGGAACCTTAGGACCCATGAAGGGTTTCTTCCCATATTAGGAGACCAGAACTATGAATGAAGCATCACATTCGGGCCCCGGTTACAGATTTAGCGTTGGAGCCCAACAGCTTCAGGTTACGCTTCTGTCTTCAGGTCCTTATCTCTGGTACGAAGAAGTATATTTCTAGGACCTGCCTTAAAGGGGTTGTCCAGAACCTGCACCTGAGTGAGGATGAACTGCAGTACCAGACTTAGCCATGGGCAGACGTGGCGCTGTTTCAGGATCACTTGAATTTGGAAGTAAAGGCTCCAGAATCTTTTCATTTGCCGTCGCTTCGCTCCGAGTACTGGGAAATAACAGGACAATCTCCAAGCCATTAGGGGGCGCTCACGCGGCATTTGTTCTGCACATGTAGACCAGCCTGCACCTGCCGGAGGCCAAGATAGTGTCCTTTGCCTGGCTGGTATGTGGCGGTATACATCTTCTCACTGTATATAGCGTAGTTGACCCGTCTATACACAGTAAGTATGCAATGCGGTAAACATGAGAGCCGATGAACAATGGAGGCCACTGAGCGCTGCAGGCGTCCGTCGCAGGTAACACTGCAGAAGCAGCATGCATGAGCCCTAATTATTATCATGCAGCTAATTGTACCAGACCGGACGCTTAAAGCAATTCTGTGGCCAGCACCCCGGCCCCACGGCGCCCCCTGCCACAAGACTGACAACTACACGTATTTGTATTAAAACAAGCAGGTAAAGCATTTTATTAAAAACTCCCCTTTGTAATCTCTCGCCATGTATGCAGATCGGCGCTCCTTGCGTCCAGGAGGCGGGCCACTTAAGTGCAGGGGGGCGCAGAGCAGTGAAGGCGGACAGAATGACTTGAGGCGGACGATTTGCATATAATGAAGGATTAGACATGGGAGTTTTTACTGAAATGCTTTGTCTGCTCCTTTTGCTATGTGCAGGTTGCGTGTTGTGCGACAGGGGGCGCTGTGGGGCCAGCTTAAGATGCTGATAGCAGAACGCTTAACAAATGGTGATCGTTAGGATAAAATTAAGTATTGAATTATAATGGACACTTTTTATGTTTCACTAAGGAGGGGAAGAATGTAAAGATGTTTTCCCATCTGAGACGTTCATGGCGTATCCACAAGAGGTGCCACAAGAGTCTGCTGGACGTCGGTCCCACCTTCGAGACCACCGTGACCGGCCCTATCACTAGTTCCACTGAATGCGGCGGCAATTCATAAAAACTAGCTGAGCTGGCTTTACTACACTGTTATGTAAACTAGGGGCATAGCTGGGGGGTGCGGCGGCAGGCGGGGCATGTGTCCTGGGTGCAGTCAGGACTCAGGGGGGGCACCAGCCTAGCAATTAACCCCCTACTGTTAACCTGGAACACAGCTAGTTCTGCAGGAAAAGGACATTACAACTTTGGATGAACTGAGCTTGCTCTAATTCTAGCAGCTGTAGTTCCATTTCTTGGCTTTAAAATGACACCAAAAGCATGTCTGTAGCACTCATAGAACCGCAGCTACAGCCGTTTGAAGTGGGGTGGGCAGTATTGAATTACCAGATGTCTGTATGGGGGAGGCAGCAGAGAACCATATGTGATTCTCCTGGCTGTCCCCGGGAAGGGGTGATAAGGGGTGATATGGACTTTTGAGGGCACCAAACTGATTTTTTGCCCCAGATGATGGAAAGTCTAGCTCCGCCTCTGATGGAAACCGTGTATTTTGCTTGGCTGTTTCAGTGATGACCATGCCCGACCAACACATCCATCTGGACTGGGCCAGTGCTAGAGACAGGCACTGGTCCCGGAAGTAAAGGTCCTGTGGAGGGGCCATGGAAGGCTCAGATGGGAAGACCCCTTTAATAAAAGCAATAATACAGTAATTGAGCAAATGCAGCTGCCGAGCGCACATGATGGCGGCACCTGCGTTGTGGCTACAGTACGCAGGGAAGCGGCCAATGAAACGGACAAGTAAACTGATATTGTTCCAGATAACAATATGGCGGCCGGCGTTACGCTCAGGAGCGAGATAACAGAACTGAAAGTAAGTGGAAGCTGCTGTAAAGACCTCGTCCTTTGGTGGTGAGCAGCAGGGGGGTCAGAAGGCTACTCTACACCAAAGCATGCGACATCGCGGATGCAAGGCATTTTTGTATCTAATACGTCTCACATCACTTCGGGGAAGTATTGGCCCTCCGCCACGGCTGACAGGGGATCGCGGAGTGCTTGTTGTCAATCACACTCGCGGGCACCTCGCACGCCCAAATAGAGGACGTGGCGTGACTTTTTCCCGCATGATTCTTGTATTTCGGTGCTGTAGTGTGACCGCGGCCAGGAGGAGGGGCGCATATCCGTGCCAGATCAGTGTGACACACAACGCACACATCACACGCGAGATCCGACCTAACTGTGCGTACGATTATACCGGTGACGGTGGTGTCATCACCCGGGGGAGGCGTCACTCCGGTACGGTCACGCCAAGTCATCACCAATGGCATCTCACACCCCAATGTCCCCAGATTTTTGTAGAAAGCGCACTATCCAAAACTCAGGATTAGCATTACCACACGACTGGCGACGACTTGACTTGTTGCCCATAGCAACCAACCAGAGTGCAACATTTCATTTTGCTTACCCTCCACCTGAGGCGGCCATATTTGTTCCCATTGTCACCTCTTCCCCGTGGCGGCCGGCCGGCGGCTCGTTGTATCTTTCAGTGATTTAAGTTACCATATAAGGTGCCGAAAAACTTTTTTTAAAGTAGAATGGAATGAAGCCCAGCTGCGCCGTGTTTGGGGTCGCGTCTCTGCGGGTTACACACTTTATTCTGCCGGTCGCTACGATTATCATACAAAATTTATATAGTTTTTTTTGTTAGACTTTTAAAAAAATAAAATACTTTTGGAAAGAACTCCTAATTCCTTTGTGCGCCTCCGTCTGGCCGCCACGGCTTATTACAGCTCCGTCTGCGGTTCTGTGGAGGCTCACTGATGCTGGACTGGAGTTCAGGGAGCTTTTTGATCACTTTTTATTCCATTTTTTTGGATATGGGGCGGCTAAAAAAATATGGCACTTCTGTTCTTGTGTATTATTTATGAGGACGTTCGCTGTGCGGGAGCAGCAACGCATCGCTGGGGTAGATTGCAGCATTATGGATGCAGCCATGCCAAATTGGTGTTTTTTTGGTTTTTTTTATTAGAAATATAGCAAAGGTGTTATTTTTTTAACTTTTATTGGCTTTTATTTTTTGTACTTTGCCTTCCATTTTTTAGCCTCCATGGTGGACTCAACTGGTGATCATTTGACCATATAGTATAATGTAATACCCTAATATTGCATTATACTACATCAATCAAGACACGCCATTGCCTCCAGCTTCCATGGCAACCTGAACTGCACCCAAGATCTCATCGCAAGGTCCATTTGGGACCCCCGAACACCAATTGGGGCTTTTAAATGCCACGAACAGAATTGACGGTGGAATTTAAAGGGTTAGCAGCGAGGATGAGCATGAGTGCTGATCATGGCTGTTACGGGAGGCAGTCGGCTGTCTAAGGTAGCTGCTCCGCCTTGCATGGACCACAAGCATCTCCCCATCCCGCTCCATACAAACCCGGCATGACCAGGATGTGAATGTACGCCCTGGGGTGTAAAGGAGCGGAGCAGTGTCATCCACATTGTGATTGGACCGTCCAACTTTAAGACAACCTCGTTAATGAGGATTTATCTTCCTGTCCAAATACTTTATAAATGATGCAACCCCCACAATTAGGGTGTAACGTGGCCAATCAGGGACAGTTGGGTCATCAATGTTCTATTTGCTGACTACCAGATCCCCCAGAAGGCCGCGGCTCCGACACAGCGAAAGATGAGCTCATATGGGGGGCATTCAGGAGCCGGTCCCACCCCAGAGGGGGTCTTCTGTGTCGGCTAACAGGTAACCTGTTAGACCCCTTGGATGATAATCCTGTATGTAACCATAGCAACAAATATTACAATGCCGCGAAGAGTGGATGTTACACAATATGAGAGGCGGGCAGACCCTCAGACTTAGGGCCTCTGCTGGGACCCCCGTACCACTGGCATGACTATAGGGGAGGCAGGGGGTGCGGTTGCACCGGGCCCAGGAGCCTTAGGTGGCCCATAAGGCCTCTCTTCTCCATATAGGGAGCCCAGTACTATGAATAAAGCATTATAGTTGGGGGCCCTGTTACAGGTTTTGCACTGTGGCCCCGAAGCTTCAAGTTACGCCTCTGGCCCGTACACTAGTCATCATTCTGAAGAACATTGTTTTCTGGAAAAGAACAGCAATACGGTCCTGACATCATACATGCGATTGACCGCCCCCCCAGACAAGGATGGACGCCCCGCTAGCTTTAGTAAGGACTTTGACTGGGTTACAGCTGATATTAGTCCGCTACGCTGCCCCTCTCACCAAACTCACGCCCATCACTCGGTAACCACTAATGAGCCCGCCGGCAGTCAGGTGATGCAAAAGTGGGCGCAGCGCCTGACCAGCGGCAGTGTGAAGGGCTCAGTAGTGGTTGATGGGTGAGGGATGCCACAGTCTTGGCGAGCTGCTTTACCGGCGGCCGGGTCAGATGGGTGCGAAATCAGATTCCAGCTGTCATTGTACAAATAAAAGCCAAGATCTGATTGGTCACCAAGCCATCGCCAGGACCAATGAAATAATCTCCCTTATTACAAACGGCCACCCTCATTGTGGGCCCGTCCGACAGAATTTAGATTTATGTACAAAAGAGAAACTACTTAAAGGGATGGTCTGAGGGCTCTTTAACACGGCCCCATCTTCTGCCATACTATAAGTGTGATGATCAACATAATAGGGTGTTGGTTGGTGCTTCCACTGTTAACACCAGCAGATAATCCGGATTGTTGGAAGGATCGTTGGTCCTCATACATAGTGGATTTCTGGGCAGCACAGCCTCCTGCTCTACCGAAGGGGAGCTGCCCACAAACAACCATTTATATGCTGGCTGAAGAGATCAGATCAGCTCTTTCATCGGCCGTTTGCAGGCATATTCAGACGGGCCGGTGATCAGGCAGGCAAATATCTGTGCCCGATCATCAGTCCGGGTAAAAGGACCTTAAGATTAAAAAAGGGTCTGCTTTTTTTCCCAGAAACAGTGCCACTAATTTCAAGGGCCGTCTCTGGTATTGCAGGTTGTCGCCATTCACATGCAATACTAGGCCCAGCCCATGACAATTGGTGCGCCGCTTCTGGAAAAACCCAAAGGACCTACCTGCTCCTCCTATCCCCTAATAAGAAGAAAACAAAAACCTAGGACATAGCGGAAGGAAGCAAAAGAGGGACAGATTACATGAATAATACATGTGCGAAATATACATCCCATGCAAATAAAGACATTCCTTGTAGATGGAAAAACAGGAGGCGGGTGATGATCAGCGGACGGGAAGAACAGACTTGGCAGCAAAGAAGAAAGAAAGGGAAAAAAAGGTAAAACGTAAAGTGTTCAAAGTGTTCAGAAAAGTTCTGTTTGTCCAAGGAAAGCACAGAAAAATAAAGGGGGAAAAGGCGGAGAGGGGCGAATGTACGGGGCAAAAGGGGGGTCTCCGTTGCGATCTCTGCAGTAACTCTTGGAGGAGTGATATCCAACGGTGGAGCCGGAGGCGGTGAGGGAGAACATGCAGTCCCAGAGTCCTGTTGTCACCTCCATCTTACCGGTTATGCAAATGAGAATTGCGTCGTAGGTCCATTATATACCATCCACAAGCCAGAACAGTCACTGTCTCTTCTTTGTACTACACCACAGTGCTAACAGAGGGATCGGACAGATTTAGCTGACCCGTGATGTCAGTTGGATGGTATTGCTGTAAAATACAAATATACAGAGGAAAGGTGAGGATCAACTGGGGCCAAGCCTCGTCTCCGCCGCTGCGGCTTCTCTTTCATTCTGCAGAGTATTACGTCTGTAAAAACGACAATACGTTGGGCCAGTTATATATTCAGATGGGTTACTGGCGGCTGAGAACATTCTTTACACTGATAACGATATACAGAACAGACATTGGACCTCACGGTCATCATAGAGCTCTGAACTAAGAATGGAAGGTGGCTGTGTTGTAATGTACGGAGAGTGTAGGATATTCTGTGGAGATATGCATATAGCTACCCCATGCTGCCGTGTAATATGACTCTTATACTACCACCAACCCCCCCCCCCCCCCCCCCCATCCCTGCTAAGCAATAGGAACTGAGGAACTAATCCTAATAATGTAAAAACATTCACACATTGTGTTGATTAACAACTAATGTATTTGTTTAAAGCTGAATGAAAATTATCTTTATTATAAGAGATAACTACTATAATACTGCCCCCTACGTACAAGAATATAACTACTATAACACTGCCCCCCTATGTACAAGAATATAACTACTATAATACTGCCTCCTATGTACAAGAATATAACTACTATAATACTGCCCCCTATGTACAAGAATATAACTACTATAATACTGCCCCTATGTGCAAGAATATAACGACTATAATACTGCCCCTATGTGCAAGAATATAACTACTATAATACTGCCCCTATGTAAAAGAATATAACTACTATAATACTGCCCCCTATGTACAAGAATATAACTACTATAATACTGCCCCCTATGTACAAGAATATAACTACTATAATACTACCCCTATGTACAAGAATATAACTACTATAATACTGCCCCTTATGTACAAAAATATAACTACTATAATACTGCCCCCTATGTACAAGAATATAACTACTATAATACTGCCCCCTATGTACAAGAATATAACTACTTTAATACTGCCCCTTATGTACAAGAATATAACTACTATAATACTGCCCCCTATGTACAAGAATATAACTACTATAATACTGCCCCCTATGTACAAGAATATAACTACTTTAATACTGCCCCTTATGTACAAGAATATAACTACTATAATACTGCCCCCTATGTACAAGAATATAACTACTATAATACTGCCTCCTATGTACAAGAATATACCTACTATAATACTGCCTCCTATGTACAAGAATATAACTACTATAATACTGCCCCCTATGTACAAGAATATAACTACTATAATTGTGCCCCTGTGTACAAGAATATAACTACTATAATACTGCCCCCTATGTACAAGAATATAACTACTATAATACTGCCCCTATGTACAAGAATATAACTACTATAATACTGCCCCTATGTGCAAGAATATAACTACTATAATACTGCCCCCTATGTACAAGAATATAACTACTATAATACTGCCTCCTATGTACAAGAATATAACTACTATAATACTGCCCCCTATGTACAAGAATATAACTACTATAATACTGCCCCCTATGTACAAGAATATAACTACTATAATACTGCCCCTATGCGCAAGAATATAACTACTATAATACTGCCCCCTATGTACAAGAATATAACTACTATAATACTGCCTCCTATGTACAAGAATATAACTACTATAATACTGCCCCCTATGTACAAGAATATAACTACTATAATTGTGCCCCTGTGTACAAGAATATAACTACTATAATACTGCCCCCCTATGTGCAAGAATATAACTACTATAACACTGCCCCCCTATGTGCAAGAATATAACTACTATAACACTGCCCCTATATACAAGAATATAACTACTATAATACTGCCCCTATGTGCAAGAAAATAACTACTATAATACTGCCCCTATGTAAAAGAATATAACTACTATAATACTGCCCCCTATGTACAAGTATATAACTACTATAATACTGTCCCCTATGTACAAGAATATAACTACTATAATACTGTCCCCTATGTGCAAGAATATAACTACTATAATACTGCCCCCTATGTACAAGAATATTACTACTATAATACTGCCCCTGTGTACAAGAATATAACTATTATAATACTGCCCCATATGTACAAGAATATAACTACTATAATACTGCCCCCATGTACAACAATATACCTATTAAAATACTGCCGCCATATGCAAGAATATAACTACTATAATACTGCTCCCTATGTACAACTACTATAATACTGCCCCTATGTGCAGGAATATAACTACTATAATACTGCCCCTATGTGCAAGAATATAACTACTATAATACTGCCCCCTATGTACAAGAATATAACTATATAATTCTGCCCCTATGTACAAGAATATAACTACTATAATACTGCCCCTATGTACAAGAATATAACTACTATAATACTGCCTCCTATGTACAAGAATATAACTACTATAATACTGCTCCTATGTACAAGAATATAACTACTATAATACTGCTCCTATGTACAAGAATATAACTACTATAATACTGCTCTTATGTACAAGAATATAACTACTATAATACTGCTCCCTATGTACAAGAATATAACTACTATAATACTGCCCCCTATGTACAAGAATATAACTACTATAATACTGCTCCTATGTAAAAGAATATAACTACTATAATACTGCCTCCTATGTACAAGAATATAACTACTATAATACTGCTCCTATGTACAAGAATATAACTACTATAATACTGCCTCCTATGTACAAGAATATAACTACTATAATACTGCTCCTATGTACAAGAATATAACTACTATAATACTGCTCTTATGTACAAGAATATAACTACTATAACACTGCTCCCTATGTACAAGAATATAACTACTATAATACTGCCCCCTATAAACAAGAAAATAACTACTATAATACAGCCCCTATGTGCAAGAATATAACTACTATAATACAGCCCCCTATCAACAAGAATATAACTACTATAATACTGCCCCCTATGTACAAGTATATAACTACTATAATACTGTCCCCTATGTACAAGAATATAACTACTATAATACTGTCCCCTATGTGCAAGAATATAACTACTATAATACTGCCCCCTATGTACAAGAATATAACTACTATAATACTGCCTCCCTATGTACAAGAATATAACTACTATAATACTGTCTCCTATGTACAAGAATATACCTACTATAATACTGTCTCCTATGTACAAGAATATAACTACTATAATACTGCCCCCTATGTACAAGAATATACCTACTATAATACTGTCTCCTATGTACAAGAATATAACTACTATAATACTGCTCCCTATGTACAAGAATATACCTACTATAATACTGTCTCCTATGTACAAGAATATAACTACTATAATACTGCCCTCTATGTACAAGAATATAACTACTATAATACTGCCCCCTATGTACAAGAATATAACTACTATAATGCTGCCTGCTATTTACAAGAATATAACTACTATAATACTGCCCCCTATGTACGAGAATATAACTACTATATTACTGCCCCCCTATGTACAAGAATATAACTACTATAATACTGCTTCCTATGTACAAGAATATACCTACTATAATAATACTGCCCCCTATGTACAAGAATACAACTACTATAATACTGCCCCTATGTGCAAGAATATTGTTACTATAATACTGCCCCTATGTGCAAGAATATAACTAGTATAATACTGTCCCTTATGTCCAAGAAAATAACTACTATAATACTGCCCCCTATATACAAGAATCAAACTACTATAATACTGCCCCCTATGTACAAGAATATAACTACTATAATACTGCCCCTATGTGCAGGAATATAACTACTATAATACTGCTACTATGTTCAAGAATAAAACTACTATTATACTGTTCTTATGTACAAGAATATAACTACTATAATACTGCCCCCTATGTACAAGAATATAACTACTATACTACTGCCTCCTATGTACAAGAATAAAACTACTATAATACTGCCCCTATGTACAAGAATATAACTACTATAATACTGCCTCCTACATACAAGAATATAACTACTATAATACTGCCTCCTATGTACAAGAATAAAACTACTATAATACTGCCCCCTAAGTACAAGATTATAACTACTATAATACTGCCCCTATGTACAAGAATATAACTACTACAATACTGCCCCCTATGTAAAACAATAAAAGTACTATTATACTGCTCCTATGTACAATTATATAACTACTATAATACTGTCACCTATGTACAAGTATATAACTACTATAATACTGCATCCTATGTACAAGAATATAACTACTATAATACTACCCCTATGTACAAGAATTTAACTACTATACTACTGCCCCCTATGTACAAGAATGTACCTACTATAATACTGCACCCTATGTACACAAATATAACTACTATAATACTGCCCCTATGTACAAGAATATAACTACTATAATACTGCCCCCTATGTACAAGAATATAACTACTATAATACTGCCCCTATGTACAAGAATATAACTACTATAATACTGTCCCCTATGTACAAGAATATAACTACTATAATACTGCCCCTATATACAAGAATATAACTACTATAATACTGCCGCTATGTGCAAGAATATAACTACTATAATACTGCCCCCTATGTACAAGAATATAACTACTATAATACTGCCCCCTAGGAACAAGAATATAACTATATAATTCTGCCCCCTATGTACAAGAATATAACTACTATAATACTGCCCCTATATACAAGAATATAACTACTACAATACTGCCGCTATGTGCAAGAATATAACTACTATAATACTGCCCCTATGTACAAGAAAATAACTACTATAATACTGCCCCACTATGTAAAGCAATACAACTACTATAATACTGCCCCCTATGTGCACAAATATAACTACTATAATACTGTCCCTATGTACAAGAATATAACTACTATAATACTGACCCCTATGTACAAGAATATAACTACTATAATACTGCCGCTATGTGCAAGAATATAACTACTATAATACTGCCCCCTATGTACAAGAATATAACTATATAATTCTGCCCCTATGTACAAGAAAATAACTACTATAATACTACCCCCTATGTACAAGAATATAACTACTATAATACTGCCCCTATGTACAAGAATATAACTACTATAATACAGCCCCCTATGTACAAGAATATAACTACTATAATACAGCCCCCTGTGTACAAGAATAAAACTACTATAATACTGTCTCCTATGTACAAGAATATAACTACTATAATACTGCCTCCTATGTGCAAGAATATGACTACTATAATACTGTCCCATATGTAAAAGAATATAACTACTATAATACTGCCTCCCATGTACAAGAATATAACTACGATAATGCTGCCGCTATGTACAAGAATATAACTATTATAATACTGCCCCCTATATACAAGAATATAACTACTATAATACTGTCCCCTATAAACTAGAATATAACTACTATAATACTGCCCCTTTGTACAGGAATATAACTACTATAACACTGCCTCCTATGTACAAGAATATGACTACTATAATACTGTCCCCTATGTAAAAGAATATAACTACTATAATACTGTCCATATGTGCAAGAATATAGCTACTATAATACTGCCCCCTATGTACAAGAATATAACTACTATAATACTGCTCCTATGTACAAGAATATAACTACTATAATACTGCCTCCTATGTACAAGAATATAACTCCTATAATAATGCCCCCTATATACAAAAATATAACTACTATAATACTGCCCCCTATGTACAAGAATATAACTACTATAATACTGCCCCCTATGTACAAGAATATAACTACTATAATACTGTCCCCTATGTGCAAGAATATAACTACTATAATACTGCTCCTATGTACAAGTATATTACTACTATAATACTGCCACCTTGTACAAGAATATAACTACTATAATACTGCCCCCTATATAACAGAATATAACTACAATACTGCTCCTATGTACAAGAATATAACTACAATAATACTGCCCCTATGTGCAAGAAAATAACTACTATAATACTGCCCCTATGTAAAAGAATATAACTACTATAATACTGCCCCCTATGTACAAAAATATAACTACAATACTGCTCCTATGTACAAGAATATAACTACTATAATACTGCCCCTATGTGCAAGAAAATAACTACTATAATACTGCCCCTATGTAAAAGAATATAACTACTATAATACTGCTCCCTATGTACAAAAATATAACTACTATAATACTGCCCCCTATGTACAAGAATATAACTACTATAATACTGCCCCTGTGTACAAGAATATAACTATTATAATACTGCCCCATATGTACAAGAATATAACTACTATAATACTGCCCCCCATGTACAACAATATACCTATTAAAATACTGCCGCCATATGCAAGAATATAACTACTATAATACTGCTCCCTATGTACAAGAATATAACTACTATAATACTGCCCCTATGTGCAGGAATATAACTACTATAATACTGCCCCTATGTGCAAGAATATAACTACTATAATACTGCCCCCTATGTACAAGAATATAACTATATAATTCTGCCCCTATGTACAAGAATATAACTACTATAATACTGTCCCCTATGTACAAGAATATAACTACTATAATACTGCCCCCTATGTACAAGAATATAACTACTATAATTCTGCTCCTATGTACAAGAATATAACTACTATAATACTGCCTCCTATGTACAAGAATATAACTACTATAATACTGCTCCTATGTACAAGAATATAACAACTATAATACTGCCTCCTATGTACAAGAATACAACTACTATAATACTGCTCCTATGTACAAGAATATAACTACTATAATACTGCTCTTATGTACAAGAATATAACTACTATAATACTGCTCCCTATGTACAAGAATATAACTACTATAATACTGCCCCCTATGTACAAGAATATAACTACTATAATACTGCCTCCTATGTACAAGAATATAACTACTATAATACTGCCTCCTATGTACAAGAATATAACTACTATAATACTGCTCCTATGTACAAGAATATAACTACTATAATACTGCTCTTATGTACAAGAATATAACTACTATAACACTGCTCCTTATGTACAAGAATATAACTACTATAATACAGCCCCCTATAAACAAGAAAATAACTACTATAATACAGCCCCTATGTGCAAGAATATAACTACTATAATACAGCCCCCTATCAACAAGAATATAACTACTATAATACTGTCTCCTATGTACAAGAATATAACTCCTATAATTGTGCCCCTATGTACAAGAATATAACTACTATAATTGTGCCCCTATGTACAAGAATATAACTACTATAATACTGCCCCCTATGTACAAGAATATAACTACTATAATACTGCCCACTATGTACAAGAATATAACTACTATAATACTGCCCCCTATGTACAAGAATATAAGTACTATAATACTGTCTCCTATGTACAAGAATATAGCTACTATAATACTGCCCCCTATGTACAAGAATATACCTACTATAATACTGTCTCCTATGTACAAGAATATAACTACTATAATACTGCTCCCTATGTACAAGAATATACCTACTATAATACTGTCTCCTATGTACAAGAATATAACTACTATAATACTGCCCTCTATGTACAAGAATATAACTACTATAATACTGCCCCCTATGTACAAGAATATAACTACTATAATACTGCCTGCTATTTACAAGAATATAACTACTATAATACTGCCCCCTATGTACGAGAATATAACTACTATATTACTGCCCCCCTATGTACAAGAATATAACTACTATAATACTGCTTCCTATGTACAAGAATATACCTACTATAATAATACTGCCCCCTATGTACAAGAATACAACTACTATAATACTGCCCCTATGTGCAAGAATATTGTTACTATAATACTGCCCCTATGTGCAAGAATATAACTAGTATAATACTGTCCGCTATGTCCAAGAAAATAACTACTATAATACTGCCCCCTATATACAAGAATCAAACTACTATAATACTGCCCCCTATGTACAAGAATATAACTACTATAATACTGCCCCTATGTGCAGGAATATAACTACTATAATACTGCTACTATGTTCAAGAATAAAACTACTATTATACTGTTCTTATGTACAAGAATATAACTACTATAATACTGCCCCCTATGTACAAGAATATAACTACTATAATACTGCCTCCTATGTACAAGAATAAAACTACTATAATACTGCCCCTATGTACAAGAATATAACTACTATAATACTGCCTCCTACATACAAGAATATAACTACTATAATACTGCCTCCTATGTACAAGAATAAAACTACTATAATACTGCCCCCTAAGTACAAGATTATTACTACTATAATACTGCCCCTATGTAAAACAATAAAAGTACTATAATACTGCTCCTATGTACAACAATATAACTACTATAATACTGCCTCCTATGTAGAAGAATATAACTACTATTATACTGCTCCTATGTACAATTATATTACTACTATAATACTGCCACCTATGTACAAGTATATAACTACTATAATACTGCATCTTATGTACAAGAATATAACTACTATAATACTACCCCTATGTACAAGTATTTAACTACTATACTACTGCCCCCTATGTACAAGAATATACCTACTATAATACTGCACCCTATGTACACAAATATAACTACTATAATACTGCCCCTATGTACAAGAATATAACTACTATAATACTGCCCCCTATGTACAAGAATATAACTACTATAATACTGCCCCTATGTGCAGGAATATAACTACTATAATACTGCCCCTATGTACAAGAATATAACTACTATAATACTGTCCCCTATGTACAAGAATATAACTACTATAATACTGCCCCTATATACAAGAATATAACTACTATAATACTGCCGCTATGTGCAAGAATATAACTACTATAATACTGCCCCTTATGTACAAGAATATAACTATATAATTCTGCCCCCTATGTACAAGAATATAACTACTATAATACTGCCCCTATATACAAGAATATAACTACTATAATACTGCCGCTATGTGCAAGAATATAACTACTATAATACTGCCCCTATGTACAAGAAAATAACTACTATAATACTGCCCCACTATGTAAAGCAATATAACTACTATAATACTTCCCCCTATGTGCACAAATATAACTACTATAATACTGTCCCCTATGTACAAGAATATAACTACTATAATACTGTCCCCTATGTACAAGAATATAACTACTATAATACTGCCCCCTATGTAAAGCAATATAACTACTATAATACTGCCCCCTATGTGCACGAATATAACTACTATAATACTGCCCCTATATACAAGAATATAACTACTATAATACTGCCGCTATGTGCAAGAATATAACTACTATAATACTGCCCCCTATGTACAAGAATATAACTATATAATTCTGCCCCTATGTACAAGAAAATAACTACTATAATACTGCCCCCTATGTACAAGAATATAACTGCTATAATACTGCCCCTATGTACAAGAATATAACTACTATAATACAGCCCCCTATGTACAAGAATATAACTACTATAATACTGCCCCTATGTACAAGAATATAACTACTATAATACTGCCCCCTATGTACAAGAATATAACTACTATAATACTGCCCCCTATGTACAAGAATATAACTACTATAATACTGCCCCTATGTGCAGGAATATAACTACTATAATACTGCCCCTATGTACAAGAATATAACTACTATAATACTATCCCCTATGTACAAGAATATAACTACTATAATACTGCCCCTATATACAAGAATATAACTACTATAATACTGCCGCTATGTGCAAGAATATAACTACTATAATACTGCCCCTTATGTACAAGAATATAACTATATAATTCTGCCCCCTATGTACAAGAATATAACTACTATAATACTGCCCCTATATACAAGAATATAACTACTATAATACTGCCCCTATGTACAAGAAAATAACTACTATAATACTGCTCCACTATGTAAAGCAATATAACTACTATAATACTTCCCCCTATGTGCACAAATATAACTACTATAATACTGTCCCCTATGTACAAGAATATAACTACTATAATACTGTCCCCTATGTACAAGAATATAACTACTATAATACTGCCCCCTATGTAAAGCAATATAACTACTATAATACTGCCCCCTATGTGCACGAATATAACTACTATAATACTGCCCCTATATACAAGAATATAACTACTATAATACTGCCGCTATGTGCAAGAATATAACTACTATAATACTGCCCCCTATGTACAAGAATATAACTATATAATTCTGCCCCTATGTACAAGAAAATAACTACTATAATACTGCCCCTATGTACAAGAATATAACTGCTATAATACTGCCCCTATGTACAAGAATATAACTACTATAATACAGCCCCCTATGTACAAGAATATAACTACTATAATACTGTCCCCTATGTACAAGAATATAACTACTATAATACTGCCCCCTGTGTACAAGAATAAAACTACTATAATACTGTCCCCTATGTACAAGAATATAACTACTATAATACTGCCTCCTATGTGCAAGAATATGACTACTATAATACTGTCCCATATGTAAAAGAATATAACTGCTATAATACTGCCGCTATGTACAAGAATATAACTATTATAATACTGCCCCCTATATACAAGAATATAACTACTATAATACTGTCCCCTATAAACTAGAATATAACTACTATAATACTGCCCCTTTGTACAGGAATATAACTACTATAACACTGCCCCTATATACAAGAATATAACTACTATAATACTGCCCCTATGTGCAAGAAAATAACTACTATAATACTGCCCCTATGTAAAAGAATATAACTACTATAATACTGCCCCCTATGTACAAGTATATAACTACTATAATACTGTCCCCTATGTACAAGAATATAACTACTATAATACTGTCCCCTATGTGCAAGAATATAACTACTATAATACTGCCCCCTATGTACAAGAATATAACTACTATAATACTGCCCCTGTGTACAAGAATATAACTATTATAATACTGCCCCATATGTACAAGAATATAACTACTATAATACTGCCCCCCATGTACAACAATATACCTATTAAAATACTGCCGCCATATGCAAGAATATAACTACTATAATACTGCTCCCTATGTACAACTACTATAATACTGTCCCCTATGTGCAAGAATATAACTACTATAATACTGCCCCCTATGTACAAGAATATAACTACTATAATACTGCTCCTATGTACAAGAATATAACTACTATAATACTGCCTCCTATGTACAAGAATATAACTACTATAATACTGCTCCTATGTACAAGAATATAACTACTATAATACTGCTCTTATGTACAAGAATATAACTACTATAATACTGCTCCCTATGTACAAGAATATAACTACTATAATACTGCCCCCTATGTACAAGAATATAACTACTATAATACTGCTCCTATGTACAAGAATATAACTACTATAATACTGCCTCCTATGTACAAGAATATAACTACTATAATACTGCTCCTATGTACAAGAATATAACTACTATAACACTGCTCCCTATGTACAAGAATATAACTACTATAATACAGCCCCCTATAAACAAGAAAATAACTACTATAATACAGCCCCTATGTGCAAGAATATAACTACTATAATACAGCCCCCTATGTACAAGTATATAACTACTATAATACTGTTCCCTATGTACAAGAATATAACTACTATAATACTGTCCCCTATGTGCAAGAATATAACTACTATAATACTGCCCCCTATGTACAAGAATATAACTACTATAATACTGCCTCCCTATGTACAAGAATATAACTACTATAATACTGTCTCCTATGTACAAGAATATAACTCCTATAATTGTGCCCCTATGTACAAGAATATAACTACTATAATTGTGCCCCTATGTACAAGAATATAACTACTATAATACTGCCCCCTATGTACAAGAATATAAGTACTATAATACTGTCTCCTATGTACAAGAATATAACTACTATAATACTGCCCCCTATGTACAAGAATATACCTACTATAATACTGTCTCCTATGTACAAGAATATAACTACTATAATACTGCTCCCTATGTACAAGAATATACCTACTATAATACTGTCTCCTATGTACAAGAATATAACTACTATAATACTGCCCTCTATGTACAAGAATATAACTACTATAATACTGCCCCCTATGTACAAGAATATAACTACTATAATACTGCCTGCTATTTACAAGAATATAACTACTATAATACTGCCCCCTATGTACGAGAATATAACTACTATATTACTGCCCCCCTATGTACAAGAATATAACTACTATAATACTGCTTCCTATGTACAAGAATATACCTACTATAATAATACTGCCCCCTATGTACAAGAATACAACTACTATAATACTGCCCCTATGTGCAAGAATATTGTTACTATAATACTGCCCCTATGTGCAAGAATATAACTAGTATAATACTGTCCCTTATGTCCAAGAAAATAACTACTATAATACTGCCCCCTATATACAAGAATCAAACTACTATAATACTGCCCCCTATGTACAAGAATATAACTACTATAATACTGCCCCTATGTGCAGGAATATAACTACTATAATACTGCTACTATGTTCAAGAATAAAACTACTATAATACTGTTCTTATGTACAAGAATATAACTACTATAATACTGCCCCCTATGTACAAGAATATAACTACTATAATACTGCCTCCTATGTACAAGAATAAAACTACTATAATACTGCCCCTATGTACAAGAATATAACTACTATAATACTGCCTCCTACATACAAGAATATAACTACTATAATACTGCCTCCTATGTACAAGAATAAAACTACTATAATACTGCCCCCTAAGTACAAGATTATAACTACTATAATACTGCCCCTACGTACAAGAATATAACTACTACAATACTGCCCCCTATGTAAAACAATAAAAGTACTATAATACTGCTCCTATGTACAACAATATAACTAGTATAATACTGCCTCCTATGTAGAAGAATATAACTACTATTCTACTGCTCCTATGTACAATTATATAACTACTATAATACTGTCACCTATGTACAAGTATATAACTACTATAATACTGCATCCTATGTACAAGAATATAACTATTATAATACTACCCCTATGTACAAGAATTTAACTACTATACTACTGCCCCCTATGTACAAGAATGTACCTACTATAATACTGCACCCTATGTACACAAATATAACTACTATAATACTGCCCCTATGTACAAGAATATAACTACTATAATACTGCCCCCTATGTACAAGAATATAACTACTATAATACTGCCCCTATGTGCAGGAATATAACTACTATAATACTGCCCCTATGTACAAGAATATAACTACTATAATACTGTCCCCTATGTACAAGAATATAACTACTATAATACTGCCCCTATATACAAGAATATAACTACTATAATACTGCCGCTATGTGCAAGAATATAACTACTATAATACTGCCCCCTATGTACAAGAATATAACTACTATAATACTGCCCCCTATGTAAGAGAATATAACTATATAATTCTGCCCCCTATGTACAAGAATATAACTACTATAATACTGCCCCTATATACAAGAATATAACTACTATAATACTGCCGCTATGTGCAAGAATATAACTACTATAATACTGCCCCTATGTACAAGAAAATAACTACTATAATACTGCCCCCTATGTGCACAAATATAACTACTATAATACTGTCCCCTATGTACAAGAATATAACTACTATAATACTGTCCCCTATGTACAAGAATATAACTACTATAATACTGCCGCTATGTGCAAGAATATAACTACTATAATACCGCCCCCTATGTACAAGAATATAACTACTATAATACTGCCCCTATGTACAAGAATATAACTACTATAATACAGCCCCCTATGTACAAGAATATAACTACTATAATACAGCCCCCTGTGTACAAGAATAAAACTACTATAATACTGTCTCCTATGTACAAGAATATAACTACTATAATACTGCCTCCTATGTGCAAGAATATGACTACTATAATACTGTCCCATATGTAAAAGAATATAACTGCTATAATACAGTCCATATGTGAAAGAATATAACTACGATAATACTGCCGCTATGTACAAGAATATAACTATTATAATACTGCCCCCTATATACAAGAATATAACTACTATAATACTGTCCCCTATAAACTAGAATATAACTACTATAATACTGCCCCTTTGTACAGGAATATAACTACTATAACACTGCCTCCTATGTACAAGAATATGACTACTATAATACTGTCCCCTATGTAAAAGAATATAACTACTATAATACTGTCCATATGTGCAAGAATATAGCTACTATAATACTGCCCCCTATGTACAAGAATATAACTACTATAATACTGCTCCTATGTACAAGAATATAACTACTATAATACTGCCTCCTATGTACAAGAATATAACTCCTATAATAATGCCCCCTATATACAAAAATATAACTACTATAATACTGCTCCCTATGTACAAGAATATAACTACTATAATACTGCCCCCTATGTACAAGAATATAACTACTATAATACTGTCCCCTATGTGCAAGAATATAACTACTATAATACTGCTCCTATGTACAAGTATATTACTACTATAATACTGCCACCTTGTACAAGAATATAACTACTATAATACTGCCCCCTATATAACAGAATATAACTACAATACTGCTCCTATGTACAAGAATATAACTACAATAATACTGCCCCTATGTGCAAGAAAATAACTACTATAATACTGCCCCTATGTAAAAGAATATAACTACTATAATACTGCCCCCTATGTACAAAAATATAACTACAATACTGCTCCTATGTACAAGAATATAACTACTATAATACTGCCCCTATGTGCAAGAAAATAACTACTATAATACTGCCCCTATGTAAAAGAATATAACTACTATAATACTGCTCCCTATGTTCAAAAATATAACTACTATAATACTGCCCCCTATGTACAAGAATATAACTACTATAATACTGCCCCTGTGTACAAGAATATAACTATTATAATACTGCCCCATATGTACAAGAATATAACTACTATAATACTGCCCCCCATGTACAACAATATACCTATTAAAATACTGCCGCCATATGCAAGAATATAACTACTATAATACTGCTCCCTATGTACAAGAATATAACTACTATAATACTGCCCCTATGTGCAGGAATATAACTACTATAATACTGCCCCTATGTGCAAGAATATAACTACTATAATACTGCCCGCTATGTACAAGAATATAACTATATAATTCTGCCCCCTATGTACAAGAATATAACTACTATAATACTGCCTCCTATGTACAAGAATATAACTACTATAATACTGCCCCTATGTACAAGAATATAATTACTATAATACTGTCCCCTATGTACAAGAATATAACTACTATAATACTGCCTCCTATGTACAAGAATATAACTACTATAATACTGCCCCTATGTACAAGAATATAATTACTATAATACTGTCCCCTATGTACAAGAATATAACTACTATAATACTGCCCCCTATGTACAAGAATATAACTACTATAATACTGCTCCTATGTACAAGAATATAACTACTATAATACTGCCTCCTATGTACAAGAATATAACTACTATAATACTGCTCCTATGTACAAGAATATAACTACTATAATACTGCCTCCTATGTACAAGAATATAAGTACTATAATACTGCTCCTATGTACAAGAATATAACTACTATAATACTGCTCTTATGTACAAGAATATAACTACTATAATACTGCTCCCTATGTACAAGAATATAACTACTATAATACTGCCCCCTATGTACAAGAATATAACTACTATAATACTGCCTCCTATGTACAAGAATATAACTACTATAATACTGCCTCCTATGTACAAGAATATAACTACTATAATACTGCTCCTATGTACAAGAATATAACTACTATAATACTGCTCTTATGTACAAGAATATAACTACTATAACACTGCTCCCTATGTACAAGAATATAACTACTATAATACAGCCCCCTATAAACAAGAAAATAACTACTATAATACAGCCCCTATGTGCAAGAATATAACTACTATAATACAGCCCCCTATCAACAAGAATATAACTACTATAATACTGTCTCCTATGTACAAGAATATAACTACTATAATACTGCTCCCTATGTACAAGAATATACCTACTATAATACTGTCTCCTATGTACAAGAATATAACTACTATAATACTGCCCTCTATGTACAAGAATATAACTACTATAATACTGCCCCCTATGTACAAGAATATAACTACTATAATACTGCCTGCTATTTACAAGAATATAACTACTATAATACTGCCCCCTATGTACGAGAATATAACTACTATATTACTGCCCCCCTATGTACAAGAATATAACTACTATAATACTGCTTCCTATGTACAAGAATATACCTACTATAATAATACTGCCCCCTATGTACAAGAATACAACTACTATAATACTGCCCCTATGTGCAAGAATATTGTTACTATAATACTGCCCCTATGTGCAAGAATATAACTAGTATAATACTGTCCGCTATGTCCAAGAAAATAACTACTATAATACTGCCCCCTATATACAAGAATCAAACTACTATAATACTGCCCCCTATGTACAAGAATATAACTACTATAATACTGCCCCTATGTGCAGGAATATAACTACTATAATACTGCTACTATGTTCAAGAATAAAACTACTATTATACTGTTCTTATGTACAAGAATATAACTACTATAATACTGCCCCCTATGTACAAGAATATAACTACTATAATACTGCCTCCTATGTACAAGAATAAAACTACTATAATACTGCCCCTATGTACAAGAATATAACTACTATAATACTGCCTCCTACATACAAGAATATAACTACTATAATACTGCCTCCTATGTACAAGAATAAAACTACTATAATACTGCCCCCTAAGTACAAGATTATAACTACTATAATACTGCCCCTATGTACAAGAATATAACTACTATAATACTGCCCCCTATGTAAAACAATAAAAGTACTATAATACTGCTCCTATGTACAACAATATAACTACTATAATACTGCCTCCTATGTAGAAGAATATAACTACTATTATACTGCTCCTATGTACAATTATATTACTACTATAATACTGCCACCTATGTACAAGTATATAACTACTATAATACTGCATCTTATGTACAAGAATATAACTACTATAATACTACCCCTATGTACAAGTATTTAACTACTATACTACTGCCCCCTATGTACAAGAATATACCTACTATAATACTGCACCCTATGTACACAAATATAACTACTATAATACTGCCCCTATGTACAAGGATATAACTACTATAATACTGCCCCCTATGTACAAGGAATATAACTACTATAATACTGCCCCCTATGTACAAGAATATAACTACTATAATACTGCCCCCTATGTACAAGAATATAACTACTATAATACTGCCCCCTATGTACAAGAATATAACTACTATAATACTGCTCCCTATGTACAGGAATATAACTACTATAATACTGCCTCTATGTACAAGAATATAACTACTATAATACTGCCTCCTATGTACAGGAATATACCTACTATAATACTGCCCCCTATGTACAAGAATATAACTACTATAATACTGCCCCCTATGTACGAGAATATAACTACTATAATACTGCCCCTATGTGCAGGAATATAACTACTATAATACTGCCCCTATGTACAAGAATATAACTACTATAATACTGTCCCCTATGTACAAGAATATAACTACTATAATACTGCCCCTATATACAAGAATATAACTACTATAATACTGCCGCTATGTGCAAGAATATAACTACTATAATACTGCCCCTTATGTACAAGAATATAACTATATAATTCTGCCCCCTATGTACAAGAATATAACTACTATAATACTGCCCCTATATACAAGAATATAACTACTATAATACTGCCGCTATGTGCAAGAATATAACTACTATAATACTGCCCCTATGTACAAGAATATAACTACTATAATACTGCTCCTATGTACAAGAATATAACTACTATAATACTGCCCCACTATGTAAAGCAATATAACTACTATAATACTTCCCCCTATGTGCACAAATATAACTACTATAATACTGTCCCCTATGTACAAGAATATAACTACTATAATACTGTCCCCTATGTACAAGAATATAACTACTATAATACTGCCCCCTATGTAAAGCAATATAACTACTATAATACTGCCCCCTATGTGCACGAATATAACTACTATAATACTGCCCCTATATACAAGAATATAACTACTATAATACTGCCGCTATGTGCAAGAATATAACTACTATAATACTGCCCCCTATGTACAAGAATATAACTATATAATTCTGCCCCTATGTACAAGAAAATAACTACTATAATACTGCCCCCTATGTACAAGAATATAACTGCTATAATACTGCCCCTATGTACAAGAATATAACTACTATAATACAGCCCCCTATGTACAAGAATATAACTACTATAATACTGCCCCTATGTACAAGAATATAACTACTATAATACTGCCCCCTATGTACAAGAATATAACTACTATAATACTGCCCCTATGTGCAGGAATATAACTACTATAATACTGCCCCTATGTACAAGAATATAACTACTATAATACTGCTCCCTATGTACAAGAATATAACTACTATAATACTGCCCCCTATGTACAAGAATATAACTACTATAATACTGCCCCCTATGTACAAGAATATAACTACTATAATACTGCCCCCTATGTACAAGAATATAACTACTATAATACTGCCCCCTATGTACAAGAATATAACTACTATAATACTGCCCCCTATGTACAAGAATATAACTACTATAATACTGCCCCCTATGTATAAGAATATAACTACTATAATACTGCCCCCTATGTACAAGAATATAACTACTATAATACTGCCCCTATATACAAGAATATAACTACTATAATACTGCCGCTATGTGCAAGAATATAACTACTATAATACTGCCCCTTATGTACAAGAATATAACTATATAATTCTGCCCCCTATGTACAAGAATATAACTACTATAATACTGCCCCTATATACAAGAATATAACTACTATAATACTGCCCCTATGTACAAGAAAATAACTACTATAATACTGCTCCACTATGTAAAGCAATATAACTACTATAATACTTCCCCCTATGTGCACAAATATAACTACTATAATACTGTCCCCTATGTACAAGAATATAACTACTATAATACTGTCCCCTATGTACAAGAATATAACTACTATAATACTGCCCCCTATGTAAAGCAATATAACTACTATAATACTGCCCCCTATGTGCACGAATATAACTACTATAATACTGCCCCTATATACAAGAATATAACTACTATAATACTGCCGCTATGTGCAAGAATATAACTACTATAATACTGCCCCCTATGTACAAGAATATAACTATATAATTCTGCCCCTATGTACAAGAAAATAACTACTATAATACTGCCCCTATGTACAAGAATATAACTGCTATAATACTGCCCCTATGTACAAGAATATAACTACTATAATACAGCCCCCTATATTCAAGAATATAACTACTATAATACAGCCCCCTGTGTACAAGAATAAAACTACTATAATACTGTCCCCTATGTACAAGAATATAACTACTATAATACTGCCTCCTATGTACAAGAATATAACTACTATAATACTGCCTCCTATGTGCAAGAATATGACTACTATAATACTGTCCCATCTGTAAAAGAATATAACTGCTATAATACAGTCCATATGTGAAAGAATATAACTACGATAATACTGCCGCTATGTACAAGAATATAACTATTATAATACTGCCCCCTATATACAAGAATATAACTACTATAATACTGTCCCCTATAAACTAGAATATAACTACTATAATACTGCCCCTTTGTACAGGAATATAACTACTATAATACTGCCTCCTATGTAAAAGAATATAACTACTATAATACTGTCCATATGTGCAAGAATATAGCTACTATAATACTGCCCCCTATGTACAAGAATATAACTACTATAATACTGCTCCTATGTACAAGAATATAACTACTATAATACTGCCTCCTATGTACAAGAATATAACTCCTTTAATAATGCCCCCTATATACAAAAATATAACTACTATAATACTGTTCTTATGTACAAGAATATAACTACTATAATACTGCCCCTATGTACAAGAATATAACTACTATAATACTGTCCCCTATGTGCAAGAATAAAACTACTATAATACTGCTCTTATGTACAAGTATATTTCTACTATAATACTGCCACCTTGTACAAGAATATAACTACTATAATACTGCCCCCCTATGTACAAGAATATAATTACTATAATACTGCCCCCTATATACCAGAATATAACTACAATACTGCTCCTATGTACAAGAATATAACTACAATAATACTGCCCCCCTATGTACAAGAATATAATTACTATAATACTGCCCCCAATAAACAAGAATATAACTACTATAATACTGTCCCCTATGTACAAGAATATAACTACTATAATACTGCCCCCTATGTACAAGAATATATTTATTATAATACTGTTCTTATGCAGAAGAATATATTTACTGTTATATAGCCTCCTAACTACCAGAATGCTGCCCATATATACCAAAGTATAACTACTATAATACTGCCTCCTATGTACAAGAATATAACTACTATAATACTGCCCCTATGTACAAGAATATAACTACTATAATACTGCTCCTATGTACAAGAATATAACTACTATAATACTGCCCCCTATGTACATGAATATCACTACTATAATACTGCCTCCCTATGTACAAGAATATAACTACTAAAACTGCTCTCTATGTACAAGAATATAACTGCTATAATACTGCCTCCTATGTACAAGAATATAACTACTATAATACTGCCTCTTATGTATAAGTATATTACTTTTGTAATCCTGCTCCAATGTACAAAAAATATAACGACTATAATACTGCCCCCTATATACAGGAATAAAACTACTATAATACTGTTCTTATGTACAAGAATAGAATTACTATAATACTCTCTCTACTGTGTACAAGAACATAACTACTATAATACTGCCCCCTATATACAAGAATATAACTACTATAATACTGCCCCCTATGTACAAGAATATAACTACTATAATACTGCTCCTATGTACAAGAATATAACTATTATAATACTGCCCCCTATGTACAAGAATATAACTACTATAATACTGCCCCCCATGTACAAGAATATAACTACTATAATACTGCCCCCTATGTACAAGAATATAACTACTATAATACTGCCCCCTATGTACAAGAACAGAACTACTAAAATACTTACCCCTTTGTACAAGTATATAAATACTATAATACTGCTCTCTATGTACAAGAGTATAGCTACTATAATAGTGCTCCTATGTACAAGAATATAACTTCTATAACACTGCCCCCTTACACAAGTATATAACTACTATAATACTGCCCCCTATGTACAAGAATATAACTACTATAATACTGCCCCCTATGTACAAGAATATAACTACTATAATACTGCCTCCTATGTACAAGAATATAACTACTAAAATACTGCTCCCTATATACAAGAATATAACTACTATAATACTGCCCCCTATGTACAAGAATATAACTACTAAAATACTGCTCCCTATGTACAAGAATATAACTACTATAATACCGACCTCTAAGTACAAGAATATAACTACTATAATACTGCCCCCTATATACAAGAATATAACTACTAAAATACTGCCCCCTATGTACAAGAATATAAATACTATAATACTGCATTTTATGTACCAGAATATAACTACTACAATAGTGCCTCCTCTGTAATGCAATATAACTACAATAATACTGCACCCTATCTACAAGAATAGAACTACTATAATACTGTCCATGTGTACAAGGATATAATGACTAAAATACTGCCCCCCATACACAAAAATATAACTACTATATTGCTGCCCACTATGTACAAGAATATAACTGCTATAGTTGTGCCTCCTATGCACAAGAATATAACTAGTATAATACTGCCCCCTATGTACAAGAATATAACTACTATAATACTGCCCCCTATGTACAAGAATATAACTACTATAATACTGCCACCTATATAAAAGAATATAACTACTATAATACTGCTGCCTATGAACAAGAATATAACTACTATAATACTGCCCCCTATGTACAAGAATATAACTACTATAATACTGCCCCCTATGTACAAGAATATAACTACTATAATACTGCCCCCTATGTACAAGAATATAACTACTATAATACTGCCCCCTATGTACAAGAATATAACTACTATAATACTGCCTCCTATGCACAAGAATATAACTACTATAATACTGCCCCCTATGTACAAGAATATAACTACTATAATACTGCCCCCTATGTAAAAGAATATAACTACTATAATACTGACCCCTATGTACAAGAATATAACTACTATAATACTGCTCCCTATGTACAAGAATATAACTACTATAATACTGCCCCCTATGTACAAGGATATAACTACTACAATACTGCCCCCAATGTAGAAGAATATAACTACTATAATACTGCCCCCTATGTACAAGAATATAACTACTATAATACTGCCCCCTATATAAAAGAATATAACTACTATAATACTGCTCCCTATGTACAAGAATATAACTACTATAATACTGCCCCCTATGTACAAGGATATAACTACTATAATACTGC
Organism: Eleutherodactylus coqui; assembly: GCF_035609145.1. Taxonomy (NCBI): domain Eukaryota; kingdom Metazoa; phylum Chordata; class Amphibia; order Anura; family Eleutherodactylidae; genus Eleutherodactylus; species Eleutherodactylus coqui. The sequence goes on along the minus strand of NC_089846.1, from coordinate 3,204,452 downwards.
CCCCTATGTACAAGAATATAACTACTATAATACTGCCCACTATGTACAAGAATATAACTACTATAATACTGTCCCCTATGTACAAGAATATATCTACTATAATACTGCCCACTATGTACAAGAATATAACTACTATAAAACTGCCCCTATGTACAAGAAAATAACTGCTATAATACTGCCCCCTATGTGCAAGAATATAACTACTATAATACTGCCCCCTATGTACAAAAATATAACTACTATAATACAGCTCCTATGTACAATAATATAACAACTATAATACTGCTCCCTATGTACAAAAATATAACTATTATAATACTGCCCCCTATGTACAAGAATATAACCACTATAATACTGCCCCCTATGTACAAGAATATAACTAGTATAATACAGCTCCTATGGACAACAATATAACTACTATAATACTGCCCCCTATATACAAGATTATGATTACTTTAGTACTGCTCCTATGTACGAGAATATAACTACTATAATACTGCCCCCTATAAAAAGAATATAACTACTATAATACTGCCCCCTATGTACAAGAATAGAACTACTATAATACTGCCCCTATGTACAAGAATATAACTACTATAATACTACCCCCTATGTAGAAGAATATAACTACTATAATACTGCCCCCTATGTACAAGAATATAACTACTATAATACTGCCCCCTATGTACAAGAATATACCTAGTATAACACTGCCCCCTATGTACAAGAATATAACTACTATAATACTGCTCCTACGTACAAGAATATGACTACTATAATACTGCCCCCTATGTACAAGAATATAACTACTATAATACTGCCCCCTATGTACAAGAATATAACTACTATAATACTGCTCCTACGTACAAGAATATAACTACTATAATACTGCCCCCTAAGTACAAAAATATAACTACTATAATACTGTTCCTATGTACAAGAATATAACTACTATAATACTGCTCCTACGTACAAGAATATAACTACTATAATACTGCCCCCTATGTACAAGAATATAACTACTATAATACTGCCCCTATGTACAAGAATATAACTACTATAATACTACCCCCTATGTAGAAGAATATAACTACTATAATACTGCCCCCTATGTACAAGAATATAACTTCTATAATACTGCCCCCTATGTACAAGAATATACCTAGTATAACACTGCCCCCTATGTACAAGAATATAACTACTATAATACTGCTCCTACGTACAAGAATATGACTACTATAATACTGCCCCCTATGTACAAGAATATAACTACTATAATACTGCCCCCTATGTACAAGAATATAACTACTATAATACTGCTCCTACGTACAAGAATATAACTACTATAATACTGCCCCCTAAGTACAAAAATATAACTACTATAATACTGCTCCATTGTACAAGAATATAAGTACTATAATACTGCCCCCTATGTACGATAATATAACTATTATAATACTGCCCCCTATGTACAAGAATATAACTACTATAATACTGCCCCCTATGTAGAAGAATATAACTACTATAATACTGCTCCTACGTACAAGAATATAACTACTATAATACTGCCCCCTATGTACAAGAATATAACTACTATAATACTGCCCCCTATGTACAAGAATATAACTACTATAATACTGCTCCTATGTACAAGAATATAACTACTATAATACTGCCCCCTATGTACAAGAATATAACTACTATAATACTGCCTCCTATGTACAATAATATAACTATTATAATACTGCCTCCTATGTACAAGAATATAACTACTATAATACTGCTCCTATGTACAAGAATATAACTACTATAATACTGCACCCTATGTACAATATAACTACTATAATACTGCCCCCTATGTACAAGAATATAACTACTATAATACTGCTCCTATGTACAAGAATATAACTACTATAATACTGCCCCCTATGTACAAGAATATAACTACTATAATACTGCCCCTTATGTACAAGAATATAACTACTATAATACTGCTCCCTATGTACAAGAGTATAACTACTATAATACTGCCCCCTATGTACAAGAATATAACTACTATAATACTGCTCCTATGTACAAGAATATAACTACTATAATACTGCCCCTATGTACAAGAATATAACTACTATAATACTGCCCCCTATGTACAAGAATATAACTACTATAATACTGCTCCCTATGTACAAGAGTATAACTACTATAATACTGCCCCCTATGTACAAGAATATAACTACTATAATACTGCTCCTATGTACAAGAATATAACTACTATAATACTGCCCCTTATGTACAAGAATATAACTACTATAATACTGCTCCCTATGTACAAGAGTATAACTACTATAATACTGCCCCCTATGTACAAGAATATAACTACTATAATACTGCCCCCTATGTACAAGAATATAACTACTATAATACTGCCTCCTATGTACAATAATATAACTATTATAATACTGCCCCCTATGTACAAGAATATAAGTACTATAATACTGTCCCCTATGTACAAGAATAGAACTACTATAATACTGCCCCCTATGTAAAAGAATATAACTACTATAATACTGCCCCCTATGTACAAGAATATAACTACTATAATACTGCCCCCTATGTACAAGAATATAACTACTATAATACTGCCACCTATGTACAAGAATAGAACTACTATAATACTGCCCCCTATGTACAAGAATATAAGTACTATAATACTGTCCCCTATGTACAAGAATAGAACTACTATAATACTGCCCCCTATGTAAAAGAATATAACTACTATAATACTGCCCCCTATGTACAAGAATATAACTACTATAATACTGCCCCCTATGTAAAAGAATATAACTACTATAATACTGCCCCCTATGTACAAGAATATAACTACTATAATACTGCTCCTATGTACAAGAATATAACTATTATAATACTGCCCCCTATGTACAAGAATATAAGTACTATAATACTGTCCCCTATGTACAAGAATAGAACTACTATAATACTGCCCCCTATGTAAAAGAATATAACTACTATAATACTGCCCCCTATGTACAAGAATATAACTACTATAATACTGCTCCTATGTACAAGAATATAACTACTATAATACTGCTCCCTATGTGCAAGAATATAACTACTATAATACTGCCCCCTATGTACAAGAATATAACTACTATAATACTGCCCCCTATGTACAAGAATATAACTACTATAATACTGCCCCCTATGTACAAGAATATAACTACTATAATACTGCTCCTATGTACAAGAATATAACCACTATAATACTGCCCCGTATGTACAAGAATATAACTACTATAATACTGCTCCCTATGTACAAGAATATAACTACTATAATACTGCCCCCTATGTACAAGAATATAACTACTATAATACTGCCCCCTATGTACAAGAATATAACTACTATAATACTGCCCCCTATGTACAAGAATATAACTATTATAATACTGCCTCCTATGTACAAGAATATAACTACTATAATACTGCCCCCTATGTACAAGAATATAACTACTATAATACTGACCCCTATGTACAAGAATATAACTACTATAATACTGCCCCTATGTACAAGAATATAAGTACTATAATACTGCCCCCTATGTACAAGAATATAAGTACTATAATACTGCCCCCTATGTACAAGAATATAACTACTATACAGTATATAGGAGGCAGTATTATAGTAGTTATATTCTTGTACATTCTTGTACTGTCATAGAGTGCAGCCAGTAACATCTCCCTAACACATTATATGTCCCCCAGAGTGCGGCCTACAACATCTCTAACACATTATATGTCCCCCAGAGTGCAGCCAGTAACATCTCCAACACATTATATGTCCCCCAGAGTGCGGCCAGTAACATCTCCAACACACTATATGTCCCCCAGAGTGCAGCCAGTAACATCTATAACACATTATATGTCCCCCAGAATGCGGCCAGTAACATCTATAACACATTATATGTCCCCCAGAGTGCGACCAGTAACATCTATATGTCCCCCATAGTGCAACCAGTAACATCTCCAACACATTATATGTCCCCCAGAGTGCAGCCAGTAACATCTATATGTCCCCCATAGTGCAACCAGTAACATCTCCAACACATTATATGTCCCCCAGAGTGCGGCCAGTAACATCTCCACCACGTTATATGTCCCCTTAGAGTGCGGCCAGTAACATCTCCAACACATTATATGTCCCCCAGAGTGCGGCCAGGAACATCTCCAACACATTATATGTCCCCCAGAGTGCGGCCAGTAACATCTCCAACACATTATATGTCCCCCAGAGTGCGGCCAGTAACATCTCCAACACATTATATGTCCCCCAGAGTGCAGCCAGTAACATCTATATGTCCCCCAGAGTGCAACCAGTAACATCTCCAACACATTATATGTCCCCCAGAGTGCGGCCAGTAACATCTCCAACACATTATATGTCCCCCAGAGTGCGGCCAGTAACATCTCCACCACGTTATATGTCCCCTAGAGTGCGGCCAGTAACATCTCCACCACGTTATATGTCCCCCAGAGTGCGGCCAGTAACATCTCCAACACATTATATGTCCCCCAGAGTGCGGCCAGTAACATCTCCAACACATTTTATGTCCCCCAGAGTGCGGCCAGTAGCATCTCCAACACATTATATGTCCCCCAGAGTGCGGCCAGTAACATCTCCAACACATTATATGTCCTCCAGAGTGCAGCCAGTAACATCTCCAACACATTATATGTCCCCCAGAGTGCAGCCAGTAACATCTCCAACACATTATATGTCCCCCAGACTGCGGCCAGTAACATCTCCAACACATTATATGTCCCCCAGAGTGCAGCCAGTAACATCTCCAACACATTATATGTTCCCCAGAGTGCAGCCAGCAACAACACCAACACATTATATGTCCCCCAGAGTGCGGCCAGTAACATGTCCAACACATTATATGTCCCCCAGAGTGCAGCCAGAAACATCTCCAACACATTATATGTCCCCCAGAGTGCGGCCAGTAACATCTCCAACACATTATATGTTCCCCAGAGTGCAGCCAGTAACATCTGCAACACATTATATGTCCCCCAGAGTGCGGCCAGTACCATCTCCAACACATTATATGTCCCCCAGAGTGCGGCCAGTAACATCTCCAACACATTATATGTCCCCCAGAGTGCGGCCAGTAACATCTCCAATACATTATATGTCCCCCAGAGTGCGGCCAGTAACATCTCCAACCCATTATATGTCCCCCAGAGTGCGGCCAGTAACATCTCCAACACATTATATGTCCCACAGAGTGCAGCCAGTAACCTCTCCAACACATTATATGTCCCCCAGAGTGCGGCCAGTAACATCTCCAACACATTATATGTCCCCCAGAGTGCAGCCAGTAACATCTCCAACACATTATATGTCCCCAGAGTGCAGCCAGTAACATCTCCAACGCATTTTATGTCCCCCAAAGTGCAGCCAGTAACATCTCCAACACATTATATGTCCCCCAGAGTGCGGCCTTTAATAAATACAACTCGCCCCACGAAGAAGATGCCCCCATTCAGGGATGGCAGCGAGTTACGGCTCTTTCAATGCACCCATGAAGTCGCTTGGTCTTTAGGGCACTAAATCGGCTGGTCCCCAAGGGGTTAATAAGGTGTAGCATGCGGCTGTGCTGGTGCCGCTGGTCGGCTGTGGATGTTCAGCATCTGCCTCCATGCACTGTTCTTGTATCTGTCTGCTGTAGACGGTTGGCAGCAGCGCTGTCTTGCATTGTTGCGCCTCAGTGGGGAGGACGTTGTTCTGCCATCTCAGTCTAAAGCAGAGAAAGGCCACAATGTGTCAGAAGATAAAGCGCCATTGTGTGCCTGTGATCCGCGCAGTGTGCGCTGTGTCTGCCCCGCCGCCCTGCAAGCACTCGCTCAGTATGGGGTTGTGCTGCCGCTGCTGTACGGGGACTGACTGCTCTTACAGGTTGGATTAGCGGCTCGCGTTACTAATATCCTGCAGACAATACAATAATAGCTTCACACCTGAGAACTATTTCTGGCTGCACGGTTACAGTAGATAGTCCTTAAAGGGGCAGCGTCAGGAAAACAACCCTCTCTTAAAGTTATCCTCAGTGACCAGCTGTATCGCCTGGGAAAACCATGGCGTAGTGGTACTTGGCACCATACAGTATAACGGATGCATGGACTCCCCCCAACCAAGTCCTGTTAGATTCAGCTTTGATTCTGTCAAGTGGGCGGGCTCCCACCACTCACTCATTGGATGACATCAAATTTGAATGACAGTGAGCAGTGGAGACTCCCCACTAGGTGTAATAGTGTCAGTGGGGCTGTGGCTACAAAGTTATGCCGCCAGGATCACTGACCTGAGGACATGCCCGTCCTTTTTAAAGGGGTTGTCCAGTTGTACAATAGTAATGGATTCTTCTCCAGATAAGTGATCTATAGTAGATTGGTGGGGGTCCATGGCCTAGGACCGCTATCGATTACCGGCTCACCGGGCCAGTGCGCTCATGCACTGAGCTGATTTCTGAAGGAAGCAGACAGCTTTGTTCCAACTCTAGTGGCCAGGCTTGGTATAGCAGGGCAAAGGTCCAATCGATATGAATTGGACCTTGGCCTACAATACCACATCTGGCCATTGTAGTGTGAATGGGGCTATCTGCTTCCTGTCTGACCACACCAGCCCAAACAAACAGCCGATTGGCGAGGGTCCTGGGCAACAGACCACCGCCAATTTACTACTATTAATGGCCTATCCAGTGCATAGGCCATTAGTACTTTACAACTGGACAAGCTCTTTAAGTGTGAATACATGCTTTAGATAGCTGAGCACTTTGTCAACAGATATTTCTCTTGCCCCCCCGCCATCTGCATCTTGCCCCCCCCGCCATCTGCATCTTGCCCCCCCCATTGGCATCTTGCTCCCCCCCCCAATCGGCGTCTTGTCCCCCTCAGCCATGTGCATCAAGGTGAGTGAAGCCAGCGAGGTCCCTTCCACTCCTGTATGGTATGACGCATGTCCATCCTGCTGCACTGACAGTTGGATCATGCCATCAGGTGATCAGGTGGATAGGTCATCAATAGTTTTGCCCATAAAACTCCTTAAAGGTGCGGTTCCTTTTAAAGCAGCTTTTTTTGAGTGAATCAGAAGAACACTCCTATCAAAACTAATACACTGTTATAAGGAGGCGGAGCATGACACACCTTCAAAGAACACCAACAAGAGCCTCCCCATGTCAGGCTCCGCCCCTTCAGACCCTGTACTGGGCATACTTCAGTAGGAAAGTTGTACCCCAAGTCTTCCTTTAATAACAAACCCTTCCCTGGTGACGAGATGTCTAAATGACTTTTGGTTTTGATGAGGCATCTACTGCCCCCCAGCTATTGGTTAGGATAGGCAATGGTTGTATCCAATGGGGGAGGAGAAAATGCCCCATGAGGCATCAGTAATGGGAACTTTTCCCAGTAAGGTCCTAATGATGCAACCTATGTGGTGGCCTGTATACCCGCTGCCTGAGGGGATGGCCTATGTGATGAATGTGTGTGATGAATGTGTGTGATGTGTGTGATGTGTGTAATGAATGTGTGTGATGTGTGTGATGTGTGTGATGTGTGTGATGTGTGTGATGTGTGTGAGGTGTGTGAGGTGTGTGATGTGTGTGATGTGTGTGTGTGATGTGTGTGATGAATGTGTGTGATGTGTGTGATGTGTGTGATGAATGTGTGTGATGTGTGTGTACAAGGCATACAGATTGATTAAACTGTGACAATATACAAGGTATACAAACCTAGCACATGGTACATCCACACAGCTTATGTTACACATTGTCTCAGAAACAGGTCTATCCACATTTATAAACACAGTAAAGCGGTAACATACAATCCGACAGTCCTGAGCGTTTAGATTCTCTCTTTATCCTATAAAAAGAGTTCGTTTAGCTTCTTAATCAAGCAAATTGTTGCATTTGGAATTGATGGAACATATCTGGAGGGGGGGGGGGGTTAGAGGGGTTTATTTTATCAGTGGGGGGGGCTCTTCAGCAAAACGCTGTCATCACAAACAAAAAAAGGACACAAACGTGTGACACAAACATGACTCAGTGATGGGAAACGGCCAAAGTAACAAAAATCGTGTTTGTCCAGAAGGCGTACAACAACAAACAGGAAGGAAGACGGAGAAAAAGAACTGAAGGCAAAATAAACACAAAAAAGTCTCGTCTTCAGATTGGCACCAAGAAACGCAGAGGGCTTTGTTAAAGAATAAAAAATTAGGAATTTAACAAAGTCTTAAAACTGACCAAAAAATGATTGGCGGCTCCATGTTTGTGGGTGGAGCCAGGAAAATTAAATTTGCTTAGGTTTTCAATGACTGTTGACGAAAACATGGGGCTGGAATGTACTGGCATGTACAATGCGAGCTTCTGGATGGGCGATTGGCAACCAATGAAATGGCAGAGGAAATTAGGGAACAGAGAGCTAGAGAGAGAGCCAGAGACAAAGACGTAGAGTGAGAGAGAAGATGAAGAGGCGGAGCCATACAGTAAAGAGAGCAAGCAAGAGACAGAGAGTAGGAAAGAGCAAAGCTCTTCTTCCGAGAGTGCAAGCAGGAGAGAGAGAGAGTAAGAGAGAGAGCTGAATTCTTCTTCCTTACCGTGTCTTTGCAGGACCTACGTCTCTTGAAGCTGGAGGCCAGGGTTGAGGTGATGGACCTAAAAGAGGCTTTCTTTTTAGGGTCAGGTTCTGCTCTACCACTTTTTCTATCCTAAAATGAATATGTATAAGCAATTAGATAGCTAATGTGCCTCTCCTTCAACTACCTCTATACTGAATATAGTCCAGGGTGGCAAGAGGTCCTATCTTGTGAGGCTCTGTATGCCAACTAAGAATGGGGGTCACCTAGCTATGGTGGATCGGTGGTTGGGAGGGCCAAGTCAAACAATGGTCACCACATATTAGAAGGTTCTGTAGTTGTACTGAGATCCACCATGGTCTTCTACATAAGTTGGAGTCGTGTATCTAAGTCTACTTCGCTGCCACTATGGAGATATGCTTTGTTAACTAGGGACAGATGTTTGGGTTTCTTTCCCTGGAGAGATACATCCATTATATTTCCACCGGTCCATACTAGAATGCCGATTCCTTAAAGTGACGGTGACCATTGACATAACTGCTAACCTCTCCTTCGGCATTGGACAGCGGTGGATTCTAAGTGCAGCTATTCAGAGTGTAAGGACTGTGTGGGAGACTGGAGAAGGTTAGGATCTTTAGGCTGGAGGCAATGTCACAAGAAAGATAGAAGACGGCATTAGAAAGCAGCCATTGTATGAGGTTTCTGTAAAAAATGTAGTCAAAAAATTTAATGGTGCATTGGCGCAAAGCGATTCGGTTTTTGTTTTCCTTTTTTTTTTGTCCAAAAGCAAAAAAGAGAAAAAAATGAAAATAAGAATTTCTAAAAAAAAAATAGCAAATAAAGTAGAGAAGCATTGGCTATTTTTGACATCGCATAAGAAAATGTTGTGAAATCATAAAAGGTGGGAGAGAAAAGAAAAAGATGAGGCTTGTGCTGTTATACCGACACCGAGTATAACACAAATTTATTCCACAGGTGCGCCGGCACCAGCCATGGGATAAATTTGGGGATTTGTAGTTCTCCTTCAGGCATGCACAGATGGCGGTAAGCGAGATGGATGGCATGGAATGACTATATTTTGCTCCATGTATTATCCCAAATCCAAATTTTTGCTTAAACAAATAGATAGTTTCCACTTGCCTTCCTTCTAGTAACGTGACAGACTTTTGTTTTCTGTAGTTCCCACCTGTGGAAAGGTCTCAGATTGTAAGATCGTTTTTTTCACAGTCCCCACAGAGTGACATGCACACGTAACATGTACAAAATAAAGTGTCCCCCACGTTGAGACGGGGTGCAGGGGATTTCTAGAAGGTTGGCAAGTGAAAATTGTGGTGCTCGTGACAGTCCAGTGCCCCTGGCCAGCAGACGTCTCTCCGGAGGAACAGAAGGGAGAGGATTCCCGAGAGACCAGACCCCAGCAGTCAGCAATGACCAAGATAAACCCTGGTGGGGAGCAACAAAATTCAAAAATCACAGCTGCGTTCCGTTTTAGGGTTTATTAGTTTTTTTCCATTTTCCAGCAGGATCTCCTCCGGCCCCCGAAGGCAGATGGGATTCCCGTATGAGGTACAAGAACGCGCCGGGCTTCTGCTTTCTGTTTTAAGTTGTTAAGAAGCTATAAAGAATTTGGGCCAATCATTAAGTTGTGTCACACCTCTGCTTAAACGCTCCTCCATACAGAAGCCGTCGGTCATCACTCCGCTGCAGCACATTTAGTTCAACTTTAGATGTTTTTTTGTCATGTTCTTCATCTTAATCCTACTCTGTTCCCAAAGTAACGGGTTACACACTTCACAGGCGAAGACTAGGAAAGGAGACTACAAGGGGTCTAGGATTCCACGTGTGACCTCCTGGGTGTGCATCTCCAATCTAGGCATCACCTGGGCGCACTCAGAGCCTTTGTGACTCGCTCCAACTTGGGAATCTTTTTGTTTTCCCAGCATGGCACTGACTAAGACAACGCGACGGAGCGCACTGACTAAGACAACGCGACGGAGCGCACTGACTAAGACAACGCGACGGAGCGCACTGACTAAGACAACGCGACGGAGCGCACTGACTAAGACAACGCGACGGAGCGCACTGACTAAGACAACGCGACGGAGCGCACTGACTAAGACAACGCGACGGAGCGCACTGACTAAGACAACGCGACGGAGCGCACTGACTAAGACAACGCGACGGAGCGCACTGACTAAGACAACACGACGGAGCGCACTGACTAAGACAAGCGACGGAGCGCACTGACTAAGACAACGCGACGGAGCGCACTGACTAAGACAACGCGACGGAGCGCACTGACTAACACCGGCTTCTCACCGGTTTTAGTTAAAGACACATAATAGTTGCATCCCGCGCACCAGCTGTGGCCTGCCATAGATTCACATAATAATGGATGTCGTTTATGGCTGCAGGAGGCCACAACCCCTCCCAATAGGCCCCGCCCATCTTTCAGAAAACTGGTGGAAGCGACACAAACCTGCAAAAATGTACTAATTTTTGCACACATCTGCGCTTGGGCCAAAATTGAGATTTTCTGCCCAATAGATGTGTGATGCAATGTGGGAGCTGTTTATCATTGGCCGAAGTTTTTAGGCGACTTTTCTTGCACACTTTTTTCCTTTTCCGGTTTATGAAATATTGCCCAATAGTGATCTGTTTGTCACATCTGTAAGTGGGTCAGTAAACAGTCGCGCCGTACACTGCCCAGCCACAGGAGCCAGATTACAAACAAATCTGAACTTTTCTTTTTAAAGTGACAATTCTGTCTAAAAAGCTCTCCGCTCAGACTCCGCCTACTTTTCTGAACCCTTTCGAAAAGTGGAATGAGAGGCGGAACATCTGTTCTTTTTAGCGCAAATCAAGAGTAAATTTGTCTGAATTAACTTGCACCAAAAAAGACGTAACTGTTGGCAGAACATCAACAAATGTGCCCATTGTTTCTACACTTCCCCCCCCCCCCCCCCCAGCACCGGAGATCATGGTCTAGGTCTCCCAGGTCTGCAGGACCTCACAGAGAGCACATGCACCACAATAGTTGTTATGAGTTATCTGGATTATGTCGATTGTAACTGCACTTTAGTTTTTTTTTATTTTACTCTTTTAGGTTTTTTTTTCACAAACCTGTAATTTTATTCATTCTTTCCAATAACCAGCATTAATAATAACAGCAACATGCGACTAATGATCAGATATACTCTACAGAACAGACATGGGTTCGTTATCCATTGGTCACCAACATATGGGGAAGCAGGGATCGACTCTGCGGCAATGGTCTGTCGGTGTTTGAAGAGCCTCAATATCTTGGTGACTCAGACACATGGTTGTGTGATAGCCATGGCGGCCGTGTCTCAGTGTGGTATATGGAGGTCAGATGGAAATATATGAGGTCATGTGGAACAGTAAAGAACCCATGTGGATGCTGTAGGCCATCAGGAAAGTGCAGTCCAATATAACATCAATGAAATGGATTCACTTGGTCGCGTTTCTTTGTTGCCCCAGCTGAAAGGGAAGGGTTAGTCGGACATCACCTTCTACAGAATAGGAATTCCTCTATACACACATCTAGAAATCGGAAAACCTGGACAAAAAGGCAGAAACTAAAACTGCAGTGTTCATCGGCTGGACGAATCCTCGGAACCTAAAGACGCACATTCCTCAAACTCCTTTGTTTTGGGTTAAACCTGGTGGGAGCTCGGATCATCACGGCCTGCACCGTGCACCTAAATAATGGTCACCCTTTGAGATGGCTTATGTGGCCCTTGTATATCCACCTATATTCAGTATGCAAGAACTGATGGGGTTCGGGGGGCCCCAGTTATTCAGTTTGGGTGCCGGCGTGATACTGAAGAGCCCTTGTCCACCAAATGTGTCCAGCTCATTTGTACTTTTCCTCATCTGACAGGATTAAGACAGTTTACAGCGGACAGACTGGTTGTTAGGACTCAACTGCCTAACAACAGAGTTCTATGGAGAGTTGTCAGGCAGCATGTCCCTAGCAACCGGTCTCCATTACATTACTCGGGTCTTCAAAAAAGCCATGGGAGAACCAAGAAGGCTTTACAGAACCCAAAAGCTATGTTTCTCAATCTCTTACCCAATGGAATTGAGTCCAATTTCCTTTTTTCCACAGGTGGAGAGGTCCTTTAAGCTTTTTGAGCTTTCGAAGTTATTAAAAATTTCTAATATTCAGAATCTCAAAATTTCAAGCTTGTAAATAATGAGGGATAATGCCCCATGTGCGCGTATATTCATGTCAAGGACGAGAACGAATAAAGATTTTAAATCTAAAAAAAATGCCTAATCTGGGACAGACTGGTTGCTAAGGACGCGATGCATGACAACCTCATACTAAACTCTGTTGTTGTTAGGCAGTGCGTCCATAGCAACCAGACTGTCTCATAAAAGGTCTGGCCCCCTCCAGTTTCTCTTCCTGCAGTTTTAGTATCTTGTTTTCACAGTGGTCAACAAATGTATTTACAAGTAAGAAGAAATGGGAGACAAGAATGACCTGTTCAGTGTGAGTAAGCGCGATCATCAACCATCTTCTGACACTGAGCCAGTCATCGCACACAGACTATGGCGAAGGACCAACACGTTGTAACATGGTTACACCTGAGAATCCACAGTGAAATGGAGAAGGTTTGATGCAGACGGGACAAGACGAGGACGGCACCATGGTGACGAGTCTACTGTCTGACGAAGAAACAGGAAACGCACCTGTGGGTTAAGTTCTCTAAAACGTTTTGTCATACCTGCAGGTTTTTTCGCCAAACGTTCACGGCGGCAAAGGCGAGCTGCATCTGCTTTCTCCGGGCATCCTTATGTCTTTTGTAGGCGATTTCAATAAATATCAGGAAGATTCCAGCAACAATACCACCAGCGACAAGCATAAAAACACCTGGGGGAAGAAACAATATTCTTAAAGACACCTAGGTAACAAATAACAGGTAGAAAGACACCCGGGGAAAGAAACAATAGGCTTAAGGACACCTAGGTAACAAACAACAGGTAGAAAGATACCCGGGGAAAGAAACAATAGGCTTAAAGACACCTAGGTAACAAACAACAGGTAGAAATACACCTGGGGAAAGAAACAATATTCTTAAAGACACCTAGGTAACAAACAACAGGTAGAAATACACCTGGGGAAAGAAACAATAGGCTTAAAGACACCTAGGTAACAAACAACAGGTAGAAATACACCTGGGGAAAGAAACAATAGGCTTAAAGACACCTAGGTAACAAACAACAGGTAGAAAGACACCCGGGGAAAGAAGTAACAGGTCAAAGAAACCATCTGTCAAATGAAAAAAAATTGTTGCAATTAATTAACCCCTTAAGGATCGGGGTGACCAAACACTTTCCAGGAATTTTACCCATGTGGGGATTTTACTGACCTATTTTTTTTCTTCAGGTACCAAAATTATTTTTGCAGTATTTTCTTGTGACGTATAGGGTTATTTTTGTAATATATTTTTCACAGATTTTTTTTTTCCTTTTTCAGCTTTATTGGAGGACAGAAAGCTACCAAAAACAATTTTTTTTACATTTATAGTTGTTTATTTTTATAATTAATATATTTTTGCTAAAATACAGGAATGGGCTCAGGCGTTTTAATATATAAATTGTATAGTTTTGGATCACATGGCACGCATGGTGATTGCTTTGGTTGGCGTCGGCAGTGGGACATTTTTTTAATATATTTTTATTTTAGTCTGTAATTTTTTTAAACTTATTTTTGTAACAATTTTAGATCAGTGTCACATCAGAACTCTCATTCACATTAGCCTTTTTTCTTTTATTTCACACTTTTTCACTGAAGCTGGGCATCCATAGGAGGCCCAGTTTAAGGGGAAAACATCCCCCTGTAGTGACAATAGTCACTAACAGAGCTGATCTGGGTCTGCTAGGACCCTGCAGCGCTGTCTTGGCAGGGGGCACCTGGTGGTCATGTGATCACCAGCTTTAATAGCAGAAGTAACACTTTTGCTTCCTTTCTTCACTAGATAATGCTCATTGAGCACTATATAAAGTAGAAGAAGGCAAAACCTGTTAAAACTGCTTCTGCCTTCTCCTCCAGGTCCTTGGCTGTGACTAAAAGGCACGGAGCTTTAATCCCATGCTGTATTTTTACTAATGGCCAGGATTAAAGCACCGTAAATTTACTATGCTTGGTCCTTAAGGGGTTAAAAGGCAAAAAGCTGTCCTCTAATGAAATAATCATTTTTTTACTACCGGACTGTTGTTGAACTTGTCTTGTTATCTGTCATGGCTAACCCACATGTTCAGTATTGTTGCGCCCGTAACGACCCGTACAATAAGCTGAGCACACTTTTTATTCTGCACCGCAAACACCATTGTAAAGGAAAAAGATAAAACTGCCAGCTTTGGTTCATTTCGTCTCCCAAAAAACCGCTATAAAAGTAAATTGTACCAAAAAACTACAGTTCACCCGCAAAATAACGAGCCGTCATACGGCCACGGTTATTAGAAATGTATGGCTTTCGAATAGTGGAGACGAAAATCTCCCAAAATGGTTACATCCTTAGGTCCAAAGTAGGCGGCGCCACTAAGGGGTTAAGGCTGTCCCCCTGTTTTCTATTTGTATGTTCCTTCTCATGCCTGTATCACCACATTATATGCTCCCCAGTATAATTGTCCTTCGATGACGACGCTCTCTGTTTCTGTCCCCCTTTGTGATTTTCGTGGTCCACATTTCAGCTTCCTGCTTTATTAGCAGATAAATGACCCCGTTATTAAAAATCAGGTCATGAAACACGAGACGAAGAAGAGCGACATTCTAAGCAGACGCTGCATGCCTTCTGTGATGATGAATATCACTGCCCGGACAACGTGGGCTCCTTTCACGTGGCGCGGTTTGCTTTGGTAGAAGAGCACTGATCAACACAATCGGCACTCGGCTACCCGACCTTTACAAAGGCCGATCCAGCGACTATGTGAGACAAACGATGGATCGCTCATCCCTGCTGGCAGCACATCCCATGTTCACGCAGGAAGCTGCCCTGCTGGCAACGATTGTTTTCAGATCCACAAAAGATCTGATCGGCCAATGAAAGAGCATGTGCTCGTGTGTCAGCGGGAACAACTTCACACGGGCTGACAATTGGGCAAATGATCATTCCTACAAACATTCAGCCCACATAAAAGGGTCCTAAAGGGGTTGTCTGCCCTTTTTTCAACAGATGACGTATCCTTTGACCAGCTGATTGTCTGGTGCAGCGGGTTGGACATTGTCATCAGCAGTCAGCACAGGAAGACGGAGTGCCAGCTCCTCTCCTATCAATGGGAGCGCCACACTGATACTCCACTTCCTGCTTCTGTCCTGGAAAGGACATCACATCTAGTCCTGACCACGAGGAAAGCAGGAAGTGGAGTGTTCGTGCAGCGCTTCCCCTTCCGGGCAGACCACTGGTGATCATGTCCAGCCTGCTGCGCTGGATGTTCAACTGATGGATGGGGATCCTGAGAGGCAGACCCCTGTCCATTAGCGAAAGATAACCTATTCGGAGGAGATCGAGAGCAGGCTGCCCCTTTAAGGCCATGTTCACATCTGCATCAGAGCCTCCGCAACGGATATAGCATATTTCCCAGACAAAACTTCCAGCAAAGCCCAGCCATGAGTCCACTCAATAGAAAAGCTGTCTCCAACCACTGGCATAACTATAGGGGATGCAGGGGGTGCGGTGGCCCCCGGGCCCAGGAGCCTTAGGGGGCCCATAAGGCCTCTCCTCTCCATATAGGGAGCCCAGTACTATGAATAAAGCATTATAGTTGGGGGCCCTGTTACTGGTTTTGCATTGGGGCCCAGGAGCTTCACGTTACGCCTCTGTCCCCAACCATGACTTACCTGCCATGTTCTCAAAGGTCAGTGTAGCCGGGGCATTGCTGCGAGAGTCACATTCCTGATACCTGACCCAAGTCTTATCAAGGTCTTCCATAAATCCGTTCTCATGTGATCTACAACAAGAAATACACACAGCATGACAAACCGCGGCCATTATGACTGGTGGACGACCAGCGTTATACAACGCTCCATGTTATCGGGACCCGGATGTGCCCAGAGCTGTAAAGGAAAACCCCGATACAACACAACGTATACAACACAACGTATACAACACAACGTATACAACACAACGTATACAACACAACGTATACAACACAACGTATACAACACAACGTATACAACACAACGTATACAACACAACGTATACAACACAACGTATACAACACAACGTATACAACAACACAACGTATAGAACAACACAACGTATACAACACAACGTGTACAACCCAACGTATACAACACAACGTATACAAGGCAGTATTATAGTAGTTATATTCTTGCACATAGGGGGCAGTATTATAGTAGTTATATTCTTGTACATAGGGGGCAGTATTATAGTAGTTATATTCTTGTACATAGGGGCAGTATTATAGTAGTTATATTCTTGTACATAAGGGAGCAGTATTATAGTAGTTATATTCTTGTACATAGGAGGTAGTATTATAGTAGTTATATTCTTGTACATAGGGGGCAGTATTATAGTAGTTATATTCTTTTATATAGGGGGCAGTATTATAGTAGTTATATTCTTGTACATAGGAGCAGTATTATAGTAGTTATATTCTTGTACATAGGAGGCAGTATTATAGTAGTTATATTCTTGTACATAGGAGGCAGTATTATAGTAGTTATATTCTTGTACATAGGAGGCAGTATTATAGTAGTTATATTCTTGTATATAGGGGGCAGTATTATAGTAGTTATATTCTTGTACATAGGAGGCAGTATTATAGTAGTTATATTCTTGTACATAGGGGGCAGTATTATAGTAGTTATATTCTTGTACATTGGGAGCAGTATTATAGTAGTTATATTCTTGTACATAGGGGCAGTATTATAGTAGTTATATTCTTGTACATAAGAGGCAGTATTATAGTAGTTATATTCTTGTACATAGGAGGCAGTATTATAGTAGTTATATTCTTGTACATAGGAGGCAGTATTATAGTAGTTATATTCTTGTACATAGGGGGCAGTATTATAGTAGTTATATTCTTGTACATAGGGGCAGTATTATAGTAGTTATATTCTTGTACATAGGGGGCAGTATTATAGTAGTTATATTCTTGTACATAGGAGGCAGTATTATAGTAGTTATATTCTTGTACATAGGGGGCCGTATTATAGTAGTTATATTCTTGTGCATAGGGGAGCAGTATTATAGTAGTTATATTCTTGTACATAGGGGGCAGTATTATAGTAGTTATATTCTTGTACATAGGGAGCAGTATTATAGTAGTTATATTCTTGTGCATAGGGGCAGTATTATAGTAGTTATATTCTTGTACGTAGGAGCAGTATTATAGTAGTTATATACTTGTACATAGGGGGCAGTATTATAGTAGTTATATTCTTGTACATAGGGGGCAGTATTATAGTAGTTATATTCTTGTACATAGGGGGCAGTATTATAGTAGTTATATTCTTGTACATAGGGGGCAGTATTATAGTAGTTATATTCTTGTACATAGGGGCAGTATTATAGTAGTTATATACTTGTACATAGGGGGCAGTATTATAGTAGTTATATTCTTGTACATAGGGGGCAGTATTATAGTAGTTATATTCTTGTACGTAGGAGCAGTATTATAGTAGTTATATTTACATCTTCTGTACTGGTTTTTAAGTGTCTGCAGTATATTTATTCCTTTGAAACTGAAGTAAAGCCGCCATGTATATGTGCCATTCATATTTTAAGAATTGAGGCACCCAATAAAATCATCAGACTTTCTACTATATACAGTTCAGGCACATGTGGAGGAATAGAAGGCGTCCTAGCAGGCGGTCTTTCTCTGTCAGCATAGCAGTATAAATCCTTTAACTATAGCAATCAGCCCCGATATCGATGTGTTAAAAATATTAAAATCGCCTCTTTGGCTCTGGTTGATGTGTTTGTTTAATCGTTTTTCTAATTTAGTCGTATTGTTTGCACATAATTAGAATCTGTAAAGGGGTTGTCCGGCCATAAACATTAGGTCTCATTACTTCTGTCTGCTGCTAGTGTACTTGTGTGTGGGCACTGTAAAGGGGGACTCTGTGGGGGAGGTCACAGGGGGGGGCACTGTATAGGGACGCTGTGGATGGGGGGCATGTGGAGGGGGGCTACTTTGGAGTGCAGTGGGGGGGACTCTGGGGGGGGTGGCATGTGTAGGGGGGGTACTGCGGAGGGCACTGTGGGGGGGGGAATACTGGGGGGGGGCACTGTTGAGGGGGGACTGTGGAGAATGCTGTGGTTGGGGGGAATGAGGGGGGCTACTTTGGAGGGCACTGTAGGGGTGACACTGGGGGGCATGTGTAGGGGGTACTGTAGAGGGCACTGTTTGTGGCACTGTGGGGGATCATTAGGGGGGCACTGTGGGAGAGTGCACTGTGGGGGGGGGGGTCATTGTGAGGGGGGGGTCGCTGTGGGAGGGGCACTATGAGGGCATGTGAGTGTGGGGAAATGTTTTGTTTCACTTTAGCAGGGTGGGGGGGCAGTAGGTAGCCTTGCAGTGAGGGGCTGCAGGAGAGTTCTCTCTCGGCTCTCCCCAGCCCCTCTCCATTCACTATACACTGTGCTGCTGTTTACACTCATGGTACGATTTTATCGTGAACCATGAGTGTATAATGCAGTCTCCCTGGCCACACCCCTCTGATTATAGTATGCAGCAGGGGGCGGGGCCTGGGCGGGGAGAGACTGTAGAGCAGTTCAATAGAGGTGGGCGTGTCGTGGGCGGGGCTAGGACGTGGGCTGAGCGAGGCCATGAAATCCTGCCTCTTCATGTTTCTTACTACCATCGGGAGCGCGCACACAGAAGAGGGAGAGCGCAGAGCATTGTGGGAAGGCAGCACAGAGGCGCCATCTTTGAAAGCTGCAGTGAAGATCAGAATCTAAGGTAAGAAACTGACATTGCAGCTGATCTGCCGGCCGGTTTGAGCCCCTGTATGCTGTGTGTTACTATCCTTACTGAAAGGAAAGCAGCAGCATTATAAAAATTTTTACCCTGTGTGGCCGGACAACCCCTTTAACAGTTGTCTTCCAGCCATTCACTGTCCCATCTTTTACACTGTTACCCTCTAATAATGTCTGAAGGACAAAACTTGTGCTACCTCAAAACTTCTGATTGGTTGTGAGCTGTTCTATGGGGGGGAGGGGTGGGAGGTCATCAGCATGTGCTGCACATCAGGGTCCCGGCTGCTTCCCCACCTTTACTTCCTAGCCTTGCTTTGCCTATTTAGAAGGGAACGCTCTTCTCCTCTCTAGGATACAACGACAAAATACCGGGGAAGTGGCGCCACGGGACTGAAACCCACTTATGTACGCTAGTCTACAATAAAAACGGAGGGGTTGAGCTAAACGTCTTGTGCTTCCCTGCAAAAAGTTGCGCCTCCACCCATTTTCTTTTTTTTCCGTATATACTTATTTGGAGGGAAGTCCATCTCAAGTTCTTAACATTCAAAGCCAAGGAGATGGGATTAGCTGTGGCCCTCTCTCCAGGGGCCCCGTATCAGCCGCATGGGTTTCCCCCATAGTAGTCGTGTCACGTATCACACCCTGAAGATGTGGGATCAGCCTGAGACCCCCCTTTGTTAAGAATGAATCAGTCCGGAACATACTTGAGAATGTTGAGGGACACGTTCTGCTTCCAAGGACTGTCCTTTCTCATACCGATTCCAAAACCAGAGCGGAAGAACAGTTCTCCGGTGGTGACAAGATCGCACTTCTGAGAAGCCTCAAACTCCAGGACGGCAGAATCCCAGATGAAAGCGTGGAGTTTGCTGCGGTAAACAAGGAGGACGACAATCAAGGACCAGTCCAGGCGAACCATCTGGTTACTCCATTTTGAAAAATGCTCCCCATAAATACCCGGGTATCTGCCAGAGATGCCCTCATAAATGCCCACATCAGGTATTCTCTTCCCATAAAGCTGCCTATGAGAACCTCTTGTGCACGCGGTAACTGCGCTATGTCTACGAACAGAAGAGCGTGGGTGCCCCTACCTTGAGGGTACCTGAGCCAGCAGCCTGCAGGGCCTCAGGGAGGCGGAGGGTTGCTGCCCGGACGGTATTTATTTTTTATTGGTCATATTAATGTAAGCTGGGCAGCAATCGTACAAGCATTTAACCCACTTGTTCTGTAGTTCCGGTCCCGTATCAGCGGGGAATGTGACCCCCGACCTATCCCCCATGGTCTGCATTCCTGCATGCAGATGCTGGCCTGTATGCAGCGCACACATTGGGTGGAGACGTCAGGGATCCCTTTCTGATGCATAAAAATGGCCAGCCGGAAAAGTTAGGTCTGGACTTATCGAAGACCCTGAAATACGCCTGCCGCTCCATAGACTCCTATGGGAGTCTATGAGAGCTGATGGAAAAGGGAGGTGGGAGGGAGTTTAGCAGCAGCTCTGCTAAACTCCCTCCCCTTCCCTCTCCTTGACAGCTGTCGGCAAATGGAGGGGGTGGGGTGGGAAATTAGCACACTAGCTCCCGCCCCGTCCCATTTCAGGCAGCTGGCAAGGGCCAGAGAGGGGGCAGGAGTTTACATACTAGCTCCCACCCTGTCCTGCCCCCTCCCTTTGCCGACAGCGGGTAAGGAGCGAAGAGGGGCAGGGAAGGGGGAGGAAGTTTAGGAGAGCTAAACTCTCTCTCCTCGCCAGACGGTATCCCAGGATGCGGCGTATATATATGCTGCCGGTCCAGCCGTCTGAACGCCCATTAAATCAGTTGATGCAGCCGTGAGGCAGCCGGCCGAAAATCACAAAGACTGTGTGAAAGACTGGAACTACGGACCAAGTGAGGTAAATGCTCGTCAGGCTGCTGCCTGGCTGGGGGTTACTATTTTTACTGGGGCCAGTATAGGGAATACTTACCATTGGGACCACTCTTATTACTGGGGGCACCAGCAGGGGACACAATTACTACTGGGGCCACTAACGGGGGCATTATTACTACTTGGGCTATTAAGAGGTGCTTTATTACTACTAGCGTTACTAATGGGGTCACTATTACTACTGGGACCATTAAGGGGATCACTATTACTATTAGGGTCACTAAGGGGGACACTTACTATTGAGGCCAAAATGAGTGGGTTCTTTGCAGGAGGAGTGCAGGGACATCTCACACCTCGGGCAGCATAAAGGCTTGGAGCATCCCTGCTGAGGACAATAGTAAAAATGACTAGCAGAAGCTCCTGGGTCCCAATACACATCTGTACCAGGGCGCCCACCTACCATATAATACTGCTGTCCTCAGGTATTAAGCGCGGGTGTCACTGCAGCTTCTGCACCCCCTATAGTTATGCCCCTGTTCAATGTCATTCTTCGGAGGTTGGTAGGGTCTGCAATGGGATGGGAGTTATACACTGACCGCCCCTTTATTAGACCCCCGTCTCTCACAATTGGCGCTCCCTGTACGGTAATCCCCCCCGTGACCCCGGAGTGCGGCATAAAGTCACGTGACAAGTTAGATCCACATTAGATGGAGAATCCAGCGATCGGAGCGACTTCCAGCGAGGCCGGTCATCGGTGCTAGACTAGCCGGGGTCTCACCGCCAACCGCTGGGGGTTTCTCATGTACCAGCGTGGGGCACTATTACTTCTGTAGCCCCTATGGGGGTAACTAGTACTACTGGGGGCCTTTAAGGGGTCACTATTACTATTGGTTTGACTAAGGGGGCACACTACTACTCTGTCGCGCCTCTGTGGTTTTACTGTCCTGGGTACCTTGTGTTTTGGCGCCTTCAATGCCTGTAAAATGAGTGAGCTTTGTTGCTGGGGAAAGGCACCATTTCACACTTCACTTCAGGCAGCATAAAGGCTTGTGGCCCCCTGATACCGCGATCGGGAAAAACACCCAGCGGAAGGGGATCCTGTGGAGGGAAACAGCTCATCCCTGAAAGGATGGTATAACAGCGGGCGACCAGTTCCAGCGCCATTGTGTCTAAGAGAAACAGAAAGACTCCAGCGGGCAAAAGAGCGCAAAACTTGTATCACTGAGCAGCGGAGAAACATCTCCTGGTCAGATGGAGCCAGATTTATGTGCTGATAGGAGGTCAGAATTTGGTGCAAGCAGCATGAATCGCTGACCCCTTCCTGTCAGCCGGTCAGAACATGTCAGCACCGCCATCTAATCTGCAGTGACTACAAGCAGCTTCCTGTCCGCAGGGGCCGGTGTTCCTGCTGAACCGTTTCAGCACCGAGTGGAATCTACAACCCGATGAACTGCTGGAGGCCAGAGGAGCCGAACGCGACTAGATTGGGGTAATAAAGAGGGGTCAGTGTAGGCCAGTATTTCCTACATATACGATGCCATGCGGCAGTGCCCCCTAGAGGACGCACTCAGACATCACCATGCTCTAACGCTGTATCACACCTTCCTGCAGGAGTCCTGAAGTGACCTCTGTCAGTAATGCGGTCCGGTGGCATTCCGCCTTGTTCTCCGGCGCACAGAGCTGCAGTCGCCGTGGTTTCTTTTCAGACCACAAGGTCTTGAGTTGAATAGAGGGTTCACTTACTTATCCCGCACTGCTTGTATAGCTTCGGCTGCGCTCTCGTAGTTGTGCTTCTCCATGTGCCGATACATTGTGCTCAGCTCCACTTGTCTCCGGAAGTAAATGTCCACAGAGCTCTGCTTGACCGTCGCGTAGATGAACTTGTCGCTGGGGTTACGGAGCTGCGGAAACGAACGATGGAAGACATTAATCTGCAAAATCAAAATGGCTGCCGCACACAGAAGTGGGATATAGAGGGGCGCATTGGTTGTGGCCGAGTCCTCTGCGTCCGTGCGGGTGTAATACCGTGTCACGCTCTGCGGTGGGCTGCTACTTGTGTCATTTCCTAGTTTGGCCCTCGCTGCACATAACCCCCTTTACCAGAAGGCTCCCTGATTGGCCGCGGGTCACATGGTTTCCGGCGATCAGCGGTGATCTGAAGGCGCTTCTAGATGGGACGGTTATTGTTCAGTCTAAACACGGCCAACGACCGAGTGATGAACGACGATCCCGCGCTTTTGGTTCATTGCTCAGTTTCTGCAGGACCAGAAATCATCGTTGCATCTGAACCGCGTTCAGTTTAGACATATTTTTATTATAAATATGACAAAAAGGGTTTTTAACTTTTATTACTTTTTATTTTCTTTAATAATTAATTTAAAAAAATGTTAAACGGATTTTCACAGCGAGGACTCGAACTTGTGCTGGTTGGATCGCTCCTGCAGTATGACGCAATACCTTAGTATTACATTATATTGCAATATGACAGGCATGGTAAACTACAATGGTAGCCCTGGGGGCTTTCAGAAGGCCCCCGGCTGCCATGGCAACTGAATGCACCCCACGATCCTATCGGGGAAGGGGGGCGTTCAGGACACCCAAACTCTGATTGGGGCATTTACATGCCGCTGTAAGAATTGACAGTGGCATTTAAAAGGTTAAGAGCCGCGATAAGCAGGAGTGCTGATCACAATTGTTGCAGATGGGTTTCAGCTATGCGGGCCCCGCATTGTATTGGGCGTGATCGGCTCCTGATCACACGAACCTCCATGATGTATCTGTACATCTTGGAGCTTTAAGTGGTTGAGGGGGTTAAACCCTTTGATATGCCTGCCTGTACTTGTGCGTGTTGAAGGACCTTGAGAGAGAGAGAGGTCACATGGTTTTAGGCCCTATGATTTTGTGGTTGTGGCTCCACCCCTGATTACATCATTGCCAGGCAGCAGACAACAGGGCTAGGCCCCGCCCATCTTCCAGAATCATCAGGAACGTTCTCAGGCTATATAAAGGAAGGGGTTGCATCACAGCCAGAGGGACATGAGAGAAGCAGAGCCGAGAAGCAGAGCCCAAGCAACAGCCACCAGCAGGAACTCTGCAAGTGGCGGAGGCCTACTCCAGGCCAGTGCAGCCGACAGTTCCCCATGCTGGAGAGAGCCTGAGCAACATGACCGCTGGACCCAGCGGGACCACCATCGAGCCCTGATGAATCAGGGTTAGAAGACAGTGATGCTTCCAGACCAGCGAGCCCTGATGACCCGGGGGCTGAAGTAGCTGACAGCACCATGGACTCAGCGCGGCGCCTGCATGAGTATAGAATCCCTGCCAGGTGGGGTTCATGTATGAAAAGAAGTGCTGCGAGCGTAACTGTTGTTTGGCGCCATAGTTTAATGTGAGGCCTTGCGGGGTAGTTGTTATGTCTTTGTAGTGTACGGATACATTGTAACATGGGTGATGTGATGTAACCTGTTGGCTATGTCACATAATGGGGGCAGCGAGGCACCTGGGTAGGAGGAGGTAATTGAGGACTGATGTGCCGTAGGGATTGAGCCGCCATTATGGTATGCTGACCCCTGTAAGATAACGTCTATGATATAGTGGCGGTCTGTGTGAGAGGTCGGAGCCGACCGTAGAGTACACGCATGTAACAGTTATGCTGCAAATTCCTTTAAACGGTCAGGTGCCTCGCCGCTGCCATCGGGAGGAGATATGAGGGCGATGTTAGTACCGATGCATTACGCTGGTAGAAGTCATAATATGGATAATGAGAAATCCAGTACCGTCGCTTTAAGAGGGTTGATATTGAGTTATCAGTAGTTACAATAAACTCCGCCCCCCCCCCCCAGCTGGGCCTTAAAGGGGTTGTCCCGCGGCAGCAAGTGGGTCTATACACTTCTGTATGGCCATATTAATGCACTTTGTAATATACATTGTGCATTAATTATGAGCCATACAGAAGTTATAAAAAGTTTTATACTTACCTGCTCCGTTGCTGGCGTCCTCGTCTCCATGGTGCCGACTAATTTTCGCCCTCCGATGGCCAAGTTAGCCGCGCTTGCGCAGTCCGGGTCTTCTTCTTTTCTGAATGGGGCTCCGTGTCGCTCCGTGTAGCTCCGCCCCGTCACGTGCCGATTCCAGCCAATCAGGAGGCTGGAATCGGCAATGGACCGCACAGAAGCCCTGCGGTCCATGGAGACAGAGGATCAGGTAAGCGCTGTGGGGGTTGTTTTTTTAACCCCTGCATCGGGGTTGTCTCGCGCCGAACGGGGGGGGGGGTTTAAAAAAAAAAAAAAAAACCCGTTTCGGCGCGGGACAACCCCTTTAAATAAAAAGGTTATTACACCGCTCCTGGGGCTCCCAGATGCAGCCGACAGCCAGCACTGGCATCAGTGGTGACTTCTGGGTAGACTACCAGACCGCTGCGGCTAATCTGAGGGCGCAGCATCACCATCGGCCCTCCTGGCATCAGCGCTCATATCTTGGCCGCCATTCTGCCAGGAGTTTAGAGACGGTGACGCTACGGCCTCTGATTGGCCACAGTGGTCACATGCTTCTGCCTGTCCGTCTACCTGGAAGTTAGCACCGATGTCAGCTGCATCCCGGGACCCCAGGAGAGGGGAGTATACCCCCGTTTGTTATTTAAGGCAGGGCCCAGCTGGGGGATGGGGTTTGGTTTTAATGACAAACCCCTTTAAGTATCTGAACTCTCCTACGGAGCGACACGATGCAGATATCGTTCCTGTTCAGTACAGTTGATTTTGTCATCGCCGCACCATCACTTAACCTGCCACCCGTTACACAGCAAGTGTGCAGTTCCCCTTCAGCGCCCCCAGAGGTAAAATGAAGTATTACACAATTGTCATGGATTTCTCTGGGATGTGCCAGTAATGTGTGGATGTTCTGGGTCCTCCGCTTTAGGACTCCTCTCTACTCCAGATCACTAGTAATCTATTTGTGATTGGGCTTTAGAAATCAGATCGCTCCTTTAAGATTACAGCAGGACATAATGAAGCATTGATACTGGATATGTCCAAAGTCCAATGAGTCATTGAGTAATGACTGAAGGGACCTCACGCCCCGTGACCGCTGAGAAATACCATGCAGACATAAGGCTTGGGGTTTACGGCATCACATTGTGTTGTGTTTCACCTGTCGGGGGTTGTGCTCCGGCGCACCGACCCGCTGTCCGCTGTCACTACTGGCAGCCACCAAGCGTCTGCACTGTGTAGGCGAATGTAGTACAAAAATAACTATGAGGGTTGTTGTCTTGTCTGAGCTGCGGTTAACAGAACTCATGGGCCGTAGACACAATGCGCAGGAGGGGACCCACTGACGTCTATGGGAGAATGCTCTGTGATCTGTGCAGGGAGGAAGTGGAGGTGAGCTGTGACCATGAAATATACATTTCCATTGGAGAACATTGTGGGCATGCTTTGTGACTTCTGAAGGGAGGAGGTGAGCTGTGACCATGGCATATAGTTTTTCAATGGGAGAGTGTTGTGGGCATGCTCTGTGAAGTGAGTTGTGATGATTATCTATAGACGTCTATGAAAGGTGTTCTAGGCCTGCCCTCTGACAGAAGCGTTGGCTAGATGTGACCTATGACTGATGGCTATCTTTCAGGATGTGTAGTCCAAACAGAGACCGGCATCTGTAGTGGGCAAGAATTCTGAGGTGCTGGAGGGGATCCCAAAACACATGTTTTATGTTTGCCCTATTGTCTTAAATGGGGAATGCATCAGGTTTATGTGTATTGGCATCTGCAGGCATGAAAGGGTTAATGTCTGGGAAATGTATCGGTTTGTCTAGTCACGTGTTTATGTGCAGGTGATGTGAAGAGAGTCGGTGAGGAGCAATGGAGGAAGAGGAGAGGTGGTCTGCTGCTCCGACCAGAGCGTAGCCATCCCAGAATTCCTCCTCCTAGAGGTGGCCTTTACAGAACGTGAAAGCCCAGACATGACGGAAACACGTGGGTATGTAACGCAAGAACCGCATGTAACCGGAGAGAGAGAAGCCGCAAGTGTGCGAGGAAAGTGAGTGTCTGGCAGTAGTGAGAGTTAGGCCATGAGATAGATCCTACAGATAACTAGGACTGTGGATGCATAATGCCCCGGGACCCTCACTGCTTCTACACTCTACAAGTTGTTTTGTGCAAGAACTGTTTTATTGTTACTTCATCGAGAGTTTGAGTGTGTGGACTACTTTATCCAAGTTGGGTGATCTGCCGCAGAAGATGGAACGTTGGCGTCACGGTGACAAACAGGGCTAAAAGGTAACTCAGGTTACTCATTGTGATCTCCCCTTGTCAGTAATGAGGTCGGGTTCTTAGCCACCCGTAGGGGGGAGACGGTAGAGCCCCGTGACAAAGTTTATTCCCTACGCCACTGTCTCCTCGGCTGAGGGTCTGCTCCTCGGACTCTGCTCATCCAGACATAAGAGGCCTTGACCTCCTCAATCCACAATGTGCCGTCATATGTACATGCCCTGTAGGTTACCAATTACTGCGGTCTTGTTCTGGCGCCCATATATGGAGTCCTATCCTACATGAGGCTACTCACTCGGGGGTCATTTATCCCGGTGATCCTTTCCTCGGGCCGGTCCAGCACCAGGAAGGCAGCCAGGTTAGCAGTGTAGGAGGCCACAATGATCATAGCGAACCCGGCCCACACCATCCCGAGGATCCGAGCCGAGAAGCTTCTTGGTGCCCCTGCAGAAGAACAAGAATCGCTAGTCACTGCTGTGCCAGAATAGGAAATCTATTGATCATCTTGACTCTGATCCGGTGACTGGGGGGCCGACATTACCCCCTATAATATAATGCGGGGAGCAGATTCTGAGCTTTAACCACTACTGTATCCAGGGAAGTAGATGCTGATGGCGGCCGAGGCAAGAACTCTTTAGTCCTCGGATCCGAGAGCTGATCTGGCTGTTATGGTATACTACCCTTCATACGCCAGTCCGGGTGTCCTAGATCTCACCCACAACCCCTGTCCCTGCCTACTTGCCTCCACTCCTGGCTAACCCCAGGCGGGCAACTGGGCGACGGTCCCTACTCTCACTTGGGACCAAAAAAGGGACGCTGGCGTACCAGGATGGTAAAGGTAGAATACTGACAGAAAAAGGCAGATGTAAATAACCAACATGAACAATACTAAGCAGAACTGAGGCAGATGGAGAAACCTGGCTGATAACAGCAAAGTATAGCAGACAAGATGACAGAAGCAGGAGACCAACAAAGGCAGACTAGCTAGCACACTGAGGGAAACCAATAACTGGCAGTGATTGCAAGTCTCTGCCTGACCTTTAAAGAAAAGCCTCTGTCTAGGGACAGAGAGAGGGAGACAGACAACTCCCAATAGAAAACAACAAAGGGGAGCTCTTGCACGGCAGCTGCACTCACAGGTGCGCACGGCGCCGCATTCCACCAGCACCACACTGCCCACGCCGGCCAGGCACCCGTGTCCCTGACAGCCAGACAACCAGCCAGGGGGACGCACCCCAACCGCAGGAACCCGCACACCGCTGCCCCGGGAGGACCAGCAGCCGCCGCATGGTAACAATGGCATTACAGCACCCGCATTATACCGCTAGTCAATACGAGCCTGGGGGCGGAGCTAGTCAAATATCATACACTAGCCATAAAGCCCGCTATGCGAAAATGTGAAACAGATTCGAGAAAACTTTTGCCCGTCATTTCCTTCATTGCTCACATACTTTTCAGGGGAGCAAATACTTTTTACACCTACTTATGGGACATGCACATAGTTTTGAGGGCAAAATATTTTGGGGTGTACATATCCTTTTTGAGGCGGGCGCTCCACATTTTTTGTGGGGTGGAGATTTGCATGCTTTACAAAGCACATACTTTTAGGGATCATGCATATTTTGGGGGTTCATAAAGATTTGGGGGCTGGGTCACAAATACTTTTAGAGGCAGGAGGACCACAGTTTTTAGGGGGTGGTCACATTTTTGGGGGTCATTTTTGTGGCAGAAGCTCCACATTTTTTTTGGGAGGGAGTTTTACATATTTTTTGAAGGCACATATTATTGGGGGGGGGGGGCACAATATTTCAAGCTTACACATACTTTTGAGTGTCACACAAACCTCTGGGGGTCACACACTTTTTGAGGGGAGCCCTCATAGTTCTTGGGGCGCTGCATGTTTTGGGAGGGTCAAGCATACATCTTGTAGCATGGAGCTAACCTACTTTTCAGGGGGGCATACATAGTTTTTTGGGGGGAGGGGGGTTCACACTTTTTGAGAAGTTGTCACCAACACACTTTGTGTTTTATCTATCAGGATGGTATAGATGCTTCCTTCTTCATGATCTGATCCTGTACATCACATTCAAGAAGGGCAGGACAGCTGTGTGCTCGGGGCTGTCCAGCAGGGGGCGACATTGAGTGCTGGAATCTCCCCAGGTAAGGAGTGTAGTTCATGTAGAGCCACTGATACTGTGAATACTACAGATACCGCAGACATAGACTTCACCTTCTCCGATCCCAGAGTTCAGCAGCACGCCCCAGGAAAACCACATGGCAGAAGAAAGCGTCAGCGCGTCCTCCTCCTCCTCCTCGGTGTTCACTTTAAACCGGCCAAATGGACTGGAAGGAGAGATGTGATATACGGTAAGACAATATAAGACCGCGACATACAGAACATGGCCTCCCTGCTTGTGGCCCTGTGGTGTTTGACCACCGAGGATTGCGTGGGGCGGGCGAGACCCGGGGGCACCGCTGTGTGTGCCAAGGCTAAATGAAAGAAGTTACCGTGCCGCCAGCAGAGCAAAGTGTGACCCTGTAGATATAAGAGCCTGTAACGGCCGACAGACATACAGGAGCATCACAAATACTCATCTGAGGAGCAGAACCATAACTGCACTCTGCATGCCGAGGGGAGAGAGAATAACTAGTATTGTAGTGCTCACCTGAACCGATCCAGCAGGTACAACATAACCGCCACCACGTGCACCGAGAGCCCAACCAGGAGCCAAAGGGTACTCTGGAAAGGCTGCATAAATGAGTCCAGCGTACTGCGGGGGATTTCCTGCATGGAAGGAGATAGATTCATTATCTACATCACTGCTATACATATATCATTATATACAGGAGATACCCAGGTTATACCAGCATGTTCCATATCACTATATACAGGGAATGTATAACTTATACCAGCTGTACATATATCATTATATACAGGAGATACCCAGGTCATACCAGCATGCTCCATATCACTATATACAGGAGATGTATAACTTATACCAGCTGTACATATATAATTATATACAGGAGATACCCAGGTTATACCAGCATGCTCCATATCACTATATACAGGATGTATAACTTATACCAGCTGTACATATATAATTATATACAGGAGATCCCCAGGTTATACCAGCATGCTCCATAACACTGTATACAGGAGATATTACTTATAGCAGCTGTACATATATAATTATATACAGGAGATACCCAGGTTATACCAGCATGCTCCATATCACTATATACAGGATGTATAACTTATACCAGCTGTACATATATAATTATATACAGGAGATACCCAGGTTATAGCAGCATGCACCATATCACTATATACAGGATGTATAACTTATACCAGCTGTACATATATAATTATATACAGGAGATCCCCAGGTTATACCAGCATGCTCCATATCACTATATACAGGAGATCCCCAGGTTATACCAGCATGCTCCATATCACTATATACAGGAGATGTATAACTTATAGCAGCTGTACATATATAATTATATACAGGAGATCCCCAGGTTATACCAGCATGCTCCATAACACTGTATACAGGAGATATTACTTATAGCAGCTGTACATATATAATTATATACAGGAGATACCCAGGTTATACCAGCATGCTCCATATCACTATATACAGGATGTATAACTTATACCAGCTGTACATATATAATTATATACAGGAGATACCCAGGTTATACCAGCATGCTCCATATCACTATATACAGGAGATATTACTTATAGCAGTACAACCCCAATTCTGCTATGTAAAATGTAAATCAATGTTAAGGAAAAATGCAGTGATTCAGAAATCCCATAACCATAGTTAATTCCTAAGTAGAACATAGAATACATATAGAAAGGTGGGTAGGGGATGTTGAGGATCGAACCTAGGAGCTTTTGTACTCCAGCCGACAGCTCTTTGGCTTGCTCCCCTGCATAAACCTGGCTTGATGTTTCTTGCTCTTGCAATCTAGTTCCAGTTTCCCTGTCTGGCTCCACCCCGTTCCCTTGGTTAGGCACACTATTGAAACCTGGCCTTGTACCTTGCTCATTGTGTGATCATTGAGCTCCCAGCTTGTAGGCAAGTGCCACCACCTGCCTGTTCTTCTGAACCGAACTGATACTACCATTACTGACCTCTGGCTTCCCCTGACTATGCTACCTGTTCGCTCCTCTGTACTGCAACAGATACCTACCTGTTACTGACCCCTGGCTTAACTGACCACGCTAACTGTCTGCTTGGGTTACAACAAAAGGCTCCAAAGCCACACCAGATCATTAAAAGTGGGTTGATATTTCTCTGTTTCAATTTTTTTTAATTACCTCATTTAGAAATTGGTGGCAGCAACACATCTGATAAAAGTTTGAGCAGGCATAACAAAAGGCTGGAAAATAAGTGGTACTAATGAAAAACAACCATGATTGTGTATAAAAAAGAGCATGTTAGAGAGTCTCTCAGAAGATGTTCAGAGGTTCACCAATCTGTGAAAAATTGTACAACAATTTCAGAAAAATGTTCCTCAATGTAAAATTGTGAAGACTATGAATATCCCCCGATCTACAGTCCATAATATCATCAAGAGAGTCAGAGAATCTGGAGAAGACTCCGGGGTGAACAAGCCGCCTGTAGTCCAGACCTTCCACCATATACTACATTCATCACAATAGCATGGCTTCACAGAAGAAGAGTCCAGGGGGAATCGGCCGCCTGCAGTCCAGACCTTCCACCATATACTACATCTATCCCAACAGCTTCACAGGAGAAGACTCCGGGGTGAACCGGCCGCCTGCAGTCCTGACCTTCCACCATGTACTACATCCATCACAACAGCTTCACAGGAGAGGAGTCCGGGGTGAACCAGCCACCTGCAGTTCAGACCTTCCACCATATACTGCATCCACCGCAACAGCATGGCTTCACAAAATAGTCCGGGGTGAACCGGCCGCCTGCAGTCCAGACCTTCCACCACATAGTCCGGGGTGAACCGGCCGCCTGTAGTCCAGACCTTCCACCACATAGTCCGGGGTGAACCGGCCGCCTGTAGTCCAGACCTTCCACCATATACTGCATCTACCACAACAGCATGGCTTCACAGGAGAAGACTCCCGGGTGAACCGGCCGCCTGCAGTCCAGACCATCCACCATATACTGCATCTACCACAACAGCATGGCTTCACAGGAGAAGACTCCCGGGTGAACCGGCCACCTGCAGTCCGGACCTTCCACCATATACTACATCTATCACAACAGCATGGCTTCACAGGAGAAGACTCCGGGGTGAACCGGCCGCCTGCAGTCCAGACCTTCCACCACATAGTCCGGGGTGAACCGGCCGCCTGCAGTCCAGACCTTCCACCACATACTACATCCATCACTACAGCTTCACAGGAGAAGAGTCCGGGGTGAACCGGCCGCCTGCAGTCCAGACCTTCAACCATATACTACATCCATCACAACAGCATGGCTTCACAGGAGAAGAGTCCGGGGTGAACCGGCCGCCTGCAGTCCAGACCTTCCACCTGTGTGGAGAACGCTACACCCCTAAGGGCATTTTGAACTTCTGCATTGGCTGGAAAAGCATCTGATACGGTTTTGACAAGCTTGTTACCCGGCCACAGACTGAGGTTGCCAGGCTTCCCTCCTGCATTGGACTTCTGCACGGACACTTACCATGAAAACCGACATAACCCTGAGAGCCCAGGACCGAGCAAGAAGAGGCCTGAAGTGATTACAGATTCCTGGCAAACCAGGACACCTCTAGACATTATCCTCACCCTACTAGAAGTAACCCTATGAATGGGGGAGCTTGCTCCATATTCCTTCAGGCAGCTTTAGTTTATTTAAGGGGTGGTGCAGGATAGAAAAACATGGCTGCTTTCTTCCAAACACAGCGCCACCCTTGTCCATAGAGTTGTATGTGGTATTGCAGCTCAGCATCATAAGTGGTTGCTGAACTGCAATACGAAACACAAGGGTGACACCGTGTTTGGAAGAAAACGGCCATGTTTTTCTAACCCTGGACAACCCATTTAAACAGTTTGAGAGTATCACAATGAAGGTTATTATACCTACAGCCGGTTCCTGTGGGTTTCCATCCCTTCACGGGCACAATTTGTGGCGAGACCACAAACTGAACTGGTGTGGCCTGACCCCAGCAATGAAGGCCTGATTGCGGCTTCCCCGATCTACATGGATTTGGAGAGTTTGGTCACTTTGAGTGACTTGAGCCAAGTTCTCCCTACTCCTATTCAGGTCTCTACCCATCTCCAGAGCCTAGGACCATCTGAGCACCGGACCCCAGCCACATCTCTTCTAGATGATTGACCTGCAGGGCATTGTTAGGCCTCAGTGCTCGAGAAACCCAAGCTTCTAGTTCCCTAGTATGTACATAATGTAGTGGCCCAGAGTTGGTGGGGCCCCTCCATAATGTTTTGTGTCTGTCTCATGTCAGCGTCTTATGTGTAGTATGCATTAGATTTATGTGTATTGCACTTCTGCAGTACTGAATGGGTTAATGTCTGGAAAATGTATCATTGTGTGAGTCATGTGACTATGTTATATATATATATGTGTGTGTGTGTGTGTGTGTGTGTGTGTGTGTGTGTTTGCAAGGATGCTATGCAGAATAGAGGAGTACAGAGCAGCAGTCAGTCTGAGCAGAAGTCTAGGGGTGAACGTCTGAGATCCGTCCGTGTGTGGAGCATGGAGGAGGCCAAACGATGGTCTGATGCCCAGCCTGCCCAGGAAACCTCGGTGCTGCTGAGAGTGAGACAAGCCACTTCAAACCAAGGAGAACACAACTAACGTGAGTGTGAACCGCTAGAGAGATTCGCCAGGAGCGGGATCACACAGATAACTGGGACTGTGGATCATCTAAGATCCCCCGAGAATCCTCTCTGTCACTCTTCTCTGAGTTGTTGTATCTGTACCAGGACTGTTGATGTGGTTTGGACTCTGTCAATTAACAGTAAATGGACATTACCGACCGTTCCCGCTTTTGTTCAGAAAGTTTCCATGTGAGTGAACTACTTTATTTCTTCGTCAAGTTTTATCGCAGAGGACGGAAAGGTCGCGTCACGTGTGACAAATTGACTCAAGGTAACCGCCGATTACTTCCCCTGTAATCACACCCTGCAGTAACGTGGTTGGGTCCTGAGCTACCCCCAGGGGAGGAGATGGTGGAGCCACTGTGACAAGGCCTCAATCTACCCAGCTGTCTGCTCGGCTGTGGACAAGGCAGCTGCTATGGGGCCCATAAAACAAAGGGGCCATTATCCAATTAACCTAAAGTATTCATCTCCTGGGCAAGGCTCCATCTCCACAGGGACGGGGAAGAAGTCTGAGGGGAAGAGACCCTGCAAGAGGCTTATAAAAGCACCAACAAACCCCAGGCTGCCCTGTTGTGAAAATGCCGTGGTGACCAGGTGGGGGCCCCATTTTGCTCTTGCTCTGGGGCCCAGTCTCCCCTATGTCCTACCCCACCTACCTTTTTCACGAGGATGGTCAGCCCCTGGTACTTGAAAGGTTTGGAGAATTCGATGTACTGAGCGCGCTCGTTGTTGATGGTCAGGGGGGCGACGATCATGTCGGCTTGACCGCTCAGCAGCTCGCCCATCATCCCGTTCCATTCCTTCTTATTACTGTTATTAACCTGCAAGGAGACGGCGCAGGCGCGTTACTCCCCATTCCGAGCGGACGCTCTTATCAGATTAATCTAAGATGATTACAAGTGCAAGTTTATAACATTAGGAACATCTGACAGCAAAGAGTCTAAGAGGCAAAGTGAATTTGTCAGGTATTATCCCCGATTAATCCACCAGCAGCTGCGCGTAATCCCACAAGTGGATGAGCCAGCGGCATGTCGTCCCACCCGGCCTGTGGGGTCACTTCCAGCTGCTTCTGTGTGAACTGCTCTCATATAGCCGGTCCTCCACTGGATGAAGTTTAGCTCCGAAGTGTCCATGTGGTATATAGACACTGTGCTGACAGAAGTATTGGCCCCCAGCAGTCCGGCACTGCCAGGTGTTGTGTGAGCATCAGGTATAAAGGAGAGAAACACACAGGAGATCCCAGTACAGAAACCATCAGATGTCACCAGGTGTAGAGCTGACAACGGGGTCTGGTGGGGGGATGTCACCAGGTGTAGAGCTGACAACGGGGTCTGGTGGGGGGATGTCACCAGGTGTAGACCTGACAACGAGGTCTGGTGGGGGGATGTCACCAGGTGTAGAGCTGACAACCAGGTCTGGTGGGGGGATGTCACCAGGTGTAGAGCCGACAACAGGGTCTGGTGGTGGGATGTCACCAGGTGTAGAGCCGACAACAGGGTCTGGTGGTGGGATATCACCAGGTGTAGAGCTGACAACGAGGTCTGGTGGGGGGATGTCACCAGGTGTAGAGCCGACAACAGGGTCTGGTGGGGGGATGTCACCAGGTGTAGAGCCGACAACAGGGTCTGGTGGGGGGATGTCACCAGGTGTAGAGCCGACAACAGGGTCTGGTGGGGGGATGTCACCAGGTGTAGAGCTGAAAACGTGGTCTGGTGAGGGGATGTCACAAGGTGTAGAGCTGACAATTGGGTCTGGTGGTGGGATGTCACCAGGTGTAGAGCTGACAACGGGGTCTGGTGGGGGAATGTCACCAGGTGTAGAGCTGACAACGGGGTCTGGTGGGGGGATGTCACCAGGTGTAGAGCTGACAACGGGGTCTGGTGGGGAGATGTCACCAGGTGTAGAGCTGACAACGGGGTCTGGTGGGGAGATGTCACCAGGTGTAGAGCTGACAACTGGGTCTGATGCTAGGATGTCACCAGGTATAGAGCTGACAATGGGGTCTGGTGGGGGGATGTCACCAGGTGCAGAGCTGACAACGGGGTCTGGTGGGGGGATGTCACCAGGTGTAGAGCTGACAATGGGGTCTGATGCTAGGATGTCACCAGGTGTAGAGCTGACAACTGGGTCTGATGCTAGGATGTCACCAGGTGTAGAGCTGACAACGGGGTCTGGTGGAGGGGATGTCAGCAGGTGTAGAGCTGACAACAGGGTCTGGTGGGGGGATGTCACCAGGTGTAGAGCTGACAACGGGGTCTGGTGGGGGGATGTCACCAGGTGTAGAGCTGAAAACGGGGTCTCGTGGGGGAATGTCACCAGGTGTAGAGCTGACAACAGGGTCTGGTGGGGGGAATGTCACCAGGTGTAAAGCTGACAATGGGGTCTGATGCTAGGATGTTACCAGGTGTAGAGCTGACAACGAGGTCTGGTGGTGGGATGTCACCAGGTGTAGAGCCGACAACGGGGTCCGGTGGTGGGATGTCACCAGGTGTAGAGCCGACAACGGGGTCCGGTGGTGGGATGTCACCAGGTGTAGAGCTGCCAACGGGGTCTGATGCTAGGATGTCACCAGGTGTAGAGCTGACAACAGGGTCTCGTGGGGGGATGTCACCAGGTGTAAAGTTGACAACGGGGTCTGATGATAGGATGTCACCAGGTGTTGAGCTAACAACGGGGTCTGGTGGGGGAATGTCACCAGGTGTAGAGCTGACAACGGGGTCTGGTGGGGGGATGTCACCAGGTGTAGAGCTGACAACAGGGTCTGGTGGGGGGATGACACCAGGTGTAAAGCTGACAATGGGGTCTGATGCTAGGATGTTATCAGGTGTAGAGCTGACAACGGGGTCTGGTGGGGGGATGTCACCAGGTGTAGAGCCGACAACGGGGTCCAGTGGTGGGATGTCACCAGGTATAGAGCTGACAACGGCGTCTGGTAGCGGGATGTCACCAGGTGTAGAGCTGACAACGGGGTCTGGTGGTGGGATGTCACCAGGTGTAAAGCTGACAACGGGGTCTGATGCTAGGATGTCACCAGGTGTAGAGCTGACAACGGGGTCTCGTGGGGGGGGTGTCACCAGCTGTAGAGCTGACAACGGGGTCCGGTGGTGGGATGTCACCAGGTATAGAGCTGACAACGGGGTCTGGTAGCGGGATATCACCAGGTGTAGAGCTGACAGCGGGGTCTCGTGGGGGGATGTCACCAGGTGTACAGATGTCAACAGGGTCTGGTGGTGGGATGTCACCAGGTGTACAGCCGACAACGGGGTCTGGTGGGGGGATGTCACCAGTTATAGAGCTGACAAAGGGGTCTGGTGGTGGGATGTTACCAGGTCTAGAGCTGACAACAGGGTCTGGTGGTGGGATGTCACCAACCAATCAGTAAGGACATTGCAACTTCTGGACCTTCCAGTGTTGGCCATGTTATTTGGTGATGGAAGCCATCCGGTGTGTGCAGTGCCGCCACATTCATTTAGACCTCGTAAACTGACAGACCGCAGACAACGAAGCCTTGTAGGAGCTGTGAAGTCATCACACACACCGTCTGCCCTCACTCAGGGGGTCTCACAGGACATTGGAACATCCATTAGTACCAGAACCCTCCGTAGGGAACGGCATGGGAAGAGTTACCATGGACGAGCGGCTGCACACAACATCACAGCAGTGACTGCACAGCGGCGCATGCGATGGGGCTCGGAGCGACGGACTGTAAGTGAGTGGAAGCAAGTGTTGGGAATAGATGAATCACAGTTCACCATCTTCGGATGGCGGTACACATTCGGATGACGGCACTTGGGTGTGATGGTTGTCTGGAGAGTGGTTTCTATGTGACTCAATCGTCAGTGAGGTTTGGAGGAGGTTCTGTTATGGTATGGGAGGTTCTGCTGGAAGGACTCGGCCCTTGGTTATATTGAAGAGTAGCCTCCACAAACGGGTACAGAGACATCTCGGAAATGTGGCATCACCTCCCCTGTGGTAATACTCTGGTACAGCTCCGTGTCTCCACCAACATGACCGAGCACCATGTCATACGGCGCGCAGCGTGGGGAGCAGAACGTCTGCAGACGTCATTTGCCCAAAGTCCGGACTTCAGTCCCACGGAGCGGGACGAACTAAAGCGCTATATCTGTGTGCCCAACACACAGCGTCCGGCACCAAAATGCGACTAAGCATGCATCGGTGTGAGGCTCACGTGAGTCGGGGCTGATGCCATGATGTCACCGCGGCCCTGATCCTTATTCGCAGCCAGCGAGCCGTGACACTTGGTTTGGGTAAACAAATTGTAGCATGTATCTTTTTCAGAAATTTTGGGGCATATCTGCATAAGTCCCTCCCCTTTGGGGGCATAGTACAGTTCTGTGAACTAACCCAATGATTGGGTGGTATGGTATATATACACCTAGTGACCCCTTTATTCGCCCCCATCTAGTAGTGTTGGACTCCTTTCACCTTCAGAGCCGCAGTGTTTCGTTGCGGCGTAGACTCCACTCGGCGATGAAATCCTCCTGCAGGAATATCGGCCCCTGCAGACAGGAAGCTTCCTGCAGTTGCTGCAGATTAGATGGCGGTGCTGACATGTTCTAACCAGCTGACAGGAAGGGGTCAGCGATTCATGCTGCTTGTGCCAAATTCTGACCTCCCATCAGGAACATAAATCTGGGCCCATCTGACCAGAAGATGTTTTCCCGCTGCTCAGTGATACAAGTTTTGCGCTCTTTTGCCCGCTTGAGTCTTTGTGTTCCTCTTAGACACAATGGCGCTGGAACTGGTCGCCCGCTGTTACACCATCCGTGTGGAGGAACGGCGAGTTGTGCGTTCGGACACGTTAGTTGGCGCTCCAGCGTTGTATTCAGCTGACTGTGCAGCCTGTTGGTCAGAACGATTCCTGACATCCTCCTCCGACCCCTTTCAGTGATGAGTTGTTTCCCCCACAGGATCCCCCCTCGCTGGATGTTTTCCTTGATTACTTGTCATGTTATTTTATGCCGCATGAAAGGGAACCACCAATCGTGTGATGACGGGGGGGGGGGGGGGGGTCTAAAAAAGGACCAGTGTATAAAATGTACCGAATAATGGACATACATAGAAACAATTGGCCGATGGCATCTTGACGACTCACCCGCTCCTGGGTACCAAACTTCCCATCAGCCACTAGGTGAAACTCGTAATTGAAATTCATCTCTTTGGCGAGTTTCAGTAATAAGTCGATACAGAAGCCGTAACAGCATTGAGGTACGGTGGGGCGCCCTGGTGACAGAAGGGTGGACATCAGAATGACCATAACCCACATCACATTACAGCGCGGAGTCGGTTTAATTGGGGAATCCTCTACCTGGAATCGTATCGTTGGGTCCTAAACATGGAACCTTTTTGATCAGGTCCCCAGTTATGGCATATTCCTCTTTACAGGAGCCGTCCGGCAGGGCCGACTTCACGTACACAAAGGGTTCCTGGTGAATGGTGACTATCTGAGGGGGAAGGAAAAGACGGTGAGCAGACGGACGACTGATGTAACTAAAGGAACAGTTCAGGCACAACCCATAAGAGGGCGGAGCCTGACACTGCCTGTTCTTTGAATCCCTCTATCATGCTCCACCCCTTTAGCAAAAGAAAGGGGGGCACAAAACTGTCTAATAGAAACACTGTCTATGTGCCCCGGCAACCAATCAGAAGGCAGCTTTCATATTACCTCACCAGTTTAAGAAATGAAAGCTGCACTCTGATTGGTTGCCGGGGCACAAAGGCAGATTTTCTTTTAGACCGTTTCATAAATGAGCCTCAATTTAATCTGAACTGTCCCTTTAAGATTGCGCCAAAATATTTTGTCGTTCTAGATTCAGATTCGCTGTAATTTAAGCTGCATTCTCACATTTTTCTCTACAGCATAATGTGACGATTCTGACGAAAATCATACCGAGAACTTCAACTATTACCTTTAAATTGGTTGACATTTTGTAACCTTGCGGTTTCTCCGTTTCGCCGCCCGGCCAAATTATTTTTCTTTCATTTTGCATTATCTATAAAAAAATAAAAAGGATAAAAACAGTTACCGTCCCACATCGTGGCATCCCATAGAACGGGGCGACCCACATCGTGGCATCCCATAGAACGGGGCGACCCACATCGTGGCATCCCATAGAACGGGGCGACCCACATCGTGGCATCCCATAGAACGGGGCGACCCACATCGTGGCATCCCATAGAACGGGGCGACCCACATCGTGGCATCCCATAGAACGGGGCGACCCACATCGTGGCATCCCATAGAACGGGGCGACCCACATCGTGGCATCCCATAGAACGGGGCGACCCACATCGTGGCATCCCATAGAACGGGGCGACCCACATCGTGGCATCCCACAGAACGGGGCGACCCACATCGTGGCATCCCACAGAACGGGGCGACCCACATCGTGGCATCCCACAGAACGGGCCGACCCACATCGTGGCATCCCACAGAACGGGCCGACCCACATAGTGGCATCCCACAGAACGGGGCGACCCACATAGTGGCATCCCACAGAACGGGGCGACCCACATAGGGGCATCCCACAGAACGGGGCGACCCACATAGGGGCATCCCACAGAACGGGGCGACCCACATAGGGGCATCCCACAGAACGGGGCGACCCACATAGGGGCATCCCACAGAACGGGGCGACCCACATAGGGGCATCCCACAGAACGGGGCGACCCACATAGGGGCATCCCACAGAACGGGGCGACCCACATAGGGGCATCCCACAGAACGGGGCGACCTACATAGTGGCATCCCACAGAACGGGGCGACCCACATAGTGGCATCCCACAGAACGGGGCGACCCACATAGTGGCATCCCACAGAACGGGGCGACCCACATAGTGGCATCCCACAGAACGGGGCGACCCACATAGTGGCATCCCACAGAACGGGGCGACCCACATAGTGGCATCCCATAGAACGGGGCGACCCACATAGTGGCATCCCATAGAACGGGGCGACCCACATAGTGGCATCCCACAGAACGGGGCGACCCACATAGGGGCATCCCACAGAACGTGGCGACCCACATAGTGGCATCCCACAGAACGGGGCGACCCACATAGTGGCATCCCACAGAACGGGGCGACAGATGCTCATGGCAGTGATGTGGTGATCAGGACTGGTGGAAGACCCCTTTAATTAGCAAGATATGGCAGAGAAATGCAAAAATTGACAACCAATGGAAGTAAACATGGCGGGCGTATAAGTATAAGAGACGGGACAAACGCTGCGGCAGGCAGGGCCCAGCTCAGAGGGAAAGAGCAGTCAATACGAGCTTACGGCCCCCGGGATCGGGGAACAATCCCCACAGCCCATGGTTGAGGCCCGGCGCTCGCAGCCTCCGTGAGGGAGGAGGTTCTCTTCTCTCGGCGGTCAGAGACGTCTCCAGGTTTGCAGTCACTCCAGCAGACTTTTCATGCTCGGCCTCTCGCACCTTCCGCTACCCTTTTGTGCCAAGCTCCCTCATTTATACCCTGCACACTTGCTCCTCCCAGGGGGCGGGTCTAATAACTCCATCCTGTTTGATCGTCAGTCTCTCCCCAGTTTGGTTGCCTCCCGGACTGTAATTGGGCAGCAGCCATTGCAGCAAGTAGCTTTACTCACTGAAGCAGCTCCCATCCGGCAGCCACAACGTCGGCAGGCAGACACCTGCTTCCTCCCTCGGCATCTGTGCTGCGTGCTGTGGGTCCCTCTCTACAGTCGCCGCGGTGAGTAAAACTACTTGCAGCTCAAGGACAATAAGGGGGCGCACTATTACCACTGGGGGCACTGTTACTATTGGGGACACCATTATCTTTGGGGCCTCTATTGGGAGCACTATTATCCCCGCAGTCAGTAAGGGGGGGCACCATTACTATTTGGACCACTTTTGTGTGGGTGCACTATTATTATTGGGGTCACTATCCCGGCAGTATTACCATTGGGGTCACTAAGGGGTGCACTATTACTATTCGGGCTACATAATTATTATTTGGGACACTATTGGAGCCACTAAGGGAGCGTACTATGATCACTGGGGCCACTGAGAGGTAATGTTTTACTTTGTGATAAGCCACGCCCCTGACCACGGCCCGGACCACACGCCTTCTGCATTGTTCGGCAGCCCTACTCCCCAGTGACTAGTTATTTCGACCTTGTACATGACCACCACACGGGGGCGAGAGCGCTCACACCTCGCCAGCGCCTCTACTAACCATATAGCAGACCTCACACCAACAGGCGGCCAAACTGCTGTATGACCCCCATAAGTGCAGATAAGAGGGGGGGGAACCTCTTCACCCCCACAGATCCGGCTGAGCCAAAAACACTTCACATAGACAGATGAATTATTATAGAAGTGGTATGGCGGTAATAAAGTGCAGGTGAAGACCGACAAGTGGGCGGCGCTATAGGTCTGCGGTGGAGTTCACACGGCTCACTGCTGTTACCCCCAAATGCCCCCGACTCACGTGACTGCCGTTGAAGATACCGACTTGGACGAGTTTGCGGTTCTGCAGGTTCATGATGCTGTAATTGGCAAACTTCCTGTCTCCGTCCTCATTAAACTCCACTCGCCCCGTCACCCCCTCGGGGTACTTGGAAGACATGAGCACCCTGCAGCGACAGAGCAGACGATGGAGACGCAGTGCGCAAAACATGCAGCGCCGCAGCTTCTGGAACATCACCTGTTACTTTCCCCTTTAATGCATGAGGTTGGTAGGTGAGTATAACACAATCTTGTGTCCCTATGACAACACTTCCTGCTTAGGGATATCTTATGGATCCATCACATCCACGTGCA
Source organism: Eleutherodactylus coqui (assembly GCF_035609145.1). Lineage (NCBI taxonomy): Eukaryota > Metazoa > Chordata > Amphibia > Anura > Eleutherodactylidae > Eleutherodactylus > Eleutherodactylus coqui. Next base: position 3,161,074 of record NC_089846.1, on the reverse strand, counting down.
GGAATGGCGGTCACTGCGACGGTTTTCCTGCTGATTTTGCTGGGGACATTTGCAGGGAGACGCAGTATTCTATGTGGCATCCATAACCCCCGTAATTAGCGCTATGGGCGGATCATCATGTGACGGTGCTCACAGCCATCCCAGATCCAGGGGACTGTTCTCCATTGCAGGGGCTGCCCCACCGTTCCGGGAGGTCTGCTGAATGTCCCCCTAGATCCCTAATACTCAAGGTATAATGGAGGGGGAGAGACGTTACTGACATGGGACTGTGTGTTGGAGGCGGAGGGGTGTCATTTACATGGGACTGTGTGTTGGAGGCGAAGGGAGGTCATTTACATGGGACTGTGTGTTGGAGGCGGAGGGAGGTCATTTACATGGGAATGTGTGTTAGAGGGAGGTCATTTACATGGGACTGTCTGTTGGAGGCGGAGGGAGGTCATTTACATGGGACTGTGTATTGGAGGCGGAGGGAGGACATTTACATGGGATTGTCTGTTGGAGGTGGAAGAATGTCATTTACATGGAACTGTGTGTTGGAGGCAGAGGGAGGTCATTTACATGGGACTGTCTATTGGAGGTGGAGGGGTGTCATTTACATGGGATTGTCTGTTGGAGGTGGAGGGGGGTCATTTACATGGGACTGTCTGTTGGAGGCGGAGGGAGGTCATTTACATAGGACTGTGTGTTGGAGGCGGAGGGATGCATATTGTCCCAGAACCAGAGTTCCTGTCACAATGCAGTGAAGGTTGTCGTGTGGTTGGCCTATTTCTCGGGTGCTGGGTGTTGTGGTGCTGCATGTTGTCTGCATTGCATCGCACTTGCAAATCTTGCACAAATGTAAAAAATGCAAAGGATTCCAAGAAATCCGCGGGAGAGAAGGAGGGGCCGACCCAGAAGGAGGAGCCTGGCGGCGGTGAGCGGGGAGATGCCGGCTGGCTGCTCATCCTAATGACTTAGTCCTGTAAGAAATCTATGCGCCTCGGGGAGCAGACTGCCCCCCCCCCAGGAATCCTCAGGAAGACCCCCGGTGATCGAGGACCAAGCCATACCAACAGGCCCCTGAACCCTCATTCCCTCCGCCCGCGGTGTAACCCCGCCTGCTGGGGGACGACTCCTTATCTTCTGAGCGCAAGAAGAAGCACAGAGTCTGAGCGAGCCCGGGCGGGTGAAGCCGAGCAAAGACCTCCGTGCGTCCGCTGATCTCAGGCGTCGACTCTCCTGCGATGAACCTTCCAGGGACCGCGCGACAGATCCGAACCGCGTGAATACAGTCCGCCAATCTGTGCAGATCCTCCATAGCAGAGATTAACCCAAAATGGGCCGGGCACCCCTATGGCTGAAGTCGTAACTATTAGCAACCACATTCCCATTAACAAGCCAGAGATATTTCCAGAAGCATCAAACACTTTGTTTCCACTAAATCTGCTGAAGCAAAAACCTTTAAAGGGACGGTAACCAAGTAATCATCCATCTAGTAATACTTCACGCATGGCCTTATAAGTCTCCTCACACCCATTCTGGGTGCTCTCTTTAAGGGGAGACTATACCATCCCCCGACCCACTCACCCCCTAGGTGTCTCCACACACTTTTTGGGTGCTCCCTTAAGGAGACATGACACCGCTTCTGACCCATAATTGACTGTGTTACCCTGAAATCGCATCAGAAGTGTCAGTAAAGTCCTTAAAGTTGTTTCACGGGATGCGAGTGTCCAAAAGTCTCATTCCTGCACTCTGCATCACTGGGACAGCTGCAGTGACAAAAGGGTGGCGGTTACCCCGCCACGTGACAGGCTTTTCCTGTGCGGCCGTCTGTCATTAGGATCACTGCACAGAGGTACTCTATAGAGACACCCATGCATATGCTGTGCGGGGTGTGTATTGGCTAAGCCTTCCTGAATGGTTGTTTGCCAGAGTGTCTGCAGAGTCACCCCTTCCTCCTCTGCTCCCAATCCAGGACCGGTGCCATACAGATAACGTGGACTGTATAGTGTAGTGGGCAGGGTGAGTTTCTTGTACAGCTAGAGAGGTGGACAGGGTGAGATTCTGGGGTAACTAGCATGGTGCACATGGTGACTTTCTGAAGCAGCTAGTGAGGTGGACAGGGTGAGTTTCTGGGGCAGCCAGAGTGGTGTTTGTTAAATTCTCTATGTATCTCTGAGAGGAGCCTAAGAGCGAGTATGGCATCCATGGTGGAGCGGCCTGCCATGAAGCCTGACTGCTGGGGTCTCTGCTTGGAGGTCAGAAGTGGTTGTACCCTTGAGAGTAGAAAGTGCGCGAAGACCTTGCTGGGAACCGAGAGGAGCATTATCGGCCTGTAGCTAGTGCATGTTGTTTTTGGGCCCTTCCCACTGCACATGGCGAGGATGAGGCCCTCCTTCCATTCGACGGGGACGTTCCCACAAGACCAGACGCACAGAAATAGTTGATGTAAAGCAGTGCTTATGGGTTCAAATGCACATTTCAGCAGTTCAGGTGGAATGCCATCTGAGCCGGCGGCGCATCCATATCTAATTTTCTGAATAGCAGAAAGGAGCTCTTCCCGTGACGGAGCATCCATAGGCACAGAATGGTCATCCACAGCAACAGATGCGAGATCATGGCACGGGTTAGCCGGTGGATGGTTCCTCATGGATGGATCCTCGTCACGTATGTTGATCTCAAGGTGGCGTTCGACTCGGTCGACAGAGAAGCCCTCTGGAAGGCCTTGCGTGGCATTGGTGTCCTCACATCCCTTCTAAACCTACTAAAAGACATGCATCAGGGCACATCCACCAAAGTCCGTATCAATGGTTCAACCTCTGCTAGTTTTGAGACCTCGTCTGGTGTTTGACAAGGTTGCATCTTAGCTCCCGCACTCTTCTGCAGGGCCATGGACTGGATTCTTCAGCATATTGTCCAATGTAATGGGGTCACTCTTCCGCAGTACCACTTCACCGACCTGGACTGCGCCGTCGATGTTGCACTCTTGGATGTCACATCTAATAATCTGAGACACTCACTGGAACAGTTCGATTTTGAGGCGTCCTGTCTTGGGCTTCACATCTCCTGGCAAAAAACCAAGCTGCAGAATCTAGGAGCTGGTGCAATCCCGCCGGACCTTGATAAAGACCTACCGGTCGAAACGTCGTATCATGGTGTGTTTGGAATAAAGGAACCTATTTAAATAGCATCGCTGCCTGCTGCCACAGGACTCTTATTATCCCGCCGGACCTAGACGTAAACAGCCAGAGAGTCGACGCTGTCAGTGAGTTTGTGTACCTCGGAAGTGTTCAGCACACAGATGGGATGAGGTCCCTGGATAAACTCTGGCGGAGGCAGAACATAACACTCAGGACTAAGATTCGATTCTACCAGACCTGCGTAATGCCAATATTATTGTATGGCTCGGAGACCTGGACCTTGCTGTCGCAAACCACTGAGCGTCTGGAGTCCTTTCACATGCGATGCCAATGCCATATTCTCCGTGTCCGTTGCTTTGACTTCATCAGAAGCAGCGAGATACAGGCTTGCACGGGGCTTGAGTCAATCACAAAAACAATAACAAGGAGACGACTCGCACTTTTTGGTCATGTTGCACGCTTGTCAAAAGCTGTTACGGTCCACGGTGCTCTAACCGCAGCAATTGGAAGGAAAATCAAGTGACGACCCCCTGCCAGATGGCAGAGGCCCCCTGGTCATCCGCGGCGCTCGTGGGTGCAACAGATAGGCAACGGTACCTCCTCCGACATCAACACCGATTGGAACAATGCTCTCGATCGTGGTCATTCTTGATTGGCGCTACGGACCCTTGTCGTCCAAGCGAGATAACTAACTAACTAGAAGGGTGGACAGGGTGAGTTTCTGGGGCAGCTAGAGTAGTGGACAGGATGAGTTTCTAGGGCAGCTAGTGTAGTGGGCAGGATGAGTTTCTGGGGGAGCTAGCGTGGTGGACAGGGTGAGTTTCTGTGGAAGCTAGCGTGGTGGACAGGGTGAGTTTCTGGGGCAGCTAGTGTGGTGGACAGGGTGAGTTTCTGTGGAAGCTAGCGTGGTGGACAGGATGAGTTTGTGGGGCAGCTAGTGTAGACGACAGGGTGAGTTTCTGGGGGAAGCAAGTGGGGTGGACAGGGTGAGTTTCTGGGGCAGCCAGAGTGGTGGACAGGATGAGTTCCTGGGGCAGCTAGTGTGGTAGACAGGGTGAGTTCCTTGGGAAGTTAGCATGGTGGACAGGGTGAGTTTCTTGGGCAGTTAGCATGGTGGACACGGTGAGTTTCTTGGGCAGTTAGCATGGTGGACAGGGTGAGTTTCTGTGGAAGCTAGCGTGGTGGACAGGGTGAGTTTATGGGGCAGCTAGTGTGGTGGACAGGGTGAGTTTCTGGGGCAGCTAGTGTGGTGGACAGGGTGAGTTTCTGGGGTAGCTAGTGTGATGGACAGGGTGAGTTTCTGGGGCAGCTAGTGTGGTGGACAGGGTGCGTTTCTGGGGCAGCTAGTGTGGTGGACAGGGTGAGTTTCTTGGGGAAGCAAGTGGGGTGGACAGGGTGAGTTTCTGGGGGAAGCAAGTGGGGTGGACAGGGTGAGTTTCTACGGGCAGCTAGTGTGGTAGACAAGGTGAGTTTCTGGGGCAGTTAGCATGGTGGACAGGGTGAGTTTCTGTGGAAGCTAGCATGGTAGACAGGGTGAGTTTCTGTGGAAGCTAGCGTGGTGGACAGGGTGAGTTTCTGGGGCAGCTAGTGTGGTGGACAGGGTGAGTTTCTGTGGAAGCTAGCGTGGTGGACAGGGTGAGTTCCTGGGGCAGCTAGTGTGGTGGACAGGGTGAGTTTTTGAGGCAGCTAGTGTTGTGGACAGGGGGAGTTTCTGGGGCAGCTAGTGTGGTAGACAGGGTGAGTTTCTGGGGCAGCTAGGTGGTAGACAGGGTGAGTTTCTGGGGCAGCTAGTGTGGTTGACAGGCTAAGTTTCTGGGGCAGCTAGTGTGGTGGACAGGGTGAGTTTCTGGGGGAAGCAAGTGGGGTGGACAGGGTGAGTTTCTGGGGCAGCCAGAGTGGTGGACAGGAGGAGTTCCTGGGGCAGCTAGTGTGGTAGACAGGGTAAGTTTCTTGGGAAGTTAGCATGGTGGACAGGGTGAGTTTCTTGGGCAGTTAGCATGGTGGATAGGGTGAGTTCCTTGGGCAGTTAGCATAGTTGACAGGGTGAGTTTCTTGGGCAGTTAGCATGGTGGACAGGTTAAGTTTCTGTGGAAGCTAGCATGGTGGACAGGGTAAGTTTCTGGGGCAGCTAGTGTGGTGGACACGGTGAGTTTCTTGGGCAGTTAGCATGGTGGACAGGGTGAGTTTCTGTGGAAGCTAGCGTGGTGGACAGGGTGAGTTTCTGGGGCAGCTAGTGTGGTGGACAGGGTGAGTTTCTGGGGCAGCTAGTGTGGTGGACAGGGTGAGTTTCTGGGGCAGCTAGCGTGGTGGACAGGGTGAGTTTCTGGGGCAGCTAGTGTGATGGACAGGGTGAGTTTCTGGGGCAGCTAGTGTGGTGGACAGGGTGCGTTTCTGGGGCAGCTAGTGTGGTGGACAGGGTGAGTTTCTTGGGGAAGCAAGTGGGGTGGACAGGGTGAGTTTCTGGGGGAAGCAAGTGGGGTGGACAGGGTGAGTTTCTACGGGCAGCTAGTGTGGTAGACAAGGTGAGTTTCTGGGGCAGTTAGCATGGTGGACAGGGTGAGTTTCTGTGGAAGCTAGCATGGTAGACAGGGTGAGTTTCTGTGGAAGCTAGCGTGGTGGACAGGGTGAGTTTCTGGGGCAGCTAGTGTGGTGGACAGGTTAAGTTTCTGTGGAAGCTAGCATGGTGGACAGGGTAAGTTTCTGGGGCAGCTAGTGTGGTGGACACGGTGAGTTTCTTGGGCAGTTAGCATGGTGGACAGGGTGAGTTTCTGTGGAAGCTAGCGTGGTGGACAGGGTGAGTTTATGGGGCAGCTAGTGTGGTGGACAGGGTGAGTTTCTGGGGCAGCTAGTGTGGTAGACAGGGTAAGTTTCTTGGGAAGTTAGCATGGTGGACAGGGTGAGTTTCTTGGGCAGTTAGCATGGTGGATAGGGTGAGTTCCTTGGGCAGTTAGCATAGTTGACAGGGTGAGTTTCTTGGGCAGTTAGCATGGTGGACAGGTTAAGTTTCTGTGGAAGCTAGCATGGTGGACAGGGTAAGTTTCTGGGGCAGCTAGTGTGGTGGACACGGTGAGTTTCTTGGGCAGTTAGCATGGTGGACAGGGTGAGTTTCTGTGGAAGCTAGCGTGGTGGACAGGGTGAGTTTCTGGGGCAGCTAGTGTGGTGGACAGGGTGAGTTTCTGGGGCAGCTAGTGTGGTGGACAGGGTGAGTTTCTGGGGCAGCTAGTGTGGTGGACAGGGTGAGTTTCTGGGGCAGCTAGTGTGATGGACAGGGTGAGTTTCTGGGGCAGCTAGTGTGGTGGACAGGGTGCGTTTCTGGGGCAGCTAGTGTGGTGGACAGGGTGAGTTTCTTGGGGAAGCAAGTGGGGTGGACAGGGTGAGTTTCTGGGGGAAGCAAGTGGGGTGGACAGGGTGAGTTTCTACGGGCAGCTAGTGTGGTAGACAAGGTGAGTTTCTGGGGCAGTTAGCATGGTGGACAGGGTGAGTTTCTGTGGAAGCTAGCATGGTAGACAGGGTGAGTTTCTGTGGAAGCTAGCGTGGTGGACAGGGTGAGTTTCTGGGGCAGCTAGTGTGGTGGACAGGTTAAGTTTCTGTGGAAGCTAGCATGGTGGACAGGGTAAGTTTCTGGGGCAGCTAGTGTGGTGGACACGGTGAGTTTCTTGGGCAGTTAGCATGGTGGACAGGGTGAGTTTCTGTGGAAGCTAGCGTGGTGGACAGGGTGAGTTTATGGGGCAGCTAGTGTGGTGGACAGGGTGAGTTTCTGGGGCAGCTAGTGTGGTGGACAGGGAGAGTTTCTGGGGCAGCTAGTGTGGTGGACAGGGTGAGTTTCTGGGGCAGCTAGTGTGGTGGACAGGGTGAGTTTCTGGGGCAGCTAGTGTGGTGGACAGGGTGAATTTCTGGGGCAGCTAGTGTGGTGGACAGGGTGAGTTTCTGGGGCAGCTAGTGTGGTGGACAGGGTGAGTTTCTTGGGGAATCAAGTGGGGTGGACAGGGTGAGTTTCTGGGGGAAGCAAGTGGGGTGGACAGGGTGAGTTTCTACGGGCAGCTAGTGTGGTAGACAAGGTGAGTTTCTGGGGCAGTTAGCATGGTGGACAGGGTGAGTTTCTGTGGAAGCTAGCATGGTAGACAGGGTGAGTTTCTAGGGCAACTAGTGTGGTGGACAGGGTGAGTTTTTGGGGCAGCTACTGTGGTGGACAGGGTGAGTTTCTGGGGCACTTAGCATGGTGGACAGGGTGAGTTTCTGTGGAAGCTAGCGTGGTGGACAGGGTGCGTTTCTGGGGCAGCTAGTGTGGTGGACAGGGTGAGTTTCTGTGGAAGCTAGCGTGGTGGACAGGGTGAGTTTCTGGGGCAGCTAGTGTGGTGGACAGGGTGAGTTTTTGGGGCAGCTAGTGTGGTTGACAGGCTAAGTTTCTGGGGCAGCTAGTGTGGTGGACAGGGTGAGTTTCTTGGGGAATCAAGTGGGGTGGACAGGGTGAGTTTCTGGGGGAAGCAAGTGGGGTGGACAGGGTGAGTTTCTACGGGCAGCTAGTGTGGTAGACAAGGTGAGTTTCTGGGGCAGTTAGCATGGTGGACAGGGTGAGTCTCTGTGGAAGCTAGCATGGTAGACAGGGTGAGTTTCTAGGGCAACTAGTGTGGTGGACAGGGTGAGTTTTTGGGGCAGCTACTGTGGTGGACAGGGTGAGTTTCTGGGGCACTTAGCATGGTGGACAGGGTGAGTTTCTGTGGAAGCTAGCGTGGTGGACAGGGTGCGTTTCTGGGGCAGCTAGTGTGGTGGACAGGGTGAGTTTCTGTGAAAGCTAGCGTGGTGGACAGGGTGAGTTTCTGGGTCAGCTAGTGTGGTGGACAGGGTGAGTTTTTGGGGCAGCTAGTGTGGTTGACAGGCTAAGTTTCTGGGGCAGCTAGTGTGGTAGACAGGGTGAGTTTCTGGGGCAGCTAGTGTGGTAGACAGGGTGAGTTTCTGGGGCAGCTAGTGTGGTTGACAGGCTAAGTTTCTGGGGCAGCTAGTGTGGTGGACAGGGTGAGTTTCTGGGGGAAGCAAATGGGGTGGACAGGGTGAGTTTCTGGGGCAGCCAGAGTGGTGGACAAGAGGAGTTCCTGAGGCAGCTAGTGTGGTAGACAGGGTAAGTTTCTTGGGCAGTTAGCATGGTGGACAGGGTGAGTTTCTTGGGCAGTTAGCATGGTGGATAGGGTAAGTTTCTGTGGAAGCTAGCATGGTGGACAGGGTGAGTTTCTGGGGCAGCTAGTGTTTTGTAGACAGTGTGAGTTTCTGGGCCAGCTAGTGTTGTGGACAGTGTGAGTTTCTAGGTCAGCTAGTGTGTTGGACAGGATGAGTTTCTGGGCCAGGTAGTGTGGTAGACACGGTGAGTTTCTGGGGCAGCTTGTGTGGTGGAGAGGGTGAGTTTCTGGGGCAGCTAGTGTGGTGGACAGGGTGAGTTTCTGGGGCAGCTAGTGTGGCGGACAGGGTGAGTTTCTGGGGCAGCTACTGTGGTGGACAGGGTGAGTTTCTTGGGCAGCTAGTGTGGTGGACAGGGTGAGTTACTGGGGAAGCTAGTTTGGTGGACAGGGTGAGTTTCTGGGGCAGTTAGTGTGGTGGACAGGGTGAGTTTCTGGGGGAAGCAAGTGTGGTGGACAGAGTGAGTTTCTGGGGGCAGCTAGTGTGGTGGACAGGGTGAGTTTCTGGGGCAGCTAGTGTGGCGGACAGGGTGAGTTTCTGGGGCAGCTACTGTGGTGGACAGGGTGAGTTTCTGGGGCAGCTAGTGTGGTGGACAGGGTGAGTTACTGGGGAAGCTAGTTTGGTGGACAGGGTGAGTTTCTGGGGCAGTTAGTGTGGTGGACAGGGTGAGTTTCTGGGGGAAGCAAGTGTGGTGGACAGAGTGAGTTTCTGGGGGCAGCTAGTGTGGTGGACAGGGTGAGTTTCTGGGGGCAGCTAGTCTGGTGGACAGGGTGAGTTCCTGAGGCAGCTGGTATGGGGAACAGGATGAGTTCCTGGGGCAACTAACATCTCCATTATATGTCCATCTGCATTATATGTCCCCCAGAGTGCAGCCAGTAACATCTCTAACACATTATATGCCCCCCAGAGTGCAGCCAGTAACATATTCAACACATTATATGTCCCCCAGAGAGCAGCCAGTAACATCTCCAACACATTATATGTCCCCCAGAGTGTGACCAGTAACATATCCAACACATTATATGTCCCCCAGAGTGCAGACAGTAACATCTCCAGCACATTACATGTCTCTCAGAGTGCAGCCAGTAACATTTCCAACACATTATATGTTCCCCAGAGTGCGGCCAGTAACATCTCCAACACATTATATGTCCCCCAGAGTGCGACCAGTAACATCTCCAACACATTATATGTCCCGCAGAGTGCGGCCAGTAACATCTCCACCACAATTTATGTCCCCCAGAGTGCGGCCAGTAACATCTCCAACACATTATATGTCCCCCAGAGTGCAGCCAGTAACATCTCTAACACTTTATATGTCCCCCAGAGTGCAGCCAGTAACATCTCTAACACATTATATGTCCCCCAGAGTGCAGCCAGTAACATCTCCAACATGTTATATGTCCCCCAGAGTGCAGCCAGTAACATCTCCAACACATTATATGTCCCCCAGAGTGCAGCCAGTAACATCTCCAACACATTATATGTCCCCAGAGTGCAGCCAGTAACATCTCCAACATATTATATGTCCCCCAGAGTGCGGCCAGTAACATCTACAACACATTATATGTGCCACAGAGTGCAGCCAGTAACATCTCCAAAACATTATATGTCCCCCAGAGTGCAGCCAGTAACATCTCCAACACATTATATGTCCCCCAGAGTGCAGCCAGTATCATCTCCAACACAATATATGTCCCCCAGAGTGTAGCCAGTAACATCTATAACACATTATATGTCCCCCAGAGTGCGGCCAGTAACATCTATAACACATTATATGTCCCCCAGTGTGCAGCCAGTAACATCTCCATCACATTATATGTCCCCCAGAGTGCGGCCAGTAACATCTCCAACACATTATATGTCCCCCAGAGTGCGGCCAGTAACATCTCCAGCACATTATATGTCTCCCAGAGTGCAGCCAGTAACATCTCCAACACATTATATGTCCCCCAGAGTGCGGCCAGTAACATCTCCAACACATTATATGTCCCCCAGAGTGCGGCCAGTAACATCTCCAACACATTATATGTCCTCCAGAGTGCAGCCAGTAACATCTCCAACACATTATATGTCCCCCAGAGTGCGGCCAGTAACATCTCCAACACAGTATATGTCCCCCAGAGTGCGGCCAGTAACATCTCCAACACATTATATGTCCCCCAGAATGCAGCCACCTGTTTTGTTATTCTTTCCATTCATTGAATGTTGGGAGGTAATCAATTGGCTAATCAAGGCCTGAGCACAGACCAGAAGTGTTATCATGGGAACACAAGAAGCACACATAACCTGAGCCAGTATGTATGTCCTCCTCCCCCCCTCCGCTGGACATATAGGCACCTCTTAAAAAGTGGCCCAGTCTTCCATATATTGGTGTTCCCGACACAACCTCTCGGTGGGTCAGTAATATTTTCCTTTTCAAACAAGTCATGAATTGCCTGGGCAGATATGGCGACTGCGTCACTGATGTGAGCCGACTCATTCTTCCCATTGATCAGCTGGAGACCAATGACTCCTGGGGAAGGAGAAAGAGATCATTGTTATCAGCCCTCGCCCGGTCATATGGTGTTTTGGGCCCTCGCCCAGTCATTTGGTGTTTTGGGCCCTCGCCCGGTCATACGGTGTTTTGGACCTTCGCCCGGTCATGTGGTGTTTTGGGCCTTCGCCTGGTCATGCAGTTTTTCCGGCCTTCGCCTGGTCATACGTTGTTTTGGGCCCTCGCCCGGTCATGTTGTGTTTTGGGCCCTTGCCTGGTCATATGGTGTTTTGCGCCTTCGCCTGGTCATGCAGTGTTTCCGGCCTTTGCCCGGTCATACGTTGTTTTGGGCCCTTTGCCCTGACATGTGGTGTTTTGCGCCTTCGCCTGGTCATGCAGTGTTTCCGGCCTTTGCGCGGTCATGTGGTGCTTTGGGCCCTTGCCTGGTCATACGGTGTTTTGCGCCTTCGCCTGGTCATGCAGTGTTTCCGGCCTTTGCCTGGTCATATGGTGTTTTGCGCCTTCGCCTGGTCATGGAGTTTTTCCGGCCTTCGCCTGGTCATACGTTGTTTTGGGCCCTTTGCCCTGTCATGTGGTGTTTTGCGCCTTCGCCTGGTCATGCAGTGTTTCTGGCCTTCGCCCGGTCATGTAGTGTTTGGGGCTCTAGCCCTGTCATGCGGTGTTTTGGGCCCTTGCCTGGTCATACAGTGTTTTGCGCCTTCGCCTGGTCATGCAGTGTTTCCGGCCTTCACCCGGTCATACAGTATTATGAGCCCATGCCCGGTCATACGGTGTTTTGGGCCTTCGCTGGGTCATCCAGTGTTTTGGGCCCTTTGCCCGGTCATGTAGTGTTTTGGGCCTTCGCCTGGTCATCCACTGTTTTGGGCCCTTTGCCCGGTCATCCAGTGTTTTGGGCCTTCGCCTGGTCATACGGTGTTTTGGGCCCTTGCCCGGTCATATGGTGTTTTGGGCCCTTGCCCGGTCATATGGTGTTTTGGGCCCTTGCCCGGTCATACGGTGTTTTGGGCCTTCGCCCGGTCATACAGTATTTTTGGCCCTTTGCCCGATCGTGTGGTGTTTCAGGCCTTCGCCCGGTCATGTGGTGTTTTTGGCCTTCACCCAGTCATGTGGTGTTTTGGGCCTTCGCCCGGTCATGTGGTGTTTTGGGCCCTTGCCCGGTCATATGGTGTTTTGGGCCTTCGCCCAGTCATGTGGTGTTTTGGGCCTTTGCCCGATCATGTGGTGTTTCAGGCCTTCGCCCGGTCATGTGGTGTTTTGGGCCTTCGCCCGGTCATGTGGTGTTTTGGGCCTTCGCCCGGTCATGTGGTGTTTTGGGCCTTCGCCCGGTCATACAGTATTTTGGGCCTTCACCCGGTCATACGGTGTTTTGGGCCTTCGCCCGGTCATACAGTATTTTGGGCCCTTTGCCCGATCATGTGGTGTTTTGGGCCTTCGCCCGGTCATGTGGTGTTTTGGGCCTTCGCCCGGTCATGTGGTGTTTTGGGCCTTCGCCCGGTCATACAGTATTTTGGGCCTTCGCCCGGTCATGTGGTGTTTTGGGCCTTCGCCCGGTCATGTGCTGTTTTGGGCCTTCGCCCGGTCATATAGTATTTTGGGCCTTCGCCCGGTCATACAGTATTTTGGGCCTTCGCCCGGTCATACAGTATTTTGGGCCTTCGCCCGGTCATATAGTATTTTGGGCCTTCGCCCGGTCATACAGTATTTTGGGCCTTTGCCCGGTCATGTGGTGTTTTGGGCCTTCGCCCGGTCATGTGGTGTTTTGGGCCTTCGCCCGGTCATGTGGTGTTTTGGGCCTTCGCCCGGTCATACGGTATTTTGGGCCTTCGCCCGGTCATACGGTGTTTTGGACCTTCGCCCGGTCATACGGTGTTTCTGGTCCTAACAATGAAGCAAGTCCCTGAAATATTATTAAAACTCCGGGTAAGCGCATGATGTTACCGTCAGGAGCGTATCGCAAGGCACTTCCAGAGATCTCCCGCTCCCCCACCAACCAGACATAGCCGGGCCCGGTCATCTCCAGAACCGCCGCCGTTTTGTAGATGGTGCTGGCGTCTTCTTCACTGCAAAGGAAGGATAGTGACACAAAGATGAGACCCCCGTATGAGCCTGCCAGGTGACCGTGCCCTCACGTGGCACCGACCGCAGAACAACAAGGGCGTTGGCTCCCATATCTGGTTTATTCCAGACCCGTTTGTTGACCATCAAGGGTTTGGCTACAAGTCCCGGCATGAACCAGAGGAGTAATCACTGTAACCTAAATACTAAGTCAACACCGGAGACATTGAGGTGGGAAAACAAGGACACAGCAGGTCCAGTTACCGGATGGTTTACATCGCTGCATGTGCCAGGAGGAGTTATCCTGTTACATGGTAACATTTAGTAGCACAATGTCTCCGCTATAATGTTCCTGTACAATGTCTGATACAATCTGTGGGTGGCAGGGATGTGACACCCCGAAGGCTGAACCAACAGTCAGCCAAGTGGAAACTGTCATGGGTTGTTTGCTACAAGTATCATCCATGTCATAAATATATAGAGCTGATATTGAGAGAGAGAGATGAGAGAGAGAGATGAGAGAGAGAGAGAGAGAGAGAAAGAGAGAGAGAGAGAGATAGATAGATACGAGATAGATAGATAGATAGGAGATAGATAGATAGATAGATATGAGATAAATAGATATGAGATAGATAGATAGGAGATGAGATAGATAGATAGATAGATATGAGATAGATAGATATGAGATAGATAGATATGAGATAGATAGATATGAGATAGATAGAGATGAGATAGATAGAGATGAGAGATAGATAGATAGATAGATAGATAGATAGATAGATAGATAGATAGATAGATAGATAGATAGATATTAGGTAGATAGATAGGAGATAGATAGATATTAGATTGATAGATAGATATGAGATAGACAGATAGACAGATAGATAGATAGATAGATAGTAGAGATGAGCGAACACGTTCGGCCCCGCCCCTTTTTCGCCCGAACACCGAACTTTGCGAACACTTCAGTGTTCGGGCGAAAAAGTTCGGGGGCCGCCGTGGCAGCGCGGGGGGGTGCGGCGGGGAGTGGGGGGGAGAGGGAGAGAGA